>NW_028274823.1:17911166-18229333 GCF_037043125.1 Eumetopias jubatus
AATATTTCAAACTGCCAGAGACTAGCGCTTTGAGAAATAGTAACAATGGATGTTTAAAACAGTGGGATACTCCTGATCCATCTGTTCATGTTAAAATTGAGAAATAAATCACAAAATATAAGCCAAATAAACAGAACCACAATACTTTCAGTGTCAAGTGAGTTACTCGCAAGCAAAGGACACTTAAGCAGAATAAGCAACTGGCATCGCTGTTACTCTCCATTGGCGTGAGCAGCACTCTGTTGTTCTGAAAGCACTTCCCTTCTACCAACTCATTTCATTTTCCATCACCATATAAAAAGGAAGTAGGAGAGGGATTGCTCTTATTTCCATTTTACAAGTGGAAAAATGGCAGATCTCTTTCTTGGAGTGGGCCTTGTAGGGAACCTTCTGGAATGAAATCCCTAGTGTGCTTCCTAAGAACTCTAGAGTCAAGAAATGGAAGATCGGATGGGAGGTTGGTATCTGAGAAGCCTAGAACCACAGGCTTGCCATCTCCTCTTCCTCCTATACACATATTCCTAGTGCACCACACAAGAGCAGTGGACGCGAGGCAAAGTTCTTTCAAAATCCTAACCTTGAAGCCAACTTAGCAGATAGTATGGCCCCATTTTATAGCTGAATACGCTGAAACAGGAAGGGTCACTCAGCAGCTGGGATAAATCTTTCAAAGAGCTGGCCAAGATAGAAATAGAAACAAAGTTTTGCCCAAGCCACATGTCATTCTTATTCATAGCTAGACTATAGGATTATTTCCCGTTTGCATGCTTGGCAAGAACCTAACTCCCATGGGAAGGAACGAGAGTTGTACATTCCCTCGGCCTGTCCCACTGGCTCTGGAAAGCTAAGAATATAAATATACAGATGATTGTTCCTATGCTAGGACTATGGGCTTGAGTTGAAAAATCCACAAAATCTATTCTTTGTGCTCTGAGCTTTGTATTCCTAACTTCCTTCAAGTCAACAGGGAAATGAATGTGGTTCTCTCACCAGATCCTCACAATTATGGCTCATTCTGAATGGGCACCATGGGGCTAACACAACAGGAAGAGACATGGCGGAAGGACAAGGATCCTTCAGAGCAACGCACAAGATGGGGGCCATGTCTAGATACTGAAAAAATAACTGTAAAAAAGGAAGTGTAACAGGCAGTTCCCATCCATCCGTCTAGTCACAAGTGCAGTAACCATCCACTACCGTTCTCAGCCGGCCTGAGGTTCTCTGAGGATTACAATGAGAACAGTCATGTGTAGGAGGGACCCAGCAGGAAGCCCATCACGTGATGGGCCTGCAGTCAATGCCGGTTCCGTTTGTTCCCGGGGTTCCTGCTCTGCGCCATCTAGAAGCAAAACCGTAAGTGATGTCTGTACAGCGGTCTGCAGCAGGCAGGGTGGAAGACAAATGTGGTGGCGAGGGTGAAGCTGGAGTGGGCAGGGCCTTCCTGCACGCCTTCAGAGAACACTTCTGTGCCCTACACATTCCCAGGTTCTGTGGACATACCACTGGACACGGTCTCACCACGTCCCCATTGTGCCGCTGAGGTGACTTTTCTTTGGTGAGATTCAACGTCCTCCCAGGGGCTCGCAGTGGGCAAGGGGCAGAGCCAGGACTCCAACCCAGGTCTGTGGGAACCAAAAGACTACAGATGAACTCGCTAGCTAAAGTGACATCAAAGAGAGCCCCAGTGGGGACCAGAGTTGCTAAGGGAACAACCAGAGGATGGTTGGGGCAGAGAGAAGGACCCGGAAAAAGAGGCCAGGCAAGCCTGTTGGGGAAGACAGCCCCCACACGCAGACCTGAAGGTCGGGGGTCACTGCCCCCGGGGTAAGATGCTGTCTTCTGGCCACTTCCTGCCCCATGGAGAGACCAGCATCCATCAGCCCACCAAGGCCCAGTGTGTCCCAACGGCTCAGGGCTGGGACATCGGCCCCAATTTCTAAAATCACAAGGATGGCCACTGAGAGGGGCTGCTTCACCCATCAACCCATGTGTCCATCGGCTTACATCTGCCTTCAGGGGGTGACTTTCGTCATTCATGCAAAGGGGCTGTAAGAGCGAAATGTGGCCCTACTTTAAGAAACCCCTTTTCTGGATCTCTGCACTTATTTATTCCATGAATATCTGTTCCATGCCAGTCTGTTCACAGATGAGGGAGACACAGCTTCCGCTCGCTGTGAAGGAGCTGAGGGTCTGGTGGGGAGGGTGGGGGCGGGTGGCCACAAACACAGACCCTGGGAAAGCACAATTCAGGGGCACAGGGAGGCCAGGCAAGGGGTCCCAAGTCTACACTCTGGAGTCTCTCCTGGCTAATCAGCTCTCTCTGCTCTCCTTCTCCTCGCCCCCTCACTTGGCAAATCAGAACCCAGCCAGGACAACCCCTGCTTCCATCCCACCAGCTGCTCCCGCACATCTGATCCCGGCTGAGTCTGACCTGGGCTGGTCACCCTTCACCCCCAGGTGTAGTCAAAAGGTTCTTTGTCTCCAGGGACTCTGGGAAATTCCTTCCTTCCTCCCAGCTTGAGGACCTGCCACTCTTAATAGGTTCAATATTTGATTGTCAACAGATGGAAGGTCAATTCTCAAAAAACAAGGGCTTTGGGTCTGAATTGTTTCTTTAAGTCTCTCCGACTCTCCCCAGGATCTCAGGCCAAGATGTTAGGCTGAGCCTAAAATCAATCAGGCCCCAGGCTACAGAAAAAGTGGCTCAAAATACAAAACGTGCTCTCTAACACACAGTGCGAGGCTTTTTTCTCCAGAGCACGGCTGCTCTTAGTCTCTGAACAGTTTAGGGAACAGTACAGACATCAATCTGAAATGGCCAGATCCTTTGAAGGATACTTAAAAATGACAACGGTGATAATAAAAGAGCATCTCACTTAGCATTTTCAGGCAGCCACTAACCAAAATCCTGTTTTCCAGAAATTTCCCCCATTGATGAAGTTCTGTGGCCACATTGGCCTCACCCTCCCTTGGTTTGCAGTCTTTTATAGAAGCCAGGGACTTGAGAGAGAGGGGTGGGGGGGGACCCAGGGGCCTGTGTGAAGCGTGGAAGCAGAATTCTTTTTGGTGTGGTCTTTCCAGAAGGCCACCAAGCAAAGACACTGGACACTGGGCCCACCTCCTTCCTGTCAAACAAAAGCTGACCTAGGTTTGCCAAGACTCTGCTGGGGAGATGTTCAGATCCCCACGATCAGAGGTCCCGAGTGGACCAGCGACTAGTGCAATCGGTAAGAAGGACTATTTCTCACAACCAGGGGTACCTGGTACTACCTAAGCTAGCCCCAGAAACTTCAGTTGTGAAAACCACCCATGGGAGCCATTCTTCCTGTGCTGCCGGAAATGAGCGATCCCTTTGACTAAAAAGGAAATAGTCATTGAACATCTTAACAGCTGAGATCCTAAAAGCCACACACCTTTCTCCCTGGGAAGACCCTGGGACTCCAAGCAAAGGTGCCTGTCCTCCCACCTCTGGTTCCCAGCCTCCCTCGGTATCGGCTTCTGACGCAAGAGCAGAGTGGCCAACGGCAGATGGCAGACAGAAATGTCCACCTTAGGGAGGCATTCATTATATAGAAAGTGGATAGCATTCCAGGATATATGCAAGTCAGAGGCAAATCCACGTGAGAGTTCGTAATCCATTAAGTATTTTATGAGCACTGAACAACTGGCTTGCTTCATGAAGTAGAAATATGAATAATGCCTCACATTTATTGAGCACCTACTGTATGTCTAACCTGGAAAAGCAGAGTGCTCAGGGCAAGATTCGAGGAGGAGGCTTTGCAAGAGAGTAGGAAATGGCATGGGAATGGCGGTCCTGGCAAAGAAGGTCAAGAGCAAAGCCCTCGGGGTAGGAATGGAGCCCTGAGCTGGACTCCTGCAAGACCTTTCTGGGGAAGGTGGATCGGTTGCAGGTCAAGCTTTCACCTAGAAGAGCAGCACTCCTCTCCGAGGAACAGCAAGTTTTAGCAGTGGCCTCCTTGCAACAGGTCTCTTTATGGGGATATTAAGCCCAGCGCTGAGCGAGGCAGAAAGGTTTTGACAGTTTCATTTTATTTTGTTCTAAACAAGAGATAATATGAAATAGGCACCTGGGAGTGGTTTGAATTAACAGCCCAAACCAAATGAACAGCTGCATCCCAGAGAGGCGGGGGAAGGTGGGGGGGGAGGGATGTTTCCTGCTTTTGGTCATATTTCCTTTCAGCAACATTACATTAACACTTATGAAATACAGCCGAAAAGTCAGGCAGTATTTAAGGCAAAGAGAAACGTACTTCCATACTCTATGCAAAATGTACGGCCAATTAATTGGCCGTGTAAGCCTGGGTTTTCAACTCATCTGCAGAAGTCTTGAGGTTAATGAAACCATTACATAGGCATGGATGCCGTGGAAGGGGGAAACAGGGAAGGAGTAATCGGCAGTGCCCTCCATCTAGCTTTGTGGGGTGGGCTGTTCTTCTCTGACAGCTTATCAAAGTCAGGTATGTGGGTGGAATAGGTCTCTCTGAGGGTGCGTGCATGGGATGCGTGCGTGTATGTGTGCATGCGGAACCATGTTAATGAGAACAATTCTATTTCCCCATCTGGAATCCATTAGCCGTGATTATGATGACGGACTCTCCTACCCTTATTACTATCAGGATTAGCTAACCCCATTATTACCCAGGCCACCTTTCTCAATCGGCCGCACGGAGCAGAGGAGATGGTTTCCTGTCATCTAAGCCGGCTCCCTCTCTCCCACTCCAGAGCCGTTGTCAACTCCCTCACCCCATCTCAATTACAAGAGCCCTAATAGGCCCTCCTGTCCCGAGTGATGGGCCTCTGCAGGTGTGCAGGAGGCGGGGGTGGCCCGGCCAGCTGAGCGGGGCGGCCAGGAGGCTGCCTCGCTTCGCCATGCTCGTGGCCCCAGGCCTGCGCCTTGCAGGTGTGTGGCAATTATCTTGGCCCGGTTACCTCATCGTTACTTAGGGTGGATGGGAAAAATAAATGAGGCACACTGAAAAGGCTGTTATTGCAAAATAGGAAAAGCCTGAGAGATAGGCAGGACACCCCCCCACCCCAAACCGCCAAATGGAATGCTTAATTCCTTCAGTCAAGCCCCTGGGCCCCAAGATCTGGTCCCCCAAGACCAGAGGCAAGAGGAGGAGAGAGGGGTGCTTTGGGGATGAAAGCACTGATCAAGCTGCTAAGGTCTGCGGACATTGGCCTTCCCTCCTTGCTGGCAGCCCCGTTTGTCCCTTTCCCAAAGGACCTTAATTCCTGGCCACCCCGCTGCACCCCCACCGACAGGCAGCAACAGCAAGCAGGGACTTTATTAAAAAATCTCTGCAAGAATTTGAGATTTCCCAAGAGGTCATCAAAGAAGCCACCATGAGCGAAGGCCGAACACGGCTGAATTATCTCACCCTCATCCAAGGTTCAGTATAGTCTCTGTTTATTTGGACTGTAGTATGAGGTGTGCACCATCTCTTCAGGACTCAGGTTCTCTGTGGCAGAGCATCCCCTTGGGTGTGCTGAGCTAGCAATGTCCTCAGCCTCCAAGCCGCCAGAGCCCTCGGGGCGGTGCCTTCAGCTCGGAGAAGCCTCCTCCATTGACCCCAGAGAGGCAGCCGGGAGCAGGATTTTCATGTAAGCATCAACACATGAAAAGAGCTGGGAAGTCTTGCTCTAAAGATCTCAATTCCTCCTGCTCTGCACAGTCCCCCAAGCCCCCTCTCCTCCCTGAACAGCCAAAGTTATAAGGACATGTACATTGGCCAAAAATGTCATCTGTTGGCCATCTGGGACGATGAGGCCCCAAGGGTTCCATGACTTACCTGAGGTCATGCAGCTCCATGGTGCCAGAGCTAGGACTAGAATCCAGGTCTCCTGGCTCCCAACTGAGGTCTGCTCTAACTGTTCTCTGGCTTGAAGCAGACATTTTCCTTGCTTCCTGTACTCTGGAACCTTCTCCCAGCCCCTCCTTGTCTGACTTGCTGCTCTCTGCCCTGCTGACCAGCAGGTGCTGACTTGAACTTCCAGGCTATCGATCTGAACAACCAGAGCATCAGGAATATATGCAGTAAGAACTCACGGGTTTCATGCATCCCGACTCAGAGGGGAAGGTGGAGGAACCTCTGCTCTAATCTGCTGTTCCTGGCTTCAGTCAGAGGAGGACAGCAAGGTATTCTCAGGAAGGCCGCCAGTGGACAGCCCTCTGTGTCCCACACGGATGCAGACACTAGCTGCCTCAGTGGGCTTTGGTTCACGTCCACTCGGGGAAAGCTTGGCCTGAGTGTTCATCCCTTTCACAGCACATTGGCGCTGGGGTTCACCAGGACAACCAAGAGTCATCAATTCAGAGTGGGCTTCAATGCAGGAGTCTGGGGGGACCATGGGGTGCCACAAATATCCTTTTTCCAAGCAATTCCGAAGTTTGGAAAACAGGGGAACTTCTGTGAAGATGAGCAAACTCTACCACTCTTGTCAGACCCTACTTGACCCCACTTAAAACCCCATCTGAGCATCTGTCCCCATCTGTTTAGAGATGTGAGGGTTATTTATGGCACTGTCTGAATGAATGTTCCTCCCTCTGCAAGTAAAGGGCTTCCCACCCTGGTTAGGGATCTCCAGGGGGGACCAGGAGATGATGGATTTGTTCTAATTCTTCATTGGGGAAGGGGCAGGATGATTCTTACTCTAAATGCTTATCCTCGAGGTCAGGAAAATTAACAGTTCCCACATAAGATGTCCTGTTCACACCTCTAAAAACTGGCACAAGACATCATTTCATCGAAACGACAGCTCATAACCATTTGGAGATCAGGTAGAGGGTGATAAGGTAGCAATGTGTGTTGTCTAAAGAAGTTCAAGATATATTAAAAGAAAATCAATAGCAATATGTAGTGTGACCAGGAAGCTGGGAAATGGGTGCTCTCCTAGACTTCTGGTCGAAACGAGAAGTGAGACAACTTTTCTGAATGGCAGTTTGACAAACATATACCAAAGACCTTAAAAAGGCAGACCTTTGACTCAACAATTCTAAGGATTTTACCCCCAAGGAAATAATCAGAAATGTGTACCAAGACCTACATATATACATTTTCATCACAGCAATTCTGTGTAGTAGGGAAAAATAAAAATAGCTTAAGTGCCTAATAGGGATTCATTTGGGGGGAAATAAATAAATAATGACACATTGCAACAAAGCCATTGAAAATAGGGAATTAAACATTTGCGTTAAAATAGGGAACTGTTTCATAATATAATTGCAAGTAAAACAAAGTCAGGTGACAAAACAGTTCCTCCAGTATTATTTTAATTTTATAAATATCTATGTACGTGACTATACATGAGTGCGCGTGTGTGTGTTTGTGTGTGTGTGTGTGTGTGTGTGTGTATGTTGATTGGAACAAATACTTGAAGGCTGCACCCAAAGTTTTCTACAAGGAGCGTATATTGCTTCTATAATCAGAAATGCAAATGTTAAGGAAATGAAATTGATTCCTGCAGCTATGAAATAGGACAGTGGAGTAAACTGTACCTTTTCTTATTACTGATTAAACCACCTCAGCCCTACTCTCAGCTCTCAAACAGAATTTTTCTCAGATAACAGAGCTTGTCCAAACAATACCCTGAATCAGCTAAACTCATCCAAGGCATAAACTAGGTTTTATTACATATACATTGCACCATGTAATTTTATAGGTAAAACTGAATATTCTCCCCACCCCTTCACTTGTGAGAAAATACATGCGTTTGCACGTCTGATGTTTGGGACAAATATTTTCCTAAACGTAAAGGTCTGGGACTCTCCCTGCCCACATCACTGCCCTCAATTCCGTTCTGTAAGAGCATCATGCCGAGAGGTCCACCAAGGCAGAGCTTCCCCGTGAATGGCCTCATATTATGCTTGTCAATTACTTGACTTTCCAAAGCCAGAGGGATCCTGGGGATTGTAGCCCCAATACTAAGAAAGTGATACCTACAGGAAGACAGACTACAAAAGCTAAGCCAGAATGGTAGCTTTGCTTAAGAAATATAAGTCTGGAAAACCATAAAACAAACTTGGAGAGTATTTACTCTCACTGATAGGAAACTGCCATCCATAACCAAAAAGACTCACAAAGATTTTTAGTGGCATCAAGGCTGGTCTTTGCCACAAAGCAAATCCTGGGAATCACTACAAGTTAGCTTTGCTTTGTCTTTCACAATGCCCACCTCATCCAGTGCATGCCTCTCTCCAGGGGTGCAGCAGCTAAAACTTCTGTTCTCCAAGTACGTCTAGCAACCGAGATGCTCCTTTCTCCCAGCAAGCTACCAAAACTGCTCTTCCTTCAAGAATGGCTGGTTAGAGGCATTGATAGGAAAGCAATCTGATTGAATGAGTCACATTAAGATATAAATGGACTGTAGCCCTTGTTCTCCCTGTGGGTGTCTAATTCCGTTCTTTTGGAACTGTAGCCTTTGGACCATCTGCATTAGCATCACCCAGATGCTTGTTAAAATGATGGGTTTCCGGGTGCCACTCCTTTCGGAATGAGCATCACTCCTGGTAGAGTCCAGGGATCTGCATTTTCAACAAGCCCCCTTGATTCTCATGCACCCTCCAGCACGGTAACTGGTGAAACATGGAGGAGGAGTTGATGTCTTTGACTAGAGAAGCCTTCACAGTGAAATGACCTGCTTTCCACTCCAGGAGCACCCACATCACAAAACAGGGGTTAGTAATTCCATTAACACTTACTAAATGCTTCTTATGTAGCAGGCATTGGTATCATCTGCACTTTAATGTGCAAACCGAGGATCAGAGTGATTAGGTAACTTTGCTGAAGTCACACAGTTCTTAAATGTCGGATCTAGCCATCGAACCCCAGCAATCTTAAGAAAGCCTCCTGAGGACCTACTTCAAATATCAAGTTATAACCTCTCTCAGTCAGAGCTTTTCCAACTTCGCCAAGACAGACAGCGATGCCCAAACTTGAAAGGCTGAGAAGACATCCCTAAAAGGAGAGAGAGAGAAAACAAAAACAAGAACAAAACAAACTCCTGACTTAGGTGAACTACTTAGAACACTACACTACGTGTCAATCCTCATTGAACACTTTGGACACCAATTTAGGCCGGTTGATGTATTATAGTTTTGCCTAAGAAGGCTCAGAACTTTGAAACTGTTCCCTTTTGTGCTTTGATTACACATTCATTCTGACGTGAAAAAGGATTATGTTGTGAGGAGCCCCATGCTCCCTCTCGCAGAGGCTGGTTGTAGCTGTTTCCATCTGTAATGCTTGTTTAAGGACTCTTTAAGAAAGTGCTGCCTGAGGCTCTCTAATCACCCCATTTTTATTAAGCGCTCAAGGAAATCACACAGGCATGGGATTTCCTAATGGACAGGCAAGCGGTGACCTGTGTGGAGGGGGAAAAGCAGTTGTCGAGGGCGATGTGACCCCCGCCCCAACGTCAATGGGGGAAACCTGGACAACAGAGATGGAATAGCATCTTGGCGCCCCCAAAGGGGGGCAAAGAAGGGATTTAAGAGACAGGAGCAAGAGTTGGGGACCAGGAGCAATAAGTATTATAAAGAAGGCAGGAGGAGCGAGGTCTAGAAAGATCACGGAAAGAAGAGTGGTCAGACATCCTCCTCCCCCCTTACCTTGCACGCCTCCTGGAGATCCAAGACCCTTCACGCCAAAGGCTGTGGGACGCTTCAACCCTAGTTAGAACAAGCTTTGGAGCTGAGGACTTGAACAGTTACAGCCTGTACCAGCTGCTATGGAATGAGGTACACGTGAATGAAACACCGCTTTCACCTGTGGGAATTGTAGAGTCGGGAAGGGGGAGGGGTAGATGGGGAGACATGGTGTGATACTGCAATAGTACCTACCATTTATTTAGCCCTCCGATGCACCACACACCACTGAGTGGTTTGCAAACATAATTGAAGGACATCGTTCCCATCTCCAGATGAGAAAAACAGACAGAAAGTAGTAAGGCTCCTTATCCCAAATCACATATCTAACAAGTGATGGAACCAGCATCTGCCCTGAAGTCTGGCTCCAACGCCCATGCTCTTAACCACGCTCCTCGACAAAGAATTGAACCTGAGATTGCTGTGGGTGTGGAGAGCAAGATGCGTCCAGGACATGATAGGAGCACCGAGAAAGGGTGCCTAGCCCGACTTGGATTCAAATTCTGCATCCAGCCCTTACTAAATGTGAGACCTTGGGCAAAGAGGTTACTCCCTTTCAGCTTTAGATCTGCCATCTCTATAACGGGTTCGAGTATATCAAGCACATGGGATCATCTTAGAATGAAAGGGGATAATTACATAAAGCATCCAATGCAGCACCAACTAGAAGGTTACATAGTCTGTACTGAGTTAGTGTTGCTTTCTTCCCCTTTCTGTCTGCTTTGCAGCTGGGAAATGGTAGGGGCTAGCAGCCAAAAGCTGAAACAGGCGCAGAGTGCACTGCTGGGGGTGGTATGGACAGGGACAGCCTCTGTGGGGTGCTCCAACAGGACCTAGTGAAAATTAAGAAAATGCAACGAGGTCCTTAAGGGGACAGACATGGGCTACTCATCACAACATTGTCTTTAACAGTGGGAAGTGGGAAGCAAGCTAGATATCCCTCACTTGGAAATGAATCAGAAGATTAGGGGGACTGTCTATTAGGGAATACCTCGTAGGAGTTAGTGGTAATGTACTATCCATACACAAAACATGGTTAGAACCTAAAAACACAGTTTGTAAGAAGTAAGAGTCAGAAAGAGCTCTATAGCCCAATTCCATTCATATAAAGAATACTTGCACACTCAAAATAACACTGTGTATTTTGAAATGATGCCCATGTACCTAACTTCTATATCTGTGTGAATAATGACCCCCAAAGATGTCCACATCCAAATCTCTAGAACCTGTGAATCTGTCACGTTCGAATCGAAAGGGAGTGAAGGTTGCCAGTCAGCTGACCTGAAGGTGAGCAGCCTGTCATGGATTATCCGGGGGGTCCCAATGTCATCACCAAGGTCCTTGCAAGCAAAAGGCGCAGCAAGAGAGTGAGTGTATGAGGTTACAGGTGAGAAAGCCTAGACCAGCCATTCTTGGCTCTAAGGATGGAAGGGGGCTGGGAGCCAAAGAACACAGGCAGCTTCTAGAAGCTGGAAAAGGCAAGAAAACAGATTCTTCCCTCGAGTCTGCAGAAGGAACACAGCCCTGCCAACAAACGAGTTTAGTCCAGTGAGACCCATTTTGGGCTTCTGACTTCCAGGATGGTAAGATAATAAATTTGTGTTGTTTTAAGCCACCCTCTTGGTGCTAATTTGTTACAGCAGCAATAGGAAAGTAATAGGATGTCCGACACGTTAGCATGAGCGCTGGTGGTGGAGGAAGAAGGGTACGAAGACCGGAAAGGAAGGGGGTGCCTGTGATGTTATGCCCCATGCTGAGGAATACTCCAAACTCTGCCTGAGGTGAAGGCCAAGAGGGAGAGAAAGGAGGGAAGGGGAATTGGGGGGGGGGAGTGGAAACCGAGTGGAGCTTGTTGGGTCGGTGGCACAGGGCACACGTGGTCCTGTGCCACATGGGGCCCCAGGTGCGCTGACTGAACCACAGCATGGGTGAGGACCGACAGCCCCCCAGGGGATGCACAGTAAAGGAGCAATCATATTCAGGTGGGCCAGATGAAAACAGCTTCTAGAGTGACCTGGAACCTAGCCGTGGTTCTCCCTGAGTTCAGGGTGTGATACTAAGCCATCTTCCCAATCACACTTCACCAAAAACTACTTCTGGGGGGCACCTGGGTGGCTCAGTCGGTTGAGCATCCAACTTTTGATTTTGGCTCCGGTTGTGATCTCAGGGTTGTGAGATCGAGCCCTGCGAGGGGCTCTACGCTCAGCAGGGAGTCTGCTTCCTCCTGCTCCCTCTCCCTCTGCCCCTCCCCCTACTCTCTCTCTCTCACTCTTTCTCTAAAATAAATAATTTTTTTAAAAAAGCCTACCTTTGAGTTGGGTACAGAAGACTAATTTTAAAAAAGTCAGAATTGCCTTTATGGTCTATTAAACTGCTGTATCAATACCAAGTTTACAGAATCTCTTCCAGAAAACAGAAGAAGACGGAATATATCCTAATTCATTTTATGAGGCTAATATTATCCTAATGCTGAAACCAGATAAAGACAGGACAAAGAAGCTACAAATATCCCTCATGTGCTTAGACACAACCATCCCCAACCAAATATTAACAAACTGAATCCAGCAGTATATAAAAAGATTTAGATACTATGACCAAGTGGGATTTATTCCAGGTATGCAAGGCTGGTTCCACATTCAAAAATCAATCCATGTGGGATGCCTGGGTGGCTCAGTCGGTTAAGCATCTGCCTTCGGCTCAGGTCATGATCCCGGGATCCTGGGATCGAGCCCCGCGTCGGGCTCCCTGCTCAGTGGGGAGACTGCTTCTCCCTCTCCCTCTGCAGCTCCCCCTGCTTGTGTGCTCTCTCTCTCTCTCTGTCAAATAAATAAATAAAATCTTCAAAAACATCAATCCGTGTAATCCACTATATCTAGAGGCTGAAAAAGAAAAAAACTGTGTGATCATATCAATTGATACAGAGAAAGCATTTGCCAAAATCCAACACCCAATCATGATAAACATTTCTCCACAAACTAGGAATAGAGGGAAGCTCCTCAGCTTGAGAAAAGGCACCTACACAACACCTACACCTAGCATCATTTTTAGTGGTAGAAGACTGCATGCTTTCCACCTGAGATCAGGACTCAGGCCAGGATGCCTATTCTCACTATCTTTCTTCCACATAATCCGGGGGGAAATGGTGTACCTACTGAGCCTTCCTGGGTTTCCCAACAATAGGAGCCAAGATCTGGACCTCCAGCTCACCCCAAGGCAGGTGAGACCTCCAGGAGGCAGCACGCACCCCTCCTCGTGCCTAAATGGCACCATGTCAGCCTGAGGTCCCTCCCACTGACCTCTCTCACAGGCTTTCATACTTTTTTTAATGAAAACATTTCCTCTCCACATTGGTTATTCGATTCCAACCCTCATGGCATCCTTTTGCTCTTTTGAGCTTCCCAAGTTACCCTCAACCCAGTCCAACCTAAGAGAGAAGAATCCAGATGGCCTGCTGTTTTGTAATACCTGAAATCAGAATAAGAGCTTACCTTTTATCACCCTCCACATGTTGCAAAATGCTTTCTTGTTCATTAGCTCAGCAGCTCTGAGCCTCTTTCCGCGCCTCTGTGCTTTCCTTGGCTCCCCGCTGGTGGAATGAATTGCTCCCTGCTCTGAGCTCCCATAGCACTTTGTACACGCACCTATCCCACACCTGACACTTTCTATTACAGCCCTCGTTCAGGTCTCTCTGTCCCCTGCCAGACCAGAAGGGACCACAAGGTGATTAATTGAGCATCTTCTCCCCAGCCCCGACCATGAGCTCAAAGACACGCCTTGGGTGTAGCTCAATGAAAGAGGTAGGTATTATTGGCACGTGGAAAGGACTCAGGAAGTGGTGGCTGGAGTCGGGGTGGTGGAAAGATGAAGGAGCTGAGGCTTTGGACGCACTGAAGGACCCCATCAAGGTGACACAGCCCGATGGTGACAGAGCTGGGCTTTGACACAGATCTCTCAGCTTTCATTCGGATAAACAGACACTTCTCACCCACTGATGTCCTGCCCTGTAGCTCTGGAGGGACTGTCCCCCAGGAAAGCAGCTGAGGGTTTAATTCATACCTCGGCTGTGGAAGCTAAAGGGAAAGAAAGAGCCTCGCTCCTGCCGAGCCGAGGCGGCACAGAAACCGAAAAGCTGCCGGGACTCTCCGAGCCTCTGAAAACAGAATGCAAACCACAGAGCCCAGCCTATCACAAGTTCAACAAAGTTTTTCCAGGCTGAACTCTGAACTTTGAGAAGTCTGGAATCTTTAGCAATTGCTTATTGCCTGTAGGATAGATGCAGTTAGTCCCGTGCCTTCTGGGCATGCCCTTAGCTGCAATCCTCATTGAAGTTCCTATGCCGCTGCTTTCAAAACTGCTCAAATTCCTTCACTCAAGTGTTCTTAGCACTTATGTTGATAGGGAATACTTCAAAGGGTACATCTTTACTTTATCAAATCTGATCTAATTTTGCAGATGGAATCAAAGAGGTTCATTTTGAGTCTAGTCAAGTTTGCCAACCATCCCGGAGAGGAGGCGTCAGTGCCTTGTCCTCTGGGCAATTAACCTAAACTGAGAGGCTCCAAAGATGCCCGGGGCGGGGGGGTAGGGGGGTGGCTCCGGCCATGCAGACACCAGAGCTCCCTGGGAGAAGGCAGGGGCCTCCCTCGGAGCGAGGGGGCACGGGGCAAGGAAGGACAGCTCTCCGACATCCGGGGACCCAGAGCTGGTCCTTCAGAGCAGTCAAACACAGCATGGGTGTTGTGGGGGAGTTCAATGAAGAGAGCAAATATAATGAGCTTCGGTGTGCCTGGCGGTCTTTAGAGTTTCTGTGTGGGGTAGGGGAGCCCCGGATGCGCGCAGCCAAGGCCCGGAGTATGAACCTTCACCCTCAGCTGCAGGAACAATTATGTTTCTCTTCTCCCAACCTGGCACTTTTTGTAAAATCCAAAACTTGATGTCGCTGCTAATTTGCCCCTGATACCTGCGTTTGAAGCTGGGTCCAGGCATAGATTCAGCTGCCTAGCCAGACGGTAATTTCCAACTGAGCTATTATAATTGTTACAGTAAAATGTCTGTCTGCATACAACACACCAGGTTGGGGGAGGCGGGGGGGGCGGAGAGTCATTGATTTTGGTGTTCAGAAAAGTTCTCTGTGGCTCAGAAGAGACAGTTCTGGCTGGTTTTACTTTATTTGGATAAATACTTTATATTATGGCCATTTCGCATTGAAATTGAACACGAAAGCAAAAGGGGATTCAGTTTTCAATGTCCTAAGCTCTGGGGTCCCCCTTTTAAAAAAGCTCTTCAGAAACTCACACACACAACCTGCCCCCACCTCCTTGGCTTTGGACATGGGAGGGAGTCATGCTGATCTACCAGCTTCCCTCACGGAGCCTTTGTGTGAGGCCCATGCAAATTGGCCCTGAAAAGGCTCCAAGGCCGGGGGCTCTGCCCACAAATTCTGATCATGGTGCGGTTAGGCGTCACTGTCCCTTTCCCACACGGGAGAAAACCAGGCCCGGCCTGAGGAGGTGGAGGACCCCAGGTTCCCTAGATTGCCAGGCCTCTTACCCCCTCATAGGAGCTCACCCAGCTGTCTCTCCCCCAAATGGTTCTCCACTCAGCAGTGACCCTCTGGAAACAGATCGATAAAGACAGAATCCTAAACTTGGCTTTGAGGGCTCTCTGACCCGTCCCAACCCCTCCCCAGCCTTCTCTCTGGCCGGGGCTGGCTTCATGGGCATGTGATATCTGCAGTCATCTAGGGCCCCGCATCTGATAGCAGGTACCTATTCTCACTACTTTGCAATTCTTAATCATTTTTTAACAAGGGACATATATTTTCATTTTGCACGGGGCCCTGCAGATTATGTAGCCAGTTCTGCCTTCCACCATGCTCTGCACACCTTCCCGTGCTTCCTCCTGCCAGGAGGCTCCACACTTGAGATTCCCTCTGCGCAGAATGCTCCTACACACCCCATCCCCACCGTTGACACCACCATCTCCTTACCTCCCTCCTACCCAACCCTCGTTATCTCAGTTGAATTGTCACTTCCTTCAGGAAGTCCACCCTGCCATCCAACTGGTCAAGTCCCCTATTACAGGCCTGTAGAGCACCATGCTCCTTCCCTCCATAAACTCTTTCGACACTGGCAGTTCTACGTTTACACACATTGGATTACGGTCTCTCTCCCCTTCTGGAATATAAATTCTAGGACAGCAGAAACCACATCTGATTTTTTTGCTCACCATTATAGTCTTAGTGCCCCAACACAACACTAGATACATAATATTCCATAAATATGTGTTGAACTAATGACAATGTAAAAAGAGAAAGTAGTTGAGCACAGTGGTGGGGAAGTGGGCTCTGCAGTCGGACTGCCTGACTTTCTATCTACTTCTATGCACTGTGCGATCTCAGACGAACTCCCTGATCTCTCTGCACTTGATTTCTCTCACCAGGGAAAAGGGGAGAAAATGAGTAATCTACAGAATGACTGTGACCTTTAGATGCAATGATGTGCATGGAGGACTTGAGATGCACCTGCCACAAAGTCAGAGCCCCAAGTGTCCGGCACTGTTATTATGGGATGGCAGGCGTGCACTGCACATGGACACTGAGTGTTTCACATACCCTCGGAACAACCCCACGCGGCAGGAATTGTTGCGTCTGGGTGGCACATCGAGCAAGTGTCTGAGCAGGACAGGAATCCAGTGTAGTCCATCCCCTTGGCCTTGGCCTGTGGCTGTGCCAAAGACGTCACAGTTCAGAAGGGATAACAGATTGTTTCCCAGGGAGTTGCAAAACCTCAGATTTTGCATTCTTCACTATTTATGTGATCCTGAACCCTTTTCTTAGGCTTCCTCTCAATTTTCTCATCTGTAACACAGGGATAACAAGAGACGCATCTCAGAGGGTTGCTATATTAAGTGACATAAACCGCGTGAAGTGCTTGGCACAGGGCATGGTTTGTCGCAAGCCTGCTGGATGGCTTAGCTCTCAGCTCTCACTAAAATCACCTGCTGGAGTAGCTCTCATTCACTGGAAGGAGCAGAGTCTGCCTCACATTTCCGTGCTGCTTTGCTCCCATATTTGCAGGAGCCACGTTTCTAAAGAGGGTTCAGATTGCTTGTATAAAGGAGGGCAACTTTGTCTAGAGTTCCCTCAACCTCCAGCATTCCCTAGGTGCACCGTGTTAGCAGAAACACGACACTTCTGCTTTCCAAAGCAAGGGACACTACTCCCCAGTGTGAAGGGTTTTCCCAAGACCAGGGGTCTGGGCACAGACCTCCTCTTGCTCCTGCTCTCCACCCACTGCCCCCGGGGGAAGACAAAGCCCTGGACAGCAAAAAGCTAATCCTGGCAGGTGCTGTCTTATCTCCACGAATCAGTAGAGGGGACAACCTCATGCAGCCAGAATGGCTAGAATGTGCTTATCTAAGATGAAAGGAGGAATCCAGTGCCTTCCTGGTGGCCAATAACCTGAAGCTTCAACGAAAGGAGAGATCCCACCACACTCCATCCAGCCCACAGCAGACCCCTCAGCCCACAGGAAAAGTGCTGTCCACCTGCTGAGGGTGTGAACTCAGAGATTGCGCCTTCTCTCCTGCGCTCTGAATGAGTTCAGGCAGATGGTGGGGGGAAGTCAAGTGTGGCTGGAGGGGTGGGCCCCTGGGACCTTGGCTGCCATTCACACGTCATGTCCCCCCAGAAGCTGGGTGGCTCTGGAGAGATGCTTTGGAGAGGCTGACGGGGGTTGGGGGGCAGCAGAGAGGTCAAGAAGGTGAATGACAGGGTCCCTCCACCACCTTCCATCAGAAGGCTTCAGGATTGTCTGACAAATGTACAGAAGACAAAGCTGAAAGCTATGGAAGGCCCTGAGACTTCCCGGCACAGCTAGTTATCAGCCAAGGCGAGGCCAGAAGGCACACCTCCCCATGCTGGCACTGGGGCTAGTGAGTGCTGGAGCTGCAAGGTGGGGTCTGCACATGAAAACAATTTTTGGAGAAGAGAAAGATCGCTGAGCCAGAGGAGCCTTGAGAAATGTTTTCCTGTCCTGTTGTAGGAAAGATAGGACCAAACACAACTATGAGGCACCTCCTCAGGCCCCTCCTGCTCCCATAGTGAGGCAGTAGGGAGGTCCTCTCTGCAGTAGAAAAGTGAGGCCACCCCCATTTCTGGAGACCTCTCCATGTGGTCCTTCTCACCAGGAGCCCCCTGGGCCTGCCAGGCACCAGCCAGCAGCATCGGAAGCATATCTGTGGGGAGTTGTTAGCTCTAGAAAGCCAAGGCCAGGCAGGCTTAACTTTGGGTCGATACTGTTGGGTGCTCGTCCCTAAATTCTTTTGAGTCTGGCCTCATGGCTTCGGAGCTCCAGGCTAACTGACGGCCCTGAAGATGTTATCAACTGAAGGAAAATGTCCCGGTAGAGGGCCCTGGAACCGGCTCTGGTGGGTCATGAAATCCAAAAGACTTGGATCAGGAAGAGACATCCAAAGTTATCTAGACTGACTTTATCCTACAGATGAGGATGCTGCAGCTCAGAAAGAAAAGGTAACTTGTCCAAGTTAAGAAAAAGTACAAATATATAATAATAGGTCTATGCCTCTGGGGTAGAAGAGAGGAACAGTTGTGTCTCATCTCTCCCCAGAATGTAACTGCCTCAACTCAAACCAAATGCCTCCTCTCTCTTGAGCTACAAGGCCTTCTCTACTTGGTTCTCCACTTCCCCTCATGTTCGGAACCTTATTCTAAAAATTCCTGTCCCGTTGACAGGAAGGCCTAGCTCCTGGATGAGTTATAATACCCTTCCATCTACCACCCCAATTGACTGAGCCAGCCATAATAGGGGACATTTTCAGGAATCGCTGGTCCATAATGGAAGGACTAACCCACTGAGCTGAAGTCCATGACATCAGGATTCTTGACACTGAGGCAGCCCATATCTCTTGACCTGGGAAGGACTCCACTTAGCTTTGGCTTACCCAAGCTCTCCTTCCAAGCCGGTGGATCAGATTAACAAGAACCAACCTGGAGAAAGTGGATTGTGTTAACCAAGACCATTGGAAAGAGTTATCCATTTAATTGGGACAACATCAAAGTCAGGGAACTGCCACTTCACTCAGGTCTGAGGAATTAACCAGGAATGGATCCCATTTTCCAAATCACAGAGCAGATAGAAAATCAACCTGTAGTTAAGGAATACTTGCCCTGGTCACTTGAAATAAGAAACTGGTGACGACACGTCAGCTTCCTATCTTGATGGGTGATGTTCCTGGTTCATTAATCTCCTTTGCTCTCCTCATTTCCACCCATTTCTTTTCGATCCTTAAAATTTTCTAATTTTTACCTTCATTTATTCATCCCTTCAAAGAAAAAAAAAGTCAAGGTCAAGATGCTGACCAAAACTTCACTGCCACTCGACACAGTCTCTCTGCTCCCCCCACTCCCTCCCAGGCCGCCTCTCCTCCAAAATGAGCCCACGATGAAAGTACAGCAGGCTCCGTGCATTTTAAAGAGTTAGCCTATTTTCAACTATAAAATAATATGTGGCATAGAAAACAGCATGTAGGATGAAAAAAGATCCTGTTTAGTTTCAGTGTGACATTTGCCTGGGGGAAGAAGTGCAGAGCTCATTGGCAAGCCGATTGTTGAAGCCCTGACCAGTCAGTTACAAAGTGTCACCATTTAATATGCCAGTCAGCTCTGCCTTTTCGAGGCCAATCACTCCTTTTGTGCTGGGGAGAGGGTAGGGGTGGGGTGCAGAGGAGAAATTGAGTAGAGGGGGGTAGGAGCCGCAGAACGAAGGAGGTAAAGGGCACGCAAGAATGGAAGGTTACAGGGGGTTCATTGTTCAATCTCCATCCCACCCCCAGGTGAGCCTCACCGGTGCCCACTGGGGCCAGAGCCCAGTGGCTCTTGGTCATGGTAGCTGCCCAGGTGAGGCATCTGTCAAAGAAGGACCCCAGATCTGCCCCGGCCACAGGCATGGGTAGAGTGGGTCCCAAAGTCACAGAACTTACATATGTCCCTAGAGCTGGGGGGTCATCTTCTGGTTCCAGGTGCCACTAGAAAAAAATGAGCTTCTCAATTTATGGGCAGAAAGGTCAACAGGTCTGAACCCATTAGCACCTCTTGCAAGCTCAACACATTTCTGTGTTTAGATATCAGTGCAGGATCCAGGCTCCCTTTCATGACTCTGAGCTTTGCATCCAACTTACCAGTAACAGGGTTCAGGCAAGGCAGGGCTTTTGACTCTTCCGCCCCCCGCCCCCCACCACGGCCCCTCTCTCAGTCTGTCAGCCCTTTCTTCATCAACTATATTTGTTACAATCAAGTTCTGTCAACTGTCACAGCTTACATACAGACTGCCAGTAAATATGTCTTTCCACTCATTAGACATTCCTCCCAGTCACCTTGGGATTTCTACCTTGTCTATCTCACTCCAAAAAACTTTTGTTCAGAAGTATGAGACACCCACTGAGCAATGTCAGCTTGCGGCCATTACCTCAGGAAGTGACAGAAAACACCCAACTGTCACTCATTAAGATCCATTTTTTCCAGAGTTGATGTAAGTCAGACTTTGCCCCCAAAACGAATCATGATTTATTTAATATATTTGCTTCTACAAGTGTCAGCTCATCAGCTTAAAATGTTCCTCCTTTAACTCTATTGAGGACTGTACAGAAAGTTTTCTTTGAAACCTAGTTTTTGCTTTAAGGCTTAATAATTAAAACAGAACCAAGAACAGTCAAGACTCTGCTCTATAGGTGCACTTTGGTGGCCCCTGGTTTTATAATTATATGTACAAAGCAGTCGTGTTGGAATTATCGCTGGACACGCTGGGAAAATTGCCTCCCACTGAGCAAGCTGGCTTTTTCTGCCGGGCGCACCAGGCTGGGGCAAGATGAAATGAAAACCAGGGATGGTTTGAAAGCAGGGACAAAAAATAACAATTAGGGAAGCGAGGAGGAGAAAAATGCAGTTTCTTAATTGCTCGGCCTATGTCCCAGCGGGCAGCTCCCCGCCACACTGCAGGAGTGCGGGGACCCAGGAGGATCCGAGGATGTCCTGAGGCCAACGGAATGCGGGCAAAGGTGCATCGGCCACAGCTTTTCGGGAAAGATGCCTGAGGCCCGGCTTTGACCTGGATTTCAGGAGAGATCAAAGCCTGAGCCAAAGAGGAAGGTGATTTGATGGGCTGATGGCTTCCTATGGGGACCTCCAGCCCAAGGTCATTTCCAGCCATGCTCTCCTTTGCTTCAGATTCACTCTGGTCAGTCCTTTCTCCTGTGAGAAGAGAAGGTTGAGCACCTTGGGAGGCGCCACTTGGAGAATAAGAGCAGTGCTCAGCAACTCAGCATCCTCCTCAGCCTGGCAGCAGAACCGCAAGTAATTCTCACCCAGGACTGAGGCTTGCTTCCCTCTAGACCAGGGCCCAGGGACCCAGAGGGAGATTCATCCTGGGCTCAGCCCCACCAACCCACATAGGCAGCCATGGAAGTGTTGGTGCTACACAGCCAGAACAGCACGGCAGGGTACAAAAGAAAGGAGAAAATCCATTTGAATTGTCCAAAGGAGATCAGTGGTCTGGGGAGAGAGTGAGGCTCCTGTTGTCAAACCTGTTTACACTCAACAACCCCTTGTCGGAGCAAGCGTGGCATGGGAGAGCCAAGCCTCACTTGGGCATCCGGGGTCAAAGACATTCAAAGCCCCTGGCAGTTGAAAAGCTTAAAATTCCAAGACTACGATATTTTGTCAGGTGTTACTTTTGTTTCTGTATTACCAAGACAGAGTGGGCCTCTACCCTCAAAATTCACCCTACTGCATGGCTGAGGGCTCAAATCTTACCCCCCACCCCCACCTGTGGGTCAGGGCATCCATCACTGGTAGACACGCATGCCCTCGGGCAGCAGGGGGAGCTGGGAGTCTGAAGGAAAAGTCTGGAAGCAGGCTATGGAGAAAAGGCATCCAGGAGATGGAGGGGTCACCACCCTTGTCCAGACAAGCTCACTGCTCACCTGAATCACTAGCCTGGCTTTCCTGCTTCCATGCATCCGTTCTCCAACAGAAGCCGGTGATGATCTTAAAATTCAGATTTGACCACAAAATCTCCCAATTGCACTCACAAACCCCTGGCATTTAAAACCTTCCAGTGGCTTCCCATTGCCTGTAGGATAAAAGGAAAATTTTGTAAGAGAGTGACCAAGGCCCTGCCGGGTCTGTTCCATGCCTTGCTGGCCTCCCCCTAATGCCAGTCCCACCTGCCTCATCCTAGATGTCTCTGGGGCTTTGTGCCAGACTTGGGTCACCTGAGACAAGGAATGCAAGACCAGCTCTGCACCAGGTGCAGCTGGAGGAGAAGAACCACACGTGGCTGCCCAGGAGAAGGACAGGGAGGAAGAAAGGGGAAGAGTGGTAAGGTGGCTGTCGCTTGGCCACAGCACTCTACAGCTTCCAACGGGGTTTCCCTAACCCTAACCCTAACCCTTGTTGACTGAAACCAGGTCCCATGTCCCTGACCTAGTTGCCAAGAGGGCTGAGAAGTAGGCACCGTCTCTTCTCACCCCAATTCCCCTCCAAAACTCATAGGACAGAAAATTCCCCAAACGTAAGAAGGATTTGCAGAGGCTGGCCTCTGATAAAAGAAAATGTCTTCTCTCAACTCAGCTCATTGACAGAGTATAGCCTTCCCAGGGAAATGCAAAAATCCTCCAGCTAGGCCTCATGGGGGGTGAGGGGGACATTTTCCATCTCTCTAGCTCCCCAAATACCAGGAACAGGGCCATCTACCACCAAGCACCAACCACATCCCTACCCTGCTCCCCAACCTGGCATGACAGGCAAAAACTCTGAGAGAGGAATAAAACTCACATTGAAAGTCAGCCTGCAAATGGAACTCTTTCATGTTGGCCAGGATCCACAGCTCGGAAGGTAAGATCAGATATGGAAGTGTTTGATGAGGTTAAGTCCATTTCCAACCCTTCATTCTGGTGTTTAAAGCCATCATCTGTTTTAAGAAGTGAAGGGCTTTAATGTGCAGGGGGTTACAGAGGAACCGGTCTCCTGCTCCGCATAGAGCACCAGGTGGCAGGGGCTGTGGAAAGTTGTAGAACCTTTTTTCCTCCAACCCCATAAGGGAGAGAAGCCCCTACCTGCTGATCTCTAAAAATGGCTGCTAATGACACACAGCTATGTTAAAATAAGGACCCGTGTTCCTTAGAAAGCAAGGTGGGAGACGTTTGGGATTGATGCATCACCTTTGGAAGGCACTGAGCCCAAGGAAGATCCCTTCCCCAACGGGAACAAAAGGAAATAGATGTGTGTTTTCTTCCTCTGTTGGAGGGCTTGCCCCAGAGCCCCCACCAAAATCCTATTTCTTTCATGAAGCTGTCACTGATGAGTGACTCCTTGCTCCTGAACTCCTAGATCATCTGTTGTCTATACCACTGGCTTCACATAGTTTAAGATCATTCATTCATTTGTTCATTCATGCACCAAACCCTCATTAAGCCATACTATGGGCCACTCAGAAGGTTTGAGGGAGAAGGCAGTTTGAAGATCTTCTCTTAATAGACAAAGAAACTGAGACAACACTGGACATGGGGTTCGTGGTGGGCATGGGGAATGACTTGCCCAAGATAACACCTGTCTTAGTGGGGGCTCTGGGCTCCCACTGCTTCCAACAAACTGGTCACCATTGATGGTTTAATGTCCTCCATCTGGGCTGCGTTCTTTCAAAATCAGCTATCACCATGCACTTCAATCTACTAATAGGTCTCTCCATTCCATCAGACTATTAGCTCCTAGATCAGTGATTCTCAACCTTGGCTGCGTATTGGAATCAATAAGGAGAGCTTTTAAAAGTACCAATGCCTAGGTATGACCCCGGAGATTCTGATTTAATTAAGATCATAGGGCATGGCCTGGGCGTTGGGATTTTTAACCCCACCACCACGACCCCTGGGTGATTCTAATGAGTCTCAAAGATTGAAAAGCACCATTCTAGAACACTGTTTCTCAAAATTTAGTGAGCATATATATCACATAGTGGTGATCTGGCTAAAATGGAAATTTCAATTCAGTAGGTCTCAGCTATGGCCCAAGTTTCTGCATTTCTACCAAGCTCCAGATGATATGAAGACTACTGGTCTGTGAACCATACTTTGAGTAGGAAGGCTCTAGAACAGGGTTTCCCTACCTCAGAACTAATGGACATTTTGGGCTGTATAATTCTTAGTTTGGGGTAGGAGAGGTGCAGAGGGGATTTTCCTGTGCATTACACGATGTTTATCAGCATCCCTCCACCCACCAGATGCCAATAGCACCATCTCCAGTTGTGAAAACCAAAATGTCTCCAGACAATGCCAAATGTCCCCTTGGGTGGGGGGGAACATAGTCACCCCAGTTGAGAACCACTGTTCCAGAGGACACATGTTGAAGCTAGCATCTTGAGTCCTCTATCTCTTGATCCAAAGCCCCTTCACTGTACCACATTGCCCTGTTAACTCTCTTTTCTACACTCATCTTGTTTCCTAAATTTGTAAGTTAATTAAAAGTAAGGATTACATCCCATTCATTAATCGTCAGTAATTCAGCAAATACTTGACGAATGCAAAGTCTATACATAATAACAAAGGTACCTGAAAGCTAAAGCTATGTGTGCAATATCTCTTCAATCCTCAACACAGTATGGAAGTGGGTCCTGGGGTTAGTTCCATATTATACATAAGAAGAGAAATTAGGTCACTTGCTCCAAAACACATAATAAGTTATACAAACAAGATGCAAAGATAAATAGGATACAGACCTTTCTCAGTGGAGTTCACGATCGTGCAGTCAATACAGACATCAATGCTCCTGATTCTACCTTGATGTGGAAAACACTTGATCAGCAACCTGGGCAGAGGGATCACTCAAAGAGAATAGTCAGTTCTGTTCGAGGAATGAGAGGGAAGGAGACCTTACAGGGTAAGTGATAATTGAGCCAGATCTTCAAGGATAAGAATTTCACAATTATCCATTTACTTGTCTATCCCCTACCCTCAACAGAATGTGAGCCTCTTAAGGGTAGGGACAGATTCTTCTTATTCTTCTGATGCCAGGTGCACAACAGGTGTTCAATAAATGTTGGGTGAGTAAGTGAACTAACCAAGCAGGTAGACAATAGTGACATCCCAGAGAGAGAGAACAGCATGAGCAAAAGCATGGAGATGTGTGAGGGTGCTGTGTGCCAGAAGAAGAGTAAAGGGGCCAGAGGCATGAGCATTGGAGGAGAAGGGGGCAGGAGATAAGCAGGTCTCTGATGTTCTGATTCCTGCACAGAGCAGTTTGAATCCCTTTTGCTGTGCTCTGGGGAAAGGCAAGCTCCAGTGTGCCTCTCAGCCTGCTGGGTTCCTTTTCAAAGAACAGGATTCCCTGCCTCAGGACGAGGCAAATTTCTAATAAGTGCAGGGAAGTGAGATAAAGAAGTGTGACTTCATTTAGTATATGAGGAAGGAATCTTGTATGTGTTTGGTTTTTGTTTTGTTTTTGTTTATTTTTTTTTAATTCCCACCATCCCTGATGAATTGATGGATCCAAGCCTTGGTGTCAAGAGCTGCTAAAAAAAAAAAAAGAGAGAGAGAGAGAGATAATTGGACATCTAGTGCCTCCTGATGGAAGGACGCAATACGCCTATGAATCTGATCACACCCCTAGATGGAGCTAGCAACTGGCAAGCAGCAGAGGACAGAGGAACATGTTAAACTTCACTGTGGGGATGCAAACAGCAATGTCCAGACTGTAGGAAATCTGCGGGACAAATGACTTGGTTTCTTAAAGAGATGAATTTCAAGGGGGAAGAAAAGAGAAACAGAGGGGAATTTATGGATTAAAAGACACTTAAAAACATTTCAACCATTTGTAATGTATAGATAATTAGAATCATGATTCCACAACTGAAAAAAAAAAAAAGGTAAGACAAGTGAAAATCCGAACAGTGGGTGTTTGATGATATTAAGAAATTATTGTTACATTTTTAAATGTGATAATGGCTTTGGCATCTGATTTTTTTTTTAAGTGCCCTTATCTCTTACAGGTACAGACTGAAAGACCAACAAAATGATGTTAATGTGTGAGAGGAGAAGGGTGAAAATGCGGGATAGGATCCCATGGGCTCTCAGCTGGAATCACAGTGGAGCCCTGGCAACTGTGTTTTGCCATACTACTCTATCTTTTTTCTTCCTCTTTTTTTTTCAGTTTTATTGAAGTATAATTTCCATACCATACAATTCACCCATTTCATGTGTACAGTTCAAGGACTTTTAGTATATTCAGGGTGGTGCATCCACCGGCACAATCTTATAATATATTCATCACCCCAAAAAGAAACCCTGCACCCCTCAGCCATAATCCCCCAGTTCTGCCCCACCCTTAGCCCTAGACGACCACCAATCTACTTTCTCTCTCTACAGATTCCCCCGTTCTGGACATCTCATATAAAAAGAATCCCACAAGGTGAGGTCCTCTGTGAATGGCTTGTCCATGGTGTAGCACGTGTCAGAGCTTCATTTCTTTTTATGGCCAAATAATATTCCATCATGTGGATAGACGGCGTTTTATTTATCCATTCATCAGTTGATGGGCATTTAGGTTGTTTCCTCTTTGGGGTTATTATGAATACTGCTGCTATGAACACTTGTATACAAGGTTTTGTGTGGAATATATTTTCATTTCTCTCGGGCACCTACCTAGGAGTGGAATTGCTGGGTCATATGGCACCTGTCTGTTTAACCACTTCAGAAATTATCAAACTGTTTTCCAAAGCAGCTACATCATTTTACATTCCCACCTACGGCATTCTCTCTTTTTTGTATATGTTTGAAATTTTCCATAATAAAAAACTTTGTTTTAAACCTACCCTCACAGGCTGAAAACCACCAATGCATCATCACCATCATCACTGTGGCTTTTCCTAACATGTCTGTGTTACTTTTACTCACATGGACACTCTGGGATAAGATCAGGACCCGTGTCATTTTTAATACCTTCTTGCTTGTTCAGTTTTTAGGCACGTGCCTTCTCCCTTTCATTTTGAGGATGCAGTCTCTGAAGAAACCAAAAAGATTAGCATAGGGAAATGACCTAAAGTGAGCCCCAGAGTGGAAGGAATCAGGGGCAGAAGTCCCTTCCAGCAGCGCAGCTAAGTAAACACAAACATGATGACTGCCCCCAACATAATTACAGAAAATGTAGGCCACAAAGGAAAGAATTGCAGTGGTAAGATGAGGGGAGGGGACTGCGCCTACGGAGCCCCAAGGTTAAATGCCGGGCCATAAAGAGATGTAAACAAGAGACATCTTCCAGCACAACAATTTGGGACGTAATGGCACACAGAGTCGCAATCTGCAGGTGTACGGCAAGCACTTGGCTGCATTATTCCATTCTAGAACCCATTTTCTCTTGTCAAGAGGTCTTTGACTAAAGACACAATTGTCTTTCAAAGAAAGGCTGAAATGCCATGTGAATGACTTGAGTGATAGGCTGTAGCATCTTGGATGCTCAAGAAAAAGCAATGCTAATGGATTTGTGCGCTAAATAACATAAAAAGGGAGGGGGAGAAATGCCCCACCAAGGCAATACAACAGCACATCCCAGAGCCTTCTTCTGAGGCACTGGTAGGGAACCAAGTCTCGGGTACCCCCTTCCAGGGAGAACAAAGGATGCCTGGGTTTCAGGGAGTCCACACCTGACTCTGCCTTCCCCTCATATTCGGCCCTGAGCTGAGCTCTCTTTCTTAAATCCTCAAAGGATAAGAATTAGCAGGTGTTCCCTCACAAATCTGGGGCACGTAACTCCCTGCCCAGCCTCCCACAAAAACGTCTCTGACTCAGGCCCAGGGCAGCCTTCCCTCTCATGCATACCTGACAGCAAAGCCTCCTGGGAAATTGCCCAGCCCACCCAGCGAAACAGCCCAAGCCTTCCTAGAAGTTAATCAGCACACCAGAATGCTCAAATGAGCACTGTCACGGGCTAATGAGGTGAAAGAAATAGAAGTCACGGGCACAGGAAAGGACCTCGGGGTCCACCAGATGCAACACCCTCTTTTCACAAATGAGAATACTGAGAACCAGAGAAGGTAAGCCACACTACAAGACTACATGATCAGCTCAGGTCAGGCCACGTAATTCCACTCCTCTCCCCCCACAGAAGGTGGAGTCACTGGAGTAGGAAAATGAAAGAAGATCACTCAAGAATTTTATCTCTAACATGGCTAGCTCTGGGAATGAGACAGGACAAGGAGACCTAAAATTTTTATATTCTAATATTTTAGGTAACCGTGACCTAGAAACCACAGCTCAGGAGTTCCTTTTGAAGATGACCATAGCCTTTAGTGCCTGTTGGCTGTCCTTGCCTGTGAATGTCAGGAAGAGGGAACTGGATAATGGGCACCATGCAAGTTCATCTGTCTTTACATGAATGAGGGACCTGAGGCCCTGAGAAGGCCTGAGATTTCCCAAGGTCACAGGGCTCATCCTCCTCTGGTGTTTCAATACCAATATGGTATTCTAGCCATCTCCCCTCCCCTGGACCTTTCGGACAGACCACCCTGTATCCAGTTATTAAAGAAGTAAGGTTTGGCACAGCACTTGGATACATGTGGCTAAATATTTTGAGTGTCATTCCATCCTGCAATTAGTAGGCACTTAGTAATTATGGATTGACTAGAAGAATAATAGTAGAGCTAGTGTTTCCAGCCCAATCTATCCACTCCCTATTAATTATTCTTTCTGCTTTGTTTTGCTGCTCTCCCCCGCTACCCCCAGCCCCTGTTCACATAAAGTGTTTGCTCTGCAAGCTCTAGAGGGTGGCGTAGTCATGTTCATGTTTGGGTCCTTCTGAGCATCCCCACTGCCCACTTGAAGGCCTCCTGAGCATGCAGCAGGCACCTGCCTACCTTAGCACCAGAACCCCATGGCATATGGTTGCCGCCAGGAGCAAAGGCATGTAGATAAACTTTCCTCACCTTCTGCCAAAACTCCCTAGGAAATTCCCACTTTGGCAGAAACCATGTGACTCCAGGAAATCCATTCACCCGTCCGAAAGGGGGAGATCTCCTGGATGTCCACGCTTTACCAGCCAGGCATTCATCTAAAGAAGCAAAGACAAAAAAGGAAGACCTTTCTTCCATCCAAGATGACATTCAATTGTAATCAGTTCTTGATTCTCCGGCCACTGACACCGCGGTGGGCTTTTTAACTTCTGGATGCTGAAAAGGTGGGGCCTTTCTTAGCTTGGGTTTTTCCCAGAGTGGACCCTAAGGAAAATATCTGGGCATACGCACTTTATTTAAGGGCTAAGCCAAGAAAGCACGATGAGGGAGAAGGACGTGAGACCAATAAAGGGTGGGCGGATGAGCAGGCTCCTTCCGTGGGTGACTGGGGCTCAGTCTCACAGTAGACCCTGACAGACTGGGTAGCGTGCTTCAGAGAGGTGAGGAAGCTGGGGTGTGGATCCCCCAATTCCCATCCCTCAGTGGTTGAGGATCTCTCTGGGGCATTCATTCTCTTGTATTTCCCCTTGCCCTGTGATCTGGTCCAACAGTCAGGAGGCCAGAATATGCCTCAGGCCAAGAGACCACAAAGCCATGAGAGTGTCTGGGAGCTGTCTGCTGGTGACCTCACGGGGGTCAAGGGGGGGTGTGTGCCGGGGCCCCAGTGGCATCTGCTATGGTTTTCAAATGCTTTCCAGGGGGAAACCACCGTATCGAAGCCTCTAAGGAAGCTGCACTTTGAGCAGCGTGGTCCCGCAGGAACAGCGGTGGCTTCGGAATCCAAGTCTTGGGTGTGAATCTCCTCTCTGCCGCTTACCAGCTGGGCCACTGGGCCACAAGGGAACCTCTCTGAACCCCACTCTTTTTTTCATCTGTAAAGATTATAGTAAAGATTAAATGAAGTGCTGTAGATTAAGTGATGGGTATGATGCTGGGCCCATTATTGGTGACAATTAGCATCATCATAATAATTACTATTTCAATAAAATAAATCATTTGCTCTTGGAAGTTTCGTGATCCGGGGGCTCACCAGACAGAAGATCCAGGAAGGGTGATGTCTTCTTAATTTTAACTCTTGGTTTTCTTCAATTCACTCATCCATTTGTTCATTAACAAACATTTTTGAGAACGCATTTCAGTGACCTCGTTGGCAAAGAAGAGGGTCGGCAGTAATTGCTACAATGGCTAGTTCTCAAATGCCTTCTAGCATTTACCATCTTTCAATCCGCAACTGTGCTCTGCAGGAAGACAGCTTCGTTTCATGAAAAGAGAATGTTATAATGATATAATGGTGTTCAGATCTTGACACTGACTAGCTACATGACTTTGAGTAAGTTTGAATAACCCTTCTGAACTTCTCCATCTGTGAAACGGGCATGAGAACACCCAGCCTGGCAGGGCATCCCACAAATCTCCTACAGCACCAGGCACATGATAGGAAACTGACATGGTTGCCTCCTGCTCATCCGCTTATCTCTGGGCTATGCGCAATTTAATAGCTAAATGTTACAGGGTATGGAGAGGAGAAGCATTTCAGACCCTTGCATAAAGGTGAGAGCGACATGGCAGACCGTTAGTAAGCTGAGCTCATCAGCCACACTTCTGTGTGACATAAAAGGACAAGCCCTGCTAGACTGTGACTCCCGAGACAGAGTCTCATTCAGCTGGTCATTCCCCCACACCCAGCTCAGTGCCTGCAAATAGTAGCGACTGTTGATACTTGCTGATAAACAAATGAAACAAATCCAGCCTGCTTCTCCCAACAACAGCACAACAGAAACACTTCAAAGAAGACACCACAGACAAAACTAAGATCCTTGAGGACAAGGAGGGTGGCATTTCTTGGTACCCAGGGACAAACCAGCTTTGTACTTGGTTGAATAACATTCTATCCAAGTGGAATAAAATGTCTCAAAGAACCAGGATCCACCTGCACTGCGAACACAGAGCACTGTGCTACGGGTCCCTGTTCTGAGGAGACCCACTTAGGATCTTAATCGCTTCAAATATAGAGACTTTGGTCTAAAAGGCAGACATGTGAAGAACTGCAAATGGAAACCGGCAGTGTTCTGGTTCCAAGGACGGTCCACCCAGCAGCGTGAAAGGCAGGATCGCAGGCCCCGCCCCAGACCTGCCAGATCAGAATCTGCATTGTGTGAGCGGCCCACGTGACTCTGGGGTGTGAGCCACGTTGGCAGTGCTTCTCTAGCTTGGCTGCACATCAACTGGGGAGTTTTAAAAAATATTGATGCCTGGTTTCCAACCCCCAAATGCTGATTATTTGGTCTGGAATACAGCTTGGGCAAAGTGATTATAAATAATAATAATAATAATAAAAAATAATAATAAGAAGAAAAACAAGAATCATCATCATCATCATCATCATCATCATCCCCTGGGGAACGCAGCCCAGGTGAGGAGCCCTGTATAGACCTCCACAGGGCAGCTAACACAGCAAAAGGGCTCATTCTGCCTCATGGAGAATTATTTCCCTGAGTTCTTCATGGTGCCTCCTATCTGGCCGTTGGAAAAGAAGGCTTTAATGTTGTCAGACACCAGGCCTCCCCCTACGGAGCGAAGAAAGAGTTAACCCCAAATGCAGCCTTCCCTCTCCTGCTTCCACGCGTCCACCGCTGAGCCTCGCTCGAATTCACGACAGCTTGGACATCTGGTTCCGTTCCTTGGAAATGTCTCCCCCTCTCATTGCTTCCCTCCCCTCAGGGACAGCTTTCCCTGGTCCTGCCCAGAAGAATGACCTGAGGCCAGGGGATCTAGCCTGAGAATGTCCCCACTGCCTGCTCCCCGGTCCAGACCTCCAGGTGGGGGTTTGAAGTCATTACATCAGCCCTGGCCGGGGCAGCACGTTCATCAGAAATGCTCCAATCCTCCCAGGAGCCTCCCTGGGACAAGCACAAGGTTCTGGCTAATTTTAAATGTAATTAAAAGATTTTCTTCCTTTCTTTCTTTCAAGGCATGATCAATTTCCATAGCTCCCCCTTCTTAGAATACTGTTCCTCTGAGGTCTTCTTTTTTTTATTTTCCAGATTTTTCTCCCCAAACGAGAACACTTATAACAGATGCAAGTCCTTTGCTTATTTGGCCTAGTGAATCAGCAGACGGTATTTTTACAATGCAGAAAGGTTTTTTAATGGGACATGGAAAAGGTCTTTTCTCCCAAAACACTAATAATAATTTTTAAAAATTCCTTTTTTTAATTTTCTTCAAATTGCTTTTTATAACGCATTCAGCATTTTCAGGGACATAATTAAAACATCAAATAGTTTTCCTGCCGGTTATGCTAAAATGTGAATACTTGAGGCAGCAACTATTATTAGATATTAAAATGGACTTGAGTATTTATTTAAAAGATCCTCTTAAGTAACTATTCATTTGGGTTTGCTCTGTTTAATAAAAAGACGAGCCCCATAATGTGAAAATACCTGTTTCTAATAAAGACCATAATTGGTAGCAGGAGGATTTTTTTTAAATATAAAATATGTATTTTGTTCACTATTTTTCCAGCTTAATGTGACTAATTTCCCCATTCAACTTTATCCCTAAGGAAAACTATTGAAAGAAAGGCCATTACCAATACATGAAGCTCACTAGTTTGCTTTCGCAGGATGTAATTACTATCAAGAAGGCTAGTAGCTGGGTAATTTTGGATTAAATGAGTACATAGCCTGAAAAAGGATAAATTAACCTCTGTAGAACTGAAATTAGATTCCAGTGAATGATTGTTCTAGCTCAACACACACTGAGCCCGAGGCTGAGGATGATGTTGCCCGGGAAGAAAAGCCAGTGAAATGCTGAATGCCTGTTGGAGGGTGCGGGGAGGGCAGGGCAGCCAACTCAGGAAGGAAAGGATGGGGCAGAAATGGAAATGGAGAGCCGTCGTTTCTCTCGCTTTTCCATGGGTCCCAGCAGGCTTCTCAGAGACTAAGGCAGATCAGGTCAATTCACTGGACACACTGTTATGGACAGCGTATGACAGGATAGAGCCGTGCCTAATACACAAAGAAGAATGTTGGAACAAATATGGAAGAAACTACCCTCAACTCCCTGGGGTTTATTAATGACAGTGAGACCGGTGAGCAAATCTAGAATCCAAAACCGTGTGCACTAACTGCCTTCTGAAGGGCACAGATATGAGAAGCTTAGCGTGGAATCGCTGCTTGGTTCAGAACAAGATGGAAGGCTTCTCGGCAGAGGTGGCATTGGCTGGACCTTGCAAAACATGACGGCTAGAGAAATCGTGTCCTGCTAAGTTTGCCCTTCTAGAAACGCCTGCCAACACACTAGAGTGTGTTGAAACTCCTAGAATTATTTTCATACTTGTGATTCTCGTACATGAACTCATATCCAAGTGTTCAGTCCTTGCTTTCTTTGCGAGATGGAGAACAAGGGTCACGGGAATGGCAAACATTAACTAGATAGATGTCAGCCCTGCAAGGCACTGTTAGATGCTGCCGAGAAACAAAAAGAGAAGGGGTAGCAAAATTTACATCTCCATCTGGCAATCCACTTGAAGATCAGGATGCATCTGATCTGCCCTGACTGCCAAACCGAGCAACTGTAGGCAGTCTGCAATAGGTACCCGGTGAGTGCCAGCATTGTTGATGCTGTGGATGGGGGGATAGCAGTGACCCCACAGGTCCTGGCAGCCTGGAAGTCTAGCTTAAGAACAGAAGACTTGAACTTGCAGCTAATACACCCAAGTGAAGAACTGGAACCGGGAGACACAGCAGGCAGGGAGGAAAGGCCAATGCATTCCTTGGCTGGGACACTACTGGCACTTTCAAATCAGAGAACAGATAGTTTCAATCAGGAGGGAGAGATTCCCCAAGAGAATCTTCCTTCTCCCTCTCTCTGCTTCCTCTGTCCTTTCTAAGCACATCCCAGTTCCCCAGCCCTTATCTAATTCAATGAGGCTGGCCAGTGTTATTTTGGGAGGAACAAGGGCTGGGAAACACTCCATTGCCAAGTTCTTCTTGATGAAAGGCTTTTGCGTTCTCCGCTCCGTAACCCCCACCTACTCGGAGGGCTGGCCCAAACCCCGCAGGCCCCAAGGTGAAGGACCTGGCTCCGCAGGTGGGGAGCGCACCTGGGAATGCCACAGCTCTTCCCACGGCCTCCCAAATGGAGTCGTGATGGATGGTAAACACACAAGAAGGGAGAGAGCTCTGTGGAGCCAGTGCCGAACACATATCTAAAGCCAAAGGATTTTGTTTCACTACCCTCTGTTGAAGTAAAAACAGCTCCAAGAGTATTCCCTGGAGTGCGAAACAGTTCTCTCATCATACAGGGTTCAAAGACACTGCGAGGCGTGTAGCGTAGCTGAAAGTGTCTGTATATAATAATGCCTTTATGATGTTGTTTTGTTTCTGGCTTGCCTTTACCTGAATTATCTGAAGACATTGTTTGAGGCTATGAAAAAATATGAATAATATTAGGCCTTGAGATCAAAAATCATTTTTTATTTCCATGTTTGTTAGCCGCCAATATCCCACGCACAGCTCTCAATTTCCAAAGCAGCAGTGAAATGCTGGGGAGATCAGGTGAGGTGTGTTTTTTTTTTTTCTTTTTCTTTATCTTATTTTTATTTTTGTTATTATGCACTGGTCTTGAAGCTGTTGAAAACTGTTTGAAATGGCAAAACTAATCATGGGAAGAAACCGCAATTTAAATGTGAGAAAAAAGGGAACTACACACACCTGCCTAACAAGATGTCCGCCCAGTGGGACAAGTGATTGACACCTGCAGGATGGTCCGGCAACCCAGTGTGGCTTGAGACATGATGCTACCAAAATCGATGACCAGCGCTGACTGGAGATCCCAAGAGGGCTTTCCATGTGAGGAGACCACAACTCTTGGGCCCACTCCTTGGAACAACAAACATGCCTTTTTTGCCTCTTTCCCTACTGTGCCTTCAAAGAACTAAGTTTGAGAAACGAAATAAGAAGTCTCATTTTTTTGCACTTGTTACTTAATCAATGCATGGTGCCCAACCCATGTCCCACCAGGCAAATGAGGGCCAATGCCACAGCTGACAGACATTCACCTCAGGCTGACCTGCTTTCAGCCATGGCCTCCAGGATCCACCGTGTCTAACGTCTGGCACTGGATGGCTCACATTCACCACGTGAAGGCAGAGCATCTGTGTTCTGGCATCCCTTCACCTCTCACGAGGTCACAAATGTAGACAAGTCACTACCCCGGCCAGGCCTCAATTTCTTTATGCTTTCTCCATACTCCCAGTTAGTAAATCTCAAAATCACAGGCCTGTTGAGACCTCAGTCTTCACTGGCCGTATTCCAAATGAGCTTCTGAGTCACAGAGACACGGCCTCCAACCACTCTGTCCTTCTCATCTGAGCTGCCCTGCCCTCGTTCCTAACCCTTCTCCCCTCTCCCTCCCTGCACTCCACCCTCACACCACTTTCAACACTTCCAGTTCTGCCCTTAACCTGTTCAAAAGCTGTCAGCTGTTTCCCAGGGCCTCTTGGTTAACGTCTGCCAGTTACAGCCCTCCACAACCTGCCAGACCTACCTCCTGGCTCACCGCCTTCCTCAGTGCGCCTACCCTCCAGCCCAAGGTCACATCTGCTTTTCCACACACTTGTATGCATTGTACCTCCAGACACTTGCTCACGCTGATGCTTCTTCCCGGAATGCCCTCTACCTTCTACACCCCTACCCTCACCCCTAATCTCTGCATATCAAAACTTTTTCTATTGGATTGATGTATAAGACGATGCAGCAAAACTATGGGAGAAAATGGAAACAAGCTAGATGTCTAATTGGACTGAAATGGCTAAAGCAATCATGGGACAAGTATACAATGTATAAAAGTAAAGTATACAATGACTTTATAAACCATTAAAGAACATTTAATGATAGGTGAAAACTCATCATTCTGTTAAGTGAGTAGACCCCAAAAGTATGTATTCAGTATAAGCCCAGTTTGTGAACTGTGTGTGTGTGTGTGTGTGTGTGTGGTGTCTGAATATATAGACCTATATACATAGAGGAAAGTCTAGAAGGAATACACCAAAATGGTACTTCTGTTTTCTTCTGGCTGCTGAGATTCTGAGCACATTCATTTTCTTCTTTATACTTTTCAATATTTTCTCATAAATATGTGTTGTTTTTAAAATTTAAAGTACAGTAAATAAACATTAGCCATAAAACAGTAAACAAAAGAAATCCTACTGTTGCTCAAGTGTTGTCTCAAACATTATTCTGTCCTCAAAGGTCTTCTTGATGGCATGCCTCATCCCCCCAACTAACCTGCACTGACCAGCTGTGACTTCTTCCGCCTTTGAGCTCCAGCTACGGCACACATGGCCTGTCCTTCTTCATGCCCGCGTGACCGTGTGCATCCTTTATCTCTCCCCTTTGGCTGTCAACCGCCTGGGAGTAAGGACTCCGTGTCACATCTGCCTCCTCTCTCAGTCCAGACACAGAGCAGAGCCTCTGTGAGTGCTTTCTACTTGAACTGGCCACACTCAGTTTCTAGATCCAAAAGGGTCACTGACAGGATAGTCTACACTTCCACGTCAGCCATCCTAGACATTTCAGCACATCTCTTTTTGTAGCTCTGCAGGGAACTAGTTTGAAGAAAAGTAGATCAAAAACCCTTATTTATTCATTTCTTCAGAAAAAAAAGGACACCAACTCCAACTCACCTCTGGTCTCGTTAGCTTTCTCAAGAGACACTTGGCAGCACTGACGCTGGAATACAAAGACTGTGTGTTCAAGGGTTCCTAGTGAGTGTCCCTCAAAACAAAGAGCATCTTCATTCTTGAAAACCTAAGTCGTAGATGGATAGCCTTTACTCAAATGTTTGACCTCTTGATTCCTGAGCTAGGAAGTGTCAGATACTATAGATTGAGACCCACGTGGCCAGTAATTTCACCCTGATCTCTAGCAAGAGGCTTTCCCAAGCGTTGTCATCAACCTGGACCTCAAACCAAGGTTCTAAAGAGTCACAGAGCCTCAACTGCAAAGACTTCCTCTTCTGGCCTCCGGAGGTCTTGGTAACAGGAGTTCTTCTGCAGCCCCTATCATTTTGTTCTCCCTCAAGCCAGGGAAAGGCAATTCTCTAATCTAGGTAGGAGGGACCAATGGAAATTACCCAGTTAGGCAGTGGCTCAAACCCTCAGGGAGACTGGGATACATTCCCTACATTTGAGGAGAATCATTATATGAAGGAATGATTTAAGAGTTACCACAAACCAACCCCCAACTGTGCCCGCTTCCCTGAGTCCTCTTCATCTTGCAAATCCTGTTCAATCCCAGCCCTAAAGGATACCATCTGAGACTATCCATCCACAATCCCTTCCTCCCCTGAACCCCAACAGCCTACGCAATACCCACCTCATGAAGTTTTATGAAAATCATTCACAATGTAAATAGAGCAACCAACACAGAGATGAATATGTAGTAGGTGTTTGATGATTATCATTAATAAGCCATCACACAGTTTTTATTAGTGCTTATCTGTTCAATTTCACGTCAGCTCCTTGAAGATAGGGATCACGTCTTCGGAAGTAAAGCTCTAACTATTCATCCTTGTTGGGAAATGGATTGTTGTAGATCTCAGGAATTTCGTGGATAGCTGAGAATTCAACTCTTTGAGTACGACACACAGATATTCTTAGAGGCTACCATTCAGACCACTGTCCTACAACCCCCCTCCTTGAACCCTCACACAGAGCAGAGTCCAGGTGAAGTCAGTGTCTTCCAGGACCGTGAAGGTGTGCGAGGCTTTCCGTGTTCCTTATCACAGAACAATCCCACATCTCTCCCTTCTTCACTGACTTCTGCCTCAGCTGTTTGGGAGTCTGTTCTTTGTCCGCTCATCATCACATCTAATCCCCCCACAAGCAGTGTGATTGCTCCGATGTCGCCGCTCTCTTTCTACTTCTCTCTGCCCTCTGCTCTCTCTTCTCCCTTTTGCCTCCTCTCAACCATCTTGCTTTTGTGTAGAAATGGGTGGCCTCCCTGGGCATTGCCCAATGTTCCTCTCAGGCCCCAGCACCGGGGGTCCCCCCTGCCTGGGTCCACACGTCACCGCTGCCACTTTTACTCCCTAAGGAGGCTCCCTTTCTTATTACATCCAAGCCAGCTATCATTCTGGATGATGAACATTTCCTGCTCCTGGTAGAGAGTTAAAGATGTGCGATTTTCAATAAAAACTGGTTGATTCGGTGAAGCAGTCACTGAACAAGAAACTACAGGTTCAGACCCATATTCAGCCTCAGCATATAAAGGATGAGTGTGATCCACAGAAACTTCCCAAAGCCATCCAAGGCCCTGCTGAGTTTTGAGGGGAATAGAAAGTTTTAGGTGAGTTAGTTTGATTTTTGTAATTTCCTAAAGACATTTGACATCAGAAGCTTTTAGGGCTCCAGACATCTCGGTCTCTGTGGCATGACCCAGCGGGAGGCAAGACGCCGGGAGAACAGACACCGCCTCGTTCTGCAGCGCTCTGCAGATAATTAGCACGGCTGAGGAGCAAACAAATTCATGCCTCCTGCTCTGTCTCCGTGGCTCTCGGAGAGGTCTGGGAGAGAGGGACTTCTCCCTCCTCAGCCGACAGACGTGGAGGTGACTGGGGAGAGCCGCGCAGAAGATGAAAACCCTGTCTCATGAAGCAACACCGCCACGCGCTCTGTGAACTTCTTCTGATTTGCAAATGAAATTTTTCCCACAGACAATGCAGGCAGCACCAGGCCCTGACTGAAGACACAACTCATGAAAGTCTCCAAGTCAGAGTCGGAAAAACCTCCAGCCGCTGAAGGCAGAAGGCAGCGCTGGAAATAATGAACCACATTAACTAAGAAGTCGCAAAAGCCATCTCTATTAGACAGCTGTGCGGGTCAAAAGGAAACCAGACAGGAGACATCAAGAGGAAACTCAGGCTCCCCAGGATAATTGCAGTGCAATTAATACAGGGTGAGTCACTGCCCTTGGTGGAAGTGGGATCCTGCTGCAGCAAAGAGCAGAGGGCTCCCGGACCAACCATTCCCCTTCCTCACCATCTGCGGAACCCAAGGAAACATCCTCAGGAAATAGGTCAATAAGATGACGTCGCCATTTAAAAACCAACTGCAGAATCCACAAATATCAACACAGAAAGTGCATCCCCTAGAAACCTGCAAATAGATTTTAAAAGATGTCTGCCCCGGTTTGTAGGCGTGCCGGGTCTCTTACCGTAAGTCAAGGGAACAGTTACCAAGAGAGAAGGAAAAAGGAAGACGAGGTGAAACCAACCGGCACTGAGCCACTACAGGGTGCTGGCTACTGGGTCCGATGGTTTCCTCCTCATTACCCTATGGGATCATCTTTCTGTCCCCCATTTCATAGATCTGGAAACTGAGTCAAAGAGATTAAAGAAAACACAAGAAAGCAGAGGTAGAGGGCAAGGGCAGGGGGCAAGAGGAGAAAGAACACTAATTAATCGATGAACAATCCCCCACATTCTCCTCTCATCCCCTTGCCCCTTGGACCTTTCCCTCTTGGAATACTAGACCTCACACAAAGCAGAGATGACCATGTTATAAAAAATACCACAGGGCTCTTTCAAGAGCCACATGCAAGTCACACGTAGGACTGAGCAACATGTCAGCCCTTCATGAGCACACAGCACATGCACCGAACCAAGGAGGGAGAACGGCAGTGCTCAGGGTGTGCATGCATCTATCGACTGGGGAGGGTGTTCCAAAAGCAGGCTCTTGGGTGGACTCTGGATCAGTAGGTGATTCTGATGAGGGAGGTGGCCATAAACTATGCTTGAAAAATTACAATTGTAGAAGTTTAATTTTTTTAATTAAAACCTGCCGGGTGGTGCTAGGGAGCATCTCTCCCTCCCCATCTAGGAGTGCCTGTAGAGTCTGAAAACTTTCTGGGAAGCACAAGGGCAGAAGCAGCCCAGTCAAGTGCCTGGCCACCATTCCTCCCATCTCAGCAGCCCTGCGCAAAAGCAAATTAGTTGAGACTTTCTTAGTTGCTGACAGTGCTATGCTGGAGCTGTCTGGTACCTGCTCACAAAAGCCAATGGTCAACTATTCAGAAATTGGCAAGCTGCTTGTTAAACCTTAGCAGCTTAAAACTGGCCACAGTGGGAGCATTTATACCACAGTAATGGGCAAACACTAAAAATCAAGGCTTTTTTTTCTTTTTCTCTTTTCCTTAGACAGCAAGTTTACCAGCGCACCACTAGTTGCAAGTGACAGAAAGGCTACTCAAACCAGTTTAATTAAGAAGGGAGATTGATCTGTTGTTATTACTAGGAATCCTACAGGTAGAACTGCCTTTAGGGCTAGCTGGATCTAAAAGCTTAAGAGATATTTTTCTTTGTGTTGGTTTTAATGGGCAGACAGACTTCCTCCATGTATTAAGGAATATGGCAGGTACCTGTCCCGTATTCAAATTCACCCAACTTACAAAACCCAAAGGAAACGGATTATCCTCTGGGCGCCTGGGTGGCTCAGTTGGTTAAGCGACTGCCTTCGGCTCAGGTCATGATCCTGGAGTCCTGGGATCGAGTCCCACATCGGGCTCCAGCTCAGCAGGGAGTCTGCTTCTCCCTCTGACCCTCTTCCCTCTCCTGCTCTCTGTCTCTCATTCTCTCTCTCTCAAATAAATAAATAATAAATAAATAAATAAATAAATCTTCAAAAGGAAGAAAGAAAGAAAGAAAGAAAGAAAGGGATTATCCTCCTGTTAGCTCTACAGAGAATTCCTGAGAGGATTCTGATTAGCTTTGGGTCCCGTGCCCATCCCTGAACCAACCAGTAAGACGAGGGAGAAGGAGGACTCTAACTGGCCAGCAAGGATCATGTGACCTGCCCTGAGCTGAGGATGCAGCCACCATGGTTGACATTTGGGTTTTTTTTAAAACTTAGGTGAGACAACAGACAACAGGCCTTCTGAAATTAAAGGTTTTGCTCAGGCTATCAGTGCATCGGATAGTGGAAAGGCTTTAGGAAGTCAACAGAAATCAGGCAGTGAGGAAAGCTCACATAAAAGGACTTAATAATTGTCAAATGATCAGATAGAAAAATGGTAAGCATAGGGTATCAGAGCCAGAGAGCCAGTAGCATTCGCTACTACCCCATGACTTGCTGTGAGGATGAGGTGAGATCTATGTGAACAGGGGGAGGCAGATGCCAGACATGTTGCAAATGCTCAATAAATGGGAGTTATTATTATTATTATTATTACCTCTATGTATTTATGTGAACTCGGATTCCTCATGTAGAAAAGGAAAATAATAAGACCTACTTTGTGGGGTTGCTATGCGGTTATGAGATACTATAGTACAGGCCTGGCCTATCATGGCTACTCCATATAGATCATAACTATCCCTATCAGGTAGAAACGTTCTTTTCCAAGCCTCCCTTGCTCTTGCCTCAGCGCCTTCTTTGAATCATCAAAATAAACACTTGACATTCTCCTTCCTTTCCTCTGAGCACATCAAGAAATAGTCAAGGAAATAAGACAACCATTTTGTCTCCAAAAAGAACCTTCTGGAAATGTGTTTCTCTGGCAGTTTTTCCAGAGCAGGTGGATTTGGTTGAAGGGAAGTCAGATGTTAGCAAATATTTTCTCTCATGCTGATTTCCTAAGAAAATTGTACAAGTTACTGAAAGGTTAACAAAAACCCTCCACCTCTCCAACTTCAAAAAAGACATGGAAAGGGGTATCACTGGAGTACACAAGATCTTTAGCAGAGTGGATAATATCAATGCATGTTGCTACTTTTGATACTGCCTCGATGACAGGAGTGGGGGCAGAAGTAGAAGTTCAAAAAAAACAAATTCAGAAGAGATAGATGGGAAGAGCTTTGTCACTCAAAGAATAATAAATGTTTGCAATGGCCTACTGGGCAAGGCTGTTGAGGTAAAGACAGTGGGTTTGTTCAAGTAGCAATTAGATGCTATCCTGGGGGAAAGACTGTATTACAAGAGAGAAGCATCAATGTGCTGAATGGCTTTTCACGCTCCTAACACTGCCTATGTTCTTTTCGTACTCTTAAGGGTCTGCAGTCCCAGCAGAATATGTGAGCACAGAAATTAGGCCCAGCAGTATGCCCTGGGAAACTGGGCCAAGAGAAAAAATGCTGTTCAGGCAGGACCACAATTTGCAATGTTTGGCTATAGCATTCATTTCATTTCCATTGTTTCTTAGGTCTTGGGAAACACAGATGATGCTAGGGCAGAGAGTGGGAGAGAGTCAGGTCCTCAGGTCCCCACTAGTTATGCTCAGCTGTGCCCAATTATGCCATATGAAGCCTGCTATTCCTGGGTTGGTGAATTCAGTGTCATATACGAATGGCACATTAAAGTACATGATGATCCTAAATAAGAAAGGCCCTTGGCCTAAGCACAGAGCTTTTCTTCTTGGAAGTCCGTCCTGATCTTTGCCCTTCCTACTCTCAGGGAACCTTATTTCTGCACCATTTTCCCAACATGGGGAAAAGTCAGTATTTTCAGATATTTTTCGAGACATAATTTCTAGACTCCATGTGGACCGTAGTGTTTCACATGTCTACTGTTAAGTTCTCTTAAGTTTTGTGTCAAAAACATAATTTAACTGTACAGTATAACTTCTTTATTTCACCATAAAGTATTAGCATAGTGGCCTCCCAAATCTTACTCCCAAGTCACATTTAAGAGGAATAGGCAGACACACATAGAATCTTGAACATAAAAGGAAAGAGACCACTGAGAACGAACAAATATTTAAGAGGTGCTCATCTCAAACATGAGAACTAACACTAAGGTAACCAATTTACTCTGGCAACAGAAAAAAGATTTTAGAATTTGTATAAATAAGATCTCAAAAAAAATCAAATAAAAATCTTGGAAATGAAAATTGGGGCCCCAAAAATTTAATAGATGGGCTAGAAAACAGCATGAAATAGCTGTGAAGCAATTTCATCACGTAGAAAACTGAGAGCAGGCATTTGTGCCAAATATAATTTAAAACAACAGTAAGATTAAAATATAACAAAAACAGTTGAGATGTAGAGTCTAGATTCTGTTTTTCCCAAGTTCAGCTAAAAAGATCCCTAGTTGGAAAGAATGAGGGAAATAGAGCAGAGAAAACAAATTGTTTTATTTTAACAGAAAACAAAATTTTATTGAGCTGATCGTTCATATTGATGGGACCCACTAAGTTCCTAGAAAAATAAGATGACTTTAAGCTAGACATACCATGTAAAACTTTATAAAACTGAGGCTAGAGTGAAAAAAAGTCCCATAAGACTTCCAGGCAGAAAAGAACCATTCATTTACAAAAGAACAATAAAAGTGGAATCAGACTTCTCAACAGCATGCTGTTAGGAAAATAGTTAAGAAATGATGTTCAAATGTGTGAGAAAATGATTTTTCACCTATAATCTCATATCCATTCAAATCTCACTCAAATGGGAGGACAAAATAAATATTTTTCTGACATTCAGAAAGTCATAAACTTTACCATGCTTATATCCTCTGAAAGATTCACTTAGAAAAAGCAAAACAGGAAAGGAGTAGACGAGGAATTCAAGACACAGTTTATTTAATGTATAGTTAAATGCAAATAATTTTGATGCACAAAGAAATGTATAAATATTAATATTTGGAAAATTTCAAATGATGTCAACATGAGAACATGAGAAGATGGGGTGGAAGGAAAGTAAAAGCAAGCTAAGATTTAGAAAAAGAGAGAGAGTGTGTGTGTGTGTGTGTGTGTGTGCTCTAGACATTAACGGAAAAGTAAAAGATGAAATATGTGTTGAAAGTGTACGGGGAAAACCTCTAGTAATGGTAGAGTAACTCCTATTGGTACAAACCTCCTTCAGGTACCAACTGTAAACTTTGGACAAAATATATAAAATATATATATTAAAAGACATTAAGAGTAATGAAAACCAGGCAGAAACTGGGAGAGAGTCAATACTTGGAAGAAGGGAACAGCAATGAGTGAATTTCTCATTTTTATAACTCTTCACCTAAGGATAGATGGTGCCTTGTAGGGCAACTAAAACTTGGATAGAAACCCACCATCTCACTGGCATGAGGATCCACAAGACAGAATATGTGATGACCACAGGAGCTAGAGAGTGAGAGAAAGTCTCAGAAAGGAGAGAATTAGAGGAGGGGAGGCTCAGTTTTAAAAATAAATTGTGCTAAGGTGCCTGGGTGGCTCAGTCAGTTAAGTGTCTGCCTTTGGCTCAGGTCATGATCCCAGGGTCCTGGGATCGATTCCCGCATTGGGCTCCTTGCTCAGCAGGGAGTCTGCTTCTCCCTCTCCCTCTGCCCCCCACTCAAGCTCTCTCTGTCTCGCTCTCTCTCTCAAATAAATAAATAAAATCTTTAAAAAAGAAAGAAATTGTGCTAACTCCTGAATTATGCTCATGTGAGGCAGACTTCAAGCAGTCCACTTAAGCCAACAACCACAGAAGACTTCGAGTTTGAAGTTTGAGTCTGATTGAGTTAAGTGACTGCTAAAGCAAAAATATCTATACTCTTTAGAAGATTATAACAGAATCCTTTAAATTCTTCAAAATGTATCATTCAAAATGTCTGGCACACAATCCAAAATTACTGGACATGTGAAGAAATAGGAAAATATGACTCATCCCTAAAAGAAAAGGCAATCATCGGAAACTTCTTGCAAGATGAACAAGATAGCAGACACGGATATTAAAGCAGCTATTGCAACTATATTCACATGACTATGAATAAACAAAAGGAAGAAATCTCAGCAGAGAAATAAAAACCATAAAAAAAGAATCAAAATTCTCTAAAAATTCTAAAATTTCTTAAATAGATTTAACAGCAGATTGGATATTTGGATTATTTTAATAAATGAACTTGGAGATAGAGCAAAGAAATGATCCAATCAAAAAATCAAAACAACAGAATGATAACTTTTTTAAATGAACAGAGCTACAGTGACCTGTGGGAGAATTTCAAATACCATGTAATGAAATCTAAGAAGGAATGGCTACACAAAGGATTCTGGGAAGATGGCAGAGTAGGAAGCACCAAGAATTTCCCTCCCAACTAGACAACAATCACAATGGCAGAATCTATCTGATGTAACTGTTTTGGAACTCTGGAATCTAGTGAAAGCTTGCACAGTAAATTTGGTAAATTTCAGCCAATTTCAGTTCTTAACACAGCGGCAGCTACCCATCCCCCAGCCCCAGCCAGGTGGCAGGCAGCTGTGCACATATTCCTAGAGCAGCTTGCATAGAGTTTGCAGAAGCCAGGGTGGGTAAAAAGGACCCTGTTTTCAGAATATAAGATCTGTGCTCTGATTGCTGATGGCTGCTTTTGATCTCTGAGGTGCAAAAAAAATTGGACATCAATTGTTGAACCTCCCCTCACTGTTGCAAGCTCCCCTTTGGCTGAAGTGTCTTTCAAGGGATTTAAAGGCCCAGCACCCTGACTGGCATCATATTTCTCAACAGCATACTAGATACCAGGATGTGAGGCCTTTGAAATTATTTTAGTCTTAGAATTTTATACCCAGCCAAACTGTCATTAAAGGGTGTGTGGTAGAATAAAGGCATTTTCAAACAAACAAGGACTTGGAATTTTCACCTCTTACATTACTTCTTTGACGTTACTTGAGGTTGTACACTAATAAAACAAGAGAATAAGCCAATGAAAAGGAAAATATAGAATCCAGGAAAGAGTGAAACCAATCAAAAATGGAAGCCCCAGGATAATAATTAGGCTTCAGTCTTATAGAGCTATAAGTTTATAGTTAGTAGGCTCACAGAGGATTCAGGAAGGATATATCTGAGTAGAGAAAGGCAGGGGTGGAAGGGTGAGGGGTAGAATTTGGAAGAGTTTAAGAATGTGATTTTTAAAATAACTCAAGAAAAAAAGAAATGTCATTAGAAATGCCTCAATACTAATGCAAAATTCACAACAGATATGTAAATGGTGAAACAAAACGTATTTTTAAAAAGATGTTCAACTTTACTATTACTAAATTATTAATGTATGAATTTTGGCCAATCAGTTTAATAAAAATATTTTAATCATATCTGTGCCAATGAGAATGCAATTAAATGGGCACTCTCATATGCTACTGGCGTCTTTTTGAAAGGCAATTTGGCAATAATTATAAAAACTTTTTAAATGCACATATTTTAAAAAAGATTTTATTTATTTATTTGAGAGAGAGAGAGCACGGGCGGGATAAGGGGCAAAGGGAGAAGCAGGCTTCCTGCTGAGCAGGGAACCCAATGCAGGGCCTGATGCCAGGACCCTGAGATCATGACCTGAGCTGAAGGTAGATGCTTAACCAGTTGAGCCACCCAAGCACCCTTAAATGCACATCTTTTTTTGGCTCAAATGGCCACTTCTGGAAATCTAGGATAAGGAAACATTTGCATTTTGTCAGGAATATTCATCATTGCATGGTTTGCAATAGTAAATACTAAAAAATGGTAACAACCCAAACGTCAGTATATGGTAAGTCAATGAATAAATTATGGCACGTCCACATTGAGGAATACCATGCAACCATTTTAAAAGTATATGTACACACATGAAAAATTCCAAGGAATATTATTAAATGAAAAAGAGACAGCAAAATGCCCTGAATATATAAAAATATGTTTATATGAAACAAAAGCATAGATATATGTTTATATACATACAAATGAAGAAAAATGACCTCTAGGAAAAGGAATAGGATTGAGAATGAGAGGAAGGTAATGAGAAGTTTAATACATTGTTACATAGTCTTTGATTTAGTCCTTTATAAGATAAAACATTCATGTTTAATTTTTAAATGAATTAGCTCCACAAAATAAAATCAAGAAGCCTTTAGGCTAAAAAATAGAGATCTAAGACAAAGGTAATTGTCCTACTCTATACTCTAGGCCATGTATGTCAACATAGTCTGACACTAAATGCTGAGCACCAACCACAATTGAAGAAGGCTTTGCACAAACTGAATCAAATCCAGAAGATGATAATCAGGATGCTGAAAGATCTGGGATATCATAATAGCTGAATATCAACATTTAAATAATGAGAATGCTTAGCCAGGAAAAGAGAATATAGTTCTAAAGAATGCGATTTTTTTTTTTTAAAAGGACATGATCGTTCTTTTGAAATATGGAATTTATTCTGTACGGAATTAGACCAAATGGTGGAAGTTATAAAAAGAAAAATTTAAGTTCCATATTAAAAAAAGAACTTTATTTATAAAAATTTAAAGATTTAAAAGCAAGATTCATTCTATTATCTGGAAAATTAGTACAGTTTTTAAAATTCAAAGAATACCTAGTTGACAAGAGTGCCTGGAAACAACCATTCTCATTTATGACTAATCATCCTTCAGACTGGCTGTTCCCAATTATACTTTTTAAAGTATAAACATGTCCATAGAATGTGCACACAATGATATAACTTTATTCATTCTGCAATTATGTATTGGGCATCTACTATGTGCGAGGCATTGTGTTATGCACTGAAATACTGTGTTCTGGGTACTGAACAAGACAGCTGCCTGGTCCTTGCCCTTAAGATGCTTAGAAGTCAAACACTGCTTTTCCTGCTCAAGTCAATAGCCTGCCCCTCTAAGCCTTTGGTGTTGAGTTATATTACTAAAGTATGCAATTTTAATTTTGTTTATCACTATCTGCCAAAACAAACTTTATTTTCCATAACTTAAAATTTATATATTTACATTTATATATAAAATACATATTTATATCTATAATAGTTTATTGTGCACCGTTAATTCCACTGCTTGGGCTGCAATAAAATTGATTTTGAAATTTTTCAAAAATATGCCAATGCAGATTCTTCAATTATTCCCCTTACACAGATATCTTTGTTTTAACAAATATGTTTAACATCTTTTAGGGAGCAGAAAGGTAATTCAAATGTATTCTTATTTAAAAGATCATTTGGGACTAATAAATGAATGCAGTAAATTTTCAAGATACAAAATTAGTATGCATAAATCTGTTGCATTTCTTTTTTTTTAGGATTTTATTTATTTGCTTGAGAGAGAGAGAGAATGAGAGATAGAGAGCACGAGAGGGAAGAGGGTCAGAGGGAGAAGCAGACTCCCTGCTGAGCAGGGAGCCCGATGCAGGACTCGATCCCGGGACTCCAGGATCATGACCTGAGCTGAAGGCAGTCACTTAACCAACTGAGCCACCCAGGCGCCCAAATCTGTTGCATTTCTATACACTAATAATGAACTCTCAGAAGGAGGAATTTGCATCAAAAAGAATAAAATACCCAGGAATAAATTTAACCAAGGAGTGAAAGACTTACACTCTGGAAACTATAGACAATGATGAAAGAAGATGACACAAATAAACAGAAAGACTTCCATGCACATGAATTGAAACAATTAATTTTGTTAAAATGTTCATACAACCCAGGGCACCTAGGTGGCTCAATTGGAAGAGCATGCAACTCTTGATCTCAGGATTGTGGGTTTAAGCCCCATGTTGGGTGTAGAGATTACTAAAAAAATAAACCAACTTTAAAACAAAACAAAACAAAAGGAAGAAAAAGAAAAATAAACCAACTTTATAAGAAATGTTCATACTACCCAAAGCAATCTAAAGATTCAATACAATCACTATCAGAGTAATGGCATTTTTCACAGAATTAGAACAAATAATCTTAAATTTGTATGGAACCACAAAAGACCCCCCAAGAGACAAAGCAATACTGAAAAAGAAGAACATAGCTGGAGGTGTCACATGCCCAGATTTCAAACTATACTACAAAGCTAAAATAATCCAAACAGGATTGGACTGATACAAAAACAGACACATAGGTCAATGAAATAGACTAGAGAATCCAAAAATAATCCCACACTTACATGGTTGATTAATCTTCAACAAAGGAGGCAAGAATATATGATGGGGAAAGACAGTCTCTTCAATAAAAGGTGTTGGGAAAACTGGACAACTACATGCCAAAGAACTATAGTGGACCACATTCTTATACTATATACAAAACAAACAAACAAACAAACAAACAAAAATACCTAATGGATTAAAGACTTAAATGTCAGACCTAAAACCATAAAACTCTTAGAAGAAAACATAGGCAGTAAGCTCTTTGACATCAGCCTTGGCATACTTTTTTGGACCTATCTCCTCAGGCAAGGAAGACAAAGGCAAAAATAAACAAATGAGACTACATTAAACTAAAAAGCTTTTGAACAGTGAAGGAAACTATCAACAAAACGAAAAGGCAACCTACTGCAAGGGAGAAGATATTTGCAAATGATATAACAGGTAATGGGTTAATATCCAAACTATATAAAGAACTAATGTACTGAATATCAGAAAAACAAAACAAACAATCCAATTAAAAAATGGACAGAGGACCTGAATAGACATTTGTCCAAAGAAGACATACAAATGGCTAACATACCCATGAAACAATGATCAACATCACTCATCGTTAGGGAAATGCAAATCAAAACCACACTGAGCTATCATGTCACACTTGTCAGAATGGTTAGTATCAAGAAGACAAGAAATAATATGTGTTGGTGAGGATGCAGAGAAAGGGCACCCTCATGCACTGTTGGTGGGAATACAAAATGGTGCAAGCACTACAGGTATTCCAAACAGCATGAAGTTTCATTAAAAAATTAAAACTAGAGCTATCATAAAATCCAGCCATTCCACTTATGGGTATTTATCTGAGGAAATGAAAATATGAATTCAATGGATATATAAATAGTAACTCAAATGGATATATGCACCCCTATGTTCATTGCAGCGTTGTGTAGAATAGCCAAGGTATGGAAGCAGCCTAAGTGTCCACTGATGGATGAATGGATTAAGAAGATTTTACACACACACACACACACACACACACACACACACACACACAATGGAATATTACTCAGCCATAAAAAAAGAATGGATTCTTGCCTTGTGACAACATGGATAGATCTAAAGGGTATTATGCTAAGTGTAATAAGTCAGACAGAGAAAGACAAATACTGTATGATTTCACTTATAAGTGGAATCTAAAAAACAAACAAACAAAGGAACAAACAAAACAAAATAGAAACAGACTCACAGATACTGAGAATAATCCAGTGGTTGCCAGAGAGGAGGGGGTAAGGGGAGGGTGAAATAGGGGAAGGGGATTCAAAGGTACAAACTTCCAGCTATAAAATGAGTAAGTCACGGGATGTAATGTACAGCATAGGGCAGAGAGTTAATAATATTGTAACAACTTTGTATGGTGACAGGTGGTAGCTAGATTTATGGTGTTGGTCACTTCATAATGTGTATAGATGTTGAATCACTATATTGAATACCTGAAACTAATCCAATAGCGCATGTCAACTACACTTCAATTTTAAAAAGATTATTTGGTGCAGCCTTTGTCCAGAATCGGGAACCCTCCAGATAGTGGCACAAATAGGCCCCCTCCTCTGTTTTCACTTTCACATTAACGGCAGCCATAAGGATTCCAAAAAGTGGATGCTCTTTCAAAGAAAACTACAGGGAGAGGGCCCTCAGCCCAGCCACAGTGCAAGCAGCTCACTCCACCATAATAAGGCTCTAACAGAGGAAAAACCTTCTCTGTTCTGACCCTTCTGTCCCCAAGAAACTCAAGAACAGCTTGAGCCCTCCCTCCTCCACCTCTACTTTTCCAGGCGCTTGAAGTCAGCAGTCTGGCCTTGAGTCTTCCCTCTACATAAACTCTCCTATACCTCCTCCTTCGTGTTGCATGTTTCCAACCCTTAATCTCAAAGTCGCTTCTTTGAGATTGCTTATGCATTCAAAGTAGACTTTATGGGTCTTTCCCAAAATCCTTCTTCAACCTAGTGCCCCTTTTAATCATCCTCACTCTAGATAATAAATCGCTGCGCCCAGTAAGTGAATACATAATCAATTTTCTTAACCCATATGGGAAGTCCAATAGTGCCACCATGTTGGCCGGTTGAGGCAGATGCATCATGGGAATTGCCCCACAAGCAAACAGCATGGTCCTGGCTATCCTAGAGAAATTGAGGAGGGATCATCTTGATTTCTGGGGCTGCTCATGTGGATTACACAAAACACCTTAGAAGCACAGTGCCTCGCACCATAGCCCCTAACAACGTTAGCCCTCAAAATTGTTATTAAAGGCTCACATGAAGGCTCTTATTGCTGAGGACGGTGATTGCCGGCCAGTGTTCTTGCTGACCCAGTTCTCAGTGAATCATTGTCTCTTCAGGACTCTAACGCATGGGCCAAGAAATATCCAGGCCACCCCACATGCCACTTGACCAATCATCATAACTCCCTCTAATTGACCAGCACTTTGCACTTCTCCCACTTCACAGATATCTCCCAGCGACTCCTACGTGCTCTGTGAAGCAGGCAGCATTGTCTCTATGTGACACAGAAGACCCAGCAAAACAGAAATCTACCCAAGGATATGTGATGATCTGCAAAGAGCCAAACGTGGAAGGACCCCTCCCTGGCTCCGTTCGTCTCTTGCGAGTATGTCATGAATATAATACTGTTCACCGGGGACTCAGGAAAGAATGGGGCAGCTACCTATTCCAGGGCTGATAAGACCTTCTTAAGGTAAACAGGACCTGCTCCAGGTCTCCTCAACAGCCCGGGCACCATCTCACAAAGCCAGGCATCAAGGCATCACCAGAGGCCAAGTCCATTGCCAGGCTGGTTCTGCCAAGAAACATGCAGCTCAACTACACTTGCCTCTCAAAATAAATACGTTAAGTAAGAACAGATGCCGACAGCTTGGCCCAGAGCCATCAGTGGCACCAACGGCTTGTACAAAGCTCTTGGAGCACAGGGAACACAGCAGGAGGCCCTTGGAAAGTGCCAGGTCAGGCTTTCGGTTCCTCCACAGCACACTCCCTGGGTGGAGGTGAAAATTCTGCCCAAGAAGACACATTTCGGGAGAAAAGAGGCTGTGGTACGGCATGGAGAACTCCAGCCAAGGTGAAAAACTGGTTCTCATTCCAGTTCTGTAGCTCCCCGAAAATCCCTCTGGCTCTGGGACTCAGTTTTCTGTAAATGAAGGTTGTAGTAAGGTTCCAGGAGCCTATTGAATTGTAAAGAGCTGTCCAGGTTGGTTGGGGGGGTGGTGATAGAAGTCTGAGACCACCCCGGAGTGTCCTCTGTTGCCATCATCAGGCATAAGGGAGAACCAAAAGGGGACTCTCCAAGTGGCCAGGGCCTGAGGACTGGGACAAGTGAAGGCCAATGACAGAAATAGGACTTCCCTCCTTATTTCCAAACAGAAGCTTCCAGAATACAAGGTTCAAATTTTCTGTATGCTTTACCTTCTTCTCCTTTCTTCCTTCCTTCCCTCAATCCTTCTAACTTCCTTCTTTCCTTCTTTCTACCATATGGCTCAAGCCATTGACAATTCCTCTCCATTCCTGAAACAGAATATGCTTTCTCTCTCTCATCTCAGGACCTTGGTATCTACCGTGCCCTCTCTCCAGGCCGCTCTTGCCATACCTCCTTGTCTTCCAGGTCTCCATTTAGATATCACTTCCTCTGGGCTGGTTGAGGGGTCCCTCTGCTAAGTTCTCACAGCAGGGACTTCTTACCCATTAGCCTCTCTTAAAGCAGGGACTTGGAAAGTGTGCAGAGTGAATGAAGAAGAAAATGTTTCTCAAGGACACAGAGCAGATGGATGAGGCCCAGGTCCTTAGTCTACAAATTCAGTGTTCATTCATTCACTCATTCCTTCTTCGAATTATTTACTTGAGTACCTTTAACAAACCAGGTACTCTGTCAAATGCTGGGCATCCAGTGGGGAAAAAGACAAGCCCTCCATTCTCAGGGAGTTTGAATTGTAGAAGGAAGGGATGGGAAATAAGACAGTACGAAAAATAATCTGAGAGTGACGACTGAGTGTTACATGGAAAATTAAAATAAGCTAATGTGATAGAGTTTGACCAGGTAGGTACTTTAGATTGGATAGATGAGGAAGGCCTCTCTAGAGAGCAAATGACCACACATACAAAAAAGTCAGCCTTGTGAGTGTCAGTGGGAAGAGTATTCCAAGGGTGGGCCAGCTTGTGCAAGGGCCCTTCAAGGGAGGTTAGAACAAAAGAAAGGTCAATATGATGGAACATAATGGGTGAACGGGAGCATGTTTGAGAGAAGGCTGGTAAAACAGGAAGAGCTAGTGTGGGTAGGGCCTCGCACACCATGATCAGGAGGTCCTATTTTAGCCAAGGAGAGTTGGGGTCCGTTGGAGAGTTTTAAATTGGGAGTGATGTTGTATAATTTATGTTTTTAAAGTTAGCCCAACCACCGTGTAGAGATGGTTGGAAGGGGTAGGGACAAGAGTAGAAGGGGAATGACCAGTTAGGAGGCTGTTGTGTTAGCCCAAGAGGTAATGTTGGCTTGAGCCAAAATGGTCATAGGGATGAAGGAGACAAGTAGATGGGCCCATATCGGAAGGTAGAATTATTTGGACTTGTTCATGTTTAGAAAGTAGAACTGATAGAAAGTGCTCATGGATTGGATATGGAAATAAGATGAAGAAAAGGGAACTCAAGGAAACTGGGTGGCTGGAAGTGTCCTGCACCATGAGGGGGGACAGGAGGCTGGAGAAGGCTTAGAACAGACGATCAGGATTTGTTAGGCCCTATGCATTTTTAGATCCCTACGACACATCTACAGGGAAGTGTCACTTAGCGGGTGGCTACACAAGACTGAAGTTTTGGGGAGACAGCTGGCTTGGGCATGCAGATGTGGGGATCATCAGCTTTAGGGGACATTTCACGTTATGGGTCTGGATGAGATTACCTGGAGAGAGAGAACATGTAGGGAGAAGATAGAGCGCAGCACAGAGCACTGGGTCCTCCAACGTCGGGAGATCCACAAAAGAGGAGGAGCTGGCCAGCAAAGAGACCAAGAAGGAATGGCAAAAGAGGTAGGCGGAAAACCAAGGCAGTGTGGGCCCCAGATGCCAAACGAAGGGAGGCGCACGTTGTCTTCCTTTTGTAACTCTGCTTTGCTGCTCCCTACTCAGCACCTTCCTAGATCCACCCCCAGGTCCTCCTGAACCCTATAAAGCTAACTCCCTGGCCCTCGGATCAGCTGTTTTCCACCGTGCCACTTCCACCCCGCTGACCAGCACCCCATAGCAGCTCCGCCCTGTCTCCTCGAGCATCTGGCACTAAATGACTCCGTGGCCCTTGCCAAGTCCTTGCCCCTCCGGTTCCCCTTTCCACCTTGGACAAATGAGGAGGCTGGAGGTGGCAATCTCTTGCTGACAGCCCTCCCCGTACCAACATGACTTCAGGCTCCACCTCTCCCTCCCCGCACCGAGGGCCCTCCAACACTGGGCTTTGCTTTGGCTCAGAGCTCAAGCTCTCTTCTTGGTAGGCCTTTCTTTCTCCACCCGCGCCCCGCCCCCAACCCCAGAGACAGTGGAGCCGTGGTCTCTGAAGACAATCCCAGTGATCCAGGAGGGGCTGCTTAGAGCTTAACTCATAGGTGGGGCACAGCTGAAGGCCATGAAAAGCCACTTGGAAAGAAACCCAGAGGAGTGTTAGGGGCACACAGAGGCCTTGGACCCAGGGTTGCCATGTGGGTTGTCCAAGATGTGTCCTGCCCAAGAATGTCCAGCCACAGGGGTGCTCTGCTCTCCAAAGTAGGGCACCCACAGGACTACATCTGTGTTTGCCCAGAGAGGGTGACCCCACTTTGGACTTGTCCCCTGCATTTTTTGTTCCTGACACTCGAATTCTCTGAGCTCGGTGCCTGGTTTCTTTAGGCCCACTGTCCGATGTCTCTGGACCTGTCATCCATTATCTACAAGCCATTTGTGTTATTTCAACACATTGCCCAATGCCTGGGCTGAACTCCTGACGTCTCTGGGTCTGCCCCACATTTCTTTAGGTTCGCTGTCTGGATTACTTAAGCCCATTGTGTCACATCTCTAGGCCTGCTGCCAGATTGCCCAAAGCCCCCGGGAACTTGGGCTGCTGCTGGAAATCAGGGCTACCTGGCACATGAACACTGCTCTATGGGGTTGCTGTCAGGCAGGGGACCGAATGCTCCCACCTCTGGCCTCCATGATGACCACGGGGATTAGGCCAAGGGCTCAGCCACACTTTGAAAGGAGTGCTTGTACGGTTTGTTTCCCTCCACGATATCGCCAAGGCCAAATCCCCCAGAGACAGATTCATGGACCCGTTTTGCTTCTTATTTTTATTTTTATTTATTTATTTTTGTTAATCCATATTTAATAAGAAGCCACGCGTGTAGCGGCCCGTGCTTCGGGCTGGGAGCTCAGCACTGGCAGGGCAAGCAGGCAAGGAATGGCCGGCAGCAGGGGTGGGAGCAGGCCAAGAAAAACCCCCAGGCCTCAGGCGGTGGCAGGACGGTTGCCCAGGCGGCCTGCTCACCAAAGCCTGGCCTCAGAGCGCCTGGGGACCGGCCTGGCCTGCCGCCGGCAGCGGCTGCTCGGACCCTTTGCAGAGAGCCAGGGAGACAAAACAGAGCCTGGTTTTAAAAGAGACACAAAGTGGTCTCTTCAAAGAGCCCTGCAGCAATCTGGGCTGGTGCAGACCCATGTTCTCAGGCAGGGAAGGGGCATCGAGGAGCATCACATACTGTATCCCTCCCGCGCACGAATGCTGGGCTCGGACAGAGTAATGAATAATGCAGCTTGCATCAGCGGCCCCCTTACCTGCCAGGCACTGGGCTGTGCGGAGGGTTTCGCACAGACCATGACGGCTCACGTGCTCAAGAATGCCACAGAGGAACTGCGATAGTCTCCATTTTACAGACGAGAAACCAAGGTTCGCACACCTACCAGAATCGCTAACGTGTTAAAAACGTATAATATTAGGCACCAGTGAGCAAGCAGAGCCACTGGAACTCTCGTCCATTGCAGTGGGCAGGCGAAGTGGTACTGCCACTGTGGAAGATCACTTGGCAGTTTCCCATAATGTTACACATACATGAGCCATAGGGCCCAGCAAGCTCGCACCTAGGCGTTCACCCAGGGGAAGTGAAACCTGCAGGTAAATGTTTACAGCAGTTTTATTCACAATCACCCAAAACTGGAAACAACTCAAATGTCCTTCAACTGAGGAACAGATAAACAACCTAGTTCTTCAATGCCACAGAATATTACTCAGCAATAAAAAGGAACGTACATACTATTCCTCCAGGAAAAACATGGATGAGTCTCAAATGCATTTTGCCAAGTGAAAGAAAACTGGAATCAAGTGGTCACACACTGTGTACTCCATTTGTGTGATATTCTCATGAAGAAAAAAACCACAGGGACAGAAAACAGATCCACAGCTGTAGGGGTGGGGGCTGGAGGGTAGCAGGGATTGAGTACAGAGGGGCACGGGTGAATTTGGAGGGCTCTGGAAATGTTCTTTACGTGGTTTCTTGATCGTGGTGGTGGTTCCACCATCGCATATGTTAGTGAAGATTGCAGAACTGTACACTAAAAGGGGTGAAGATTATTCCACGCAAATTAAACCTTATTTTTTTTTTAATGGAAAAACAAAACAGAACAGAGGTTGAAGGAGATCAAGTAGTTTTCCCAAAGGCAACCAGCCAGGAAGTGGCAAAGTCAAGCTTCAAACCCAGCTTTTTAACCACTGTGCTGGAGACCGTCTGATCCAAGCCTTATTCACCAAGAGACCCAGGTGCCTCGGGATATTTAGGGAATGGCAGCTTCTGGGGACTTGGCTTTCTTTCTTTTTTTTTTTTTAATTACTTGAAGGATAATCTCCAAATCATCTGTCTTTGAACCTCTCCTGCTGCAAAATGTTTTTGTCGTCTGAAAATCCTGTCACGCCTTACTGCTCTGGCCACTAACTCTGTTCACGCATGAGCAGTGTACAAAGACATGTGCCCGTAGTTGGGGGACCTGGTCTCCTTCCTTTATCTGTTACTATTTGCTGTGTCAACTTGGATATGTCATCACTCCTTCACCTCACGATAGAAGAGGAAATTGAGGCACTTGGAAATGAAGTCATTGATCAGGATCCCACAACTGAAAGGAGTCCAGCCAGGACTGAGCCCAGGCACCCCCATCTCAACTTGCCACTGCCATCCGCAGGGTAAGAATTGGTAGCTACGTGCCTTGTCCCTTATGTAAGCGGAGCACCTTCTATGGAGCTTTCCCCAAAGGGACTTCAGATGCCAAAATGGATTTTTGTCCAATCTGGAAGGGCCAGCAAAAGCCACGGAGGTCAGCTGTCCTCCTGTCGGACACCTGACCTTTCCACCATTCCACTGGGCGAGGGTGCGGGAGGACAGCGGCGAGGGGGTCATTTGGCACTGGGAGGGAGATGAGAGAGAGAGAGAAGCCACTTTTGTGGGAGGGTGAACAAGTGTCAGCGCTCGCTCTACTCAATCCGGGCGTTTCATTCCAGCTCATTGTTCCTCATTATCAGAGCTAACTATGTTCCGGCGAAGGGCGAACATGTTCCTAAATTTATGTCTCTGTGTGCGACCACGACAATGCGTGTTTTGTGTGCTTCTCCCTGAAAAACTCCTCTTGTGACACGGGCGACCCAGCTTGGACTTGGTCTTTCATGTGCATTACCCACTCCGACTGGCCCCTGCTGGCAGATTTTTCTTAAAGTCTAAAATGAGGGGCTAACCTTCTCTTCTCAGCTTTTTCTTCTCCGCTACCTATAATCTTGATTTGACTCACACAAAAGTGACTCAGTGGGAAACCCACTCAAGAAGGCTTTGACAGGGAACAATGGATAGGCACCTCTACAGAGGCCGGCCCGCCGCGTCGAGAGAGGGAAAATGGATTAAAGTTTAAAGATGTCATGTATGTTAACCGATCAGTATCGGTTTTATGTATTTTGTCAAAGAGACGGCAGTGAAGCCGGGCCTAGGAGGGCGAGGGGGTGCGAAGGAGGGAGAGGTGGCCCCCGTACACTTTGGCCAAAGGCCTCACCAGAGATAACGAGCCCAAGGAGCTGGAGTGTTTGAAAGATAATAATAACAATAATAAAGAAGAAAGGGCCGAGAGGAGATTGTCGCAGGATTGTTGTGTGTGTCAGCTTTGTCCTCCCACAATGGCCCAGGGCCAGGAGCCAGGCAGTCATCGGGGCAGCAGAGCGGCTCCTTCAGAAAGCGGACGCTGTTCATTCAGCCCTAACGGCTTTCTTCCAGGATAATGCTCCATGGGCTCCCCCGGAGCCAGCAGAAGCCCAAGGGAGTCATGGGTGAGGCGGGAGAGAGGCAACTGAAAGGAACGGCTCCCCGCTGGCTATCTCGATGGCCCGGCCCAGCACCGAGCACAGGAGCAAGAAGGCAGCACGCCGGCATGGGGCCTCGGCCCTGACCTCGCTTCTTATTCTGGGAGGAGGTTACCCACAATGCTCTGCTCCCCAGACAGGAAGTCCAGAGAACGGATTTGGCCTCTGGATCGTCTCTTCGACATCCCTGAAGGGAAGTGGAATTCCCCACTCTGATGTCTTTGGACCTCTAACTACTTTTCCTTTCACATGAACCTCCCTTTGTGAGAGTTGCCAGAATTTTTGCAAGTGGTGAACAGGTTGAAAATTGAGGATCTTTGAGTCTTCTCTCTGAAGCAGTCCAGACTCAGGCGGGACAAGCCCCACTTCCTTGGAGGAGGTGGTGCCCAGCAAAGAAGCCTTCGTAGGCTGGCTACTTCCCATTCGCGCTCGGGACTCAAAGGATGGCCAATAAGGGCGGCCATCTTGGCCGGGCCTGCAGTGTGGATGTCCTCTAACTGGGATACTTCAGAGATGAGCAAGGGGAAGGCATCGAGCTGGTTTGAGGCACTCCCATGGACTCCTACTGGCCCATGGTTTAAAGGTAGGAGGAGTACATTGAATCCAGCTCATCCTGGCCTAGGAGAGCTGATTGTTGCATTTCCAGTAATTTTGAAAGCCAGTTTTTTTGTTTTGTGTTGTTTCTCCACTTGAACAAGATGAATTTATTTTCTCACAGTTCTGGAGGCTGGAAATCCAAGATCAAGATACCAGCAGGGTTAGTGACCCCTGAGGCTTCTCCGCCTGCGCTCCTCACATGGTCATCCTTCCGAGTGCCTCGAGCTGGTTTTTAAAAACTATGTAAACTTACAACCGAATAAATTATATTAACAGCAAAGGTGATAAACATCCAAAACTCTTCACTTATTTTACTATTATCTACGCTTTTGAGGTCACGTATGTCTATTAGATCTATATGTTAGAAATACTGTACTAATGGCATGCTTATGAGCATCTCTCCCCAATTCTATATGCAATGGGGTCGCACTGATAGAAATTGGCTGTAGTCGAATATTGACACCATAGCAATTGGACAATGCTACAAGTCAGGGCTTTTCCCCCACAAAGTGCACTGGCTGGGGAATGGTCTGGCCTAATCCCTTGGTCACTGGACCAAGCCACTTTCCCTCTCAAACAAGGGAGAAGAGATGGGATGGCAACTTGCTTTGAAGATAAACAGTATAAAAGTATGAGAGCTTCTGAGTTTCCTGACCCCATATTCATGCAGACATTCACTCATCCTTTTCCCCTCTTTCTTTCTAGAAGAAAATATGGTGTTAGGAAAAAAATCATTTCCAACTCTAAGACAATATGAACAATCTGATCTAATGTCTGCCTTTAATCAGGATAATTCAAGACCAGAAAGTTGACCCTCCTGCTTGCTCAGAAATGGGGACCAGGAGGGACAAGTTCCTGGCTCTGGGACATCACACATCACCTCCCTTTGGGACTCACACAGCCTATCTCTCTGAAGCTGTGAGCCCTCCTGTGAGGTGTCTGCATTTGAATAGGAGTCTGAGAGGCTGACCACATTCGCAGTGGAGGAAGGTACATAATAAAAGATTCTCATGGGGGGATGTCAGGTGTTGGGAGTGTGCTGCAAATTTGAGTCATCTGATGGCCTTCCAAAAATACATCATTTAGGCAACTGCTTCTCCCTCCTAGAAGGCTACAGTTGGTCAAGTCTTTCTCTCTCCTGCCCCGACAGCAGAAATAATAGCTAATGTTCATGGAATAGACCCCCCAAGTGTCACACGCTGGCCCAAAGCTCTTTAGTCTCATCTGAGCCTCCCAGAAGTAGGCGCTGTCTTAGTCCCATTGTGCAGCCAAGAAAACCAAGGCTTAAAGAGGTTCCTTCCCTTGGCCACCCTGCCCTGTCAGGAAGCCCCAGCGAGGGCCCAGACCCAGGCTGGCTGGCATCAGAGTTCTTCCTAATCACGATGCTTGGTAGTTCCCAGGAAAGGGTCCTTTCTGACCCAACGGTCCCACCCTCCTGCCGCTACTACCCAGGTCTGGTCAGTGGAAAACAGGAAAACGGCAGGGAAGCGGGGTGAGGGACGAGACCAAGAAGGCCAGAAGTGGGGGGAAACTTAAGTGCGCAGGGGACATGGCTATTACCCATCTGCCTTTACTGGGCATTCCCCCGGCCCTCGCGGCCTAGGAGCTTATGAGGGCATACACTCTCTTAGGGGAGGCTCACTCAGTCCAGTTCCAGAATTGTCCCTCTTCTTCTGATACACTGGGCCAGATACCCGCATCAAATTCTTTCAGATCTTTTCTTTTTTTAAAGATGTATTTATTTATTTGAGAGAGAGCAAGAGCGAGCACAAGTGGGAGGGGCAAAAGGAAAGAGAATCACAGACAGACTCCGTGCTGAGCACGCAGCCTGACACCGGGCTCAATCTCAGGACCCCTCAAGATCATGACCTGAGCTGAAATCAAGAGTCGGACACTTAACCAACGGCGCCACCCAGGTGCCCCAAATTCTTTCAGATCTTAAGGGGAAGAGGCATGAGCCTGAGACCCTGGGCACCGGGAGCTGTCCAGCGCTCTGTGGTCACACCTACCCCCACTCCCTACCCACCCCAAAACGGGAGAGCATCACCAGGCAGACCACCACACCACAGTGGGGATCTAGCACACCTATCTTTTCCTAAGGGCTTCACCGTCTCCGAGACACTTTCAAAGTCAGTTTCTCATTTGCTCTTTGTGATTGTGTGAGGCCAACATGTGTAAGGAGGATGCCTTTTGCAGCAAGGAAAAGTTAATTCAAATGCCTCTGGGGTTTGGCCCGGGCCACTCAGCCCAGCTGGGTACAAAGCCTAATCTCTGGACTCACAGTCCAGTGCTCATTTTGCTGCAAGAGCGACATGCAACCTTCCCGCCCTGCCCCATCCCCCAGGAGGCCTAGTTTCTAAGCAGCAGATGATATCAATTGGTCCCTGGAAATGTGTCAACCACTGAGACCAGAAGGCGAGTGCCAAGGAGAGAGAAATACTTGAAATTCCTGTTAAGGAACAATGCTGGGTTTGACCTGGATAACACCAGGGAATAAGGAGAAAATAATCATGTCAGACATTACATAATCCGGGAAGACACAGATTGAAGCTGGAGCTGGGAGGAAGGCCATGGGCGAGATTTCAAAGGGGGCACCTTTCCCCGTGGGAGGAAGAGGGGAGTGGGGAGGGCGCTGACACCCACGGACGCAGCTGTTGCCACCCACCGGGCGCGGGGCAGTATTAGGGCAGACCCTTGCATGACAGCCCCACGGCCTGGGGGTCATGACCCACGGTCTGCGGACGGGGGAGCTGAGGCACTGAGCACTTCATCCTCCCGAAGCAGTGCTGAGATGCACCGGCTCTTCCTCCAATGGGGAGCAGGCTGAGTGGGGCAGGGTGGCGTTCGAGGGTGAAAACTCGGAGAGCCGAAAAGTGGAAAACAACCCCAAAGCCCGTTAACTGGTGGATGGAGGGGGAAATGCGGGAAGGCATGCCCTGGAAAGCATGCCCTGGAAGCCTCAAGAGGACAAAACTTCAGATACACACTGCGTGACAGGGACGGGCCTCAGAAACAGCACGCTAAGCCTCACATTCTCCACGGGATGACCTAGCCCCGAGGGCGAGAAAACTGGTTCTTGGGGGGGGGGGGGGAAATTCAGATTAACAATGGTTTGTTCAACCCATCTCCAAAGTTCAACTCTCCCCGACAACATCGTCTTCCTTAGTATCAAATTCTGTCTTTGGGGAGACTTTTCATGACCTTGACTTCTTCCCCTTGGGGAACGTGTGGATGACACTGGAGAGGGGACGACTCCCCTGTGTGAAGTGGGAGAAGTCGGACACCAAAGGCCGGCCAGTGTAGGATTCCATGGCTGTGACATGTGAAGGTGCATCGAGAGAGAGCGAGCGAGCGCGCATGCGCGCGAGAGCAAGCGACGGGTGGTTGCCTGCGGCTGGGCGTGGGAACAGGGAGCGACTGCACGGGGAAAAGACGGACCTTTGTGGGGTGATGAAAATGTTCTAAAATTGAATTGTGGTCATGGTTGCACAACTCTGTAAATTTCCTCAAAGTCACTGAATTGTACACTTAAAGCAAGTGAGTTCCCGGGTACTTAAATGATGTTTCAGTGGAGCTATTTTTATAAGGAGGAAGAGCACAGGCTTGGGGATGTGAGAGGCCTGGCTCAGGTTCCAGCTCCCCCCACTCTCCCGGCCCCCGGCGCTCGGGTCCCTCCCGGCCTCGGTGTGCTCAGCTGCGAAATGGAACCGCGGCCAGAACTTTGGGAGGCCTCCCGCATGGTGACCTGAGGCTCTGGAGGAGCCGGCTTCCAGCAATACACTTGAGAGACACAGAATCCCTGCTCCCCTTTCTGACCTGGGGTGAATAGAACACCTCCTGGAGCAGCCTTCTGTGACCCTGTGACCCTCCCGAGTTACGAGTTACCGTTACCACCTGGCCTGTGCCTGGGTTTGGTGCCCCGCAGCACTTACTGAATCTCAAGTGGCCCTTTTGTTTCCTGGCTCACTGTCTGCCTCCACACCCTCCCCTGGAATGTTCGCTCCGGGCGGGCGGGCGGCAGGAACCAAATCCACACCATCCCGCTTAGAAGGGCACCCTGCCCTGGCACAAAAATGGATGTAAACCTGTTAGCTGTGGTTATTATCACCAGGGCTTGAATGCCCAATGAACACAGGCACATGAACTACCTTTGTTCATCCCCCAAATGACACATTTCTGGAGACTTCTTTCTCTCAGAAAGACTTCTCTATCAGGTGTGTGAAAGGGTGAAGGATTCTGGAAAAATTTTGCTTTAATTATATTGATTCACTGGCCCTGCGTGCCTGCTGGAGTGATTCTTATTGTGGGGGTCACGGGGGCTCCTGAGACGACTGAGAACACATGCAGGGGCTTGTCCCTATTCAAGCACATACCTTGGCTTTGGGGTGACGGCTGTTAGGGCTTACTGGAATCTCAGTGGGGACCACCACTGAAATAGGCCATGATTCTCTGATGCCCCATGTGAAATGAACGCTCGGAAAGCACGGAGCCTGTGCGCCTTCACCTCTCCCTCCTCCACCCCCCAAACTAACACCATCGGAAAGCTCCAGGCTTAATGGAGAACCTCAGACCAGGGAGTGATGGGGAATCTTCAAGAAACTGCAAACAGACCAGCTTGAGACAGGAGCCAGGAAGATGGAGGCAGGAAGACATCACTCGACATCTGTTCTGGAATAGTCCCTTGTGAAATTAGAAGCTGGGCGGGGCACGCATAGAGCAAGCAGCAAAGAAAAACAAACAAACAAACAAACAGACTTGGCTCCCTGCCCCCGAGCCAGGGGCGCCACCTACCTGGAGCTCGTGTGAAGATGAGGGCACAGCCCAGGGTGGGGGGCCGGCAAGCCTGAGAGCAGGGCTTTGGGGGTTGCACGCCGAGGCTGTGGGAGCAACAGGCTTCTACGGGTGGTTTTCCAGAGAGAGAGAGAGAGAGAGAGAGAGAGAGAGAGCGAGAAAATGTGTGTGTGTGTGTGTGTGTGTGTGTGTGTGTGTGCCCGAGAGAAAGAGAGAAGAGAGAAAGATCAGCTCTCTACTATAAACCAGAACATACTTACCCATCCGCTCTGAAAACAGGGTGTCCGCCGACCAGGGGCCCAGGAAACCAGCTCCTATTCTCCGAATATTGCGGCCCTTAAAGAATAAAAACAAGGAGGGAGAGGCCCAGGGAATGAGCTAATTACACCCAGCAAGTGACAAATCACTTGGAAAACATAAATACGTTTTCAAGGACACTCCTCCACTAACGAAGCTAAAGTGTTTTTCTTTCAAACCCCAGCAAGAAAATCCAAGGGATGAAACAAACTTCGCTTATTTTAGTTTCTACTCAATTACCTGTTAATGGAAAAAATCTGGCACCGACCCTAATGAGGCGGGCATGAGCTCACCGGCGCGGGGTCGGTGCTGTCAGGGAAGGCTGCAACAAGCCGGGCATTTATCTGCCTCTCTATAACCCTTTTTAAACTCGCTGTCAGGGAGCCCACGCTGAGCAGGCCCAAGAGGAAGGACTTGGAACCTGCTCCAGGCCTCGGAGGCCCTCTGGGAAAAGGAAAATTGTTGTTGGCAAGTCTGCCTGGCTCCAGAAATTGATCCAGTGCCCCCCACTTGTCCAAGCAGCATCAGACAGAGCTAAGAATTTTGTTATAATTAAATAGAGTGCTGATTGGTTGCTGGAGGTGGTCTTGAAACTGGTGTTTAAAAGCAGAGAACAACGGTTACTATTCATAGGAAAAGCCCAGAGTCTTAAAAATCCATCTGTTTCATTCCCAAATTTAGGCCAAAAAAATGCTCACTTGCTGTCTTTAAAAATACCACCTGCTTTGCGATGTTGTATAATGTGCCATTATATAAGGTGGACGGGGGCCGAGGAGAGGGCAGCGTGCGAGGATGTGGCAGGGTGGACCCAGCCCCTTTCTCACAACAGAGGCGGTCTGCAGAGGCCAGGCCTTCTCCTTCCAAGGCCAAGCCCTCCTCCTCAGAGGCCCCACATAGGCCTTGAGAAGAGAGAGAGAGAGAGGGAGAGAGAGAGACTGACTTAACCAGCTTCACCTCCACAAGCTGCACTCAGGAGCCCCCCAAAGCTGGGGCCGGGCAATTACAGACATCTATCCTCCACCCACCTGGCCTCCAGGGTCCCACATCCGGGGGCTGCACCCAGGCCTGGTTGGCGCCGTGATCTCACGCCACTGCTCACCACAGCTGTGGTACCAGGTGAGGTCATGGCCCCTGGAACCAAGGGAGGAGAAGCCTCCAGGCCCCCTCAGCCCTGCTGGCAGGATCCCTTAGTCACCCTCCTGCCACACACCACCCTAACCCCAGGACACAGGACACAAGGGTCCCCGTGGGACAGCCCTGTTTCTCCCAAGTGGGCAGATGTCCCAGTCCAGCCTAGTCCTAACAGCTTTTCCCTAACCTCACAGAAGTGTCAGGGCTCAGTTTCTCCTGAAGATTCTCATTCAACAGGTTAAGTGAAGAGAATCGGCTCTGTCATCACAGGCCAAATTTGAGCCACTTTTCAGCTGACCGATGCTGGACACATTACTTAACTCCTTCCCATGACAATGGAAATAGGGAAACTTCCATCCGAGTGCTCGGGTGCAGCACAAATAAAACAGTACATGTTGTGCTAGATGCCTGGGAGCCTCGTATGGTGCCTGGCACGTTGGAGGTGCCCACCTACAGCTGGCCGCCCCGTACTCGGCTCCTCCATCACAGGGGGGTCACAAACCTGGACACTGACCCAAGATTGGGAACAAACCTCGGGGCTGGCAGCAGGATAACAGTTCCCCACATCGAAGCCAGCCAGTAGAGAATTCAAGGCAGCAGGTAGTTACTAGAAAGATCCTGGTCTAGACCGGGAGGAATCATGGCATCTAGCCTGGATCCTGCCAGCATCCAGCTGTATGGCTTCAGGCATAAAGACATTCTTGGGGCCCCTTCTCTAGGCTTCACTTTCCTGGGTCTGGTCCTTCTTCTAGCCCTTAGAGACAAAGCAGTCTGACTCTATTTAGAGCAGCTGTTCTTGCCTACAAAGCCCTCCTGGAATTCCTATCCAGAAGGATAGAACTTACATGCCTACACACCTACCTCTTGGGAATTCTGATGCCCCAGGGAGGATGGGGGCTAAACAAGGAACCCTCCGCACCCTGACATCAAAAGTAGGCTCTAATTTCACTAACATGACCATGATTTTCCATTTACACACCCCCGGCCCCCCCCTCAATCCTTGCACCCTGAAAAGCAAGTATAGATACCAGAGTGGTTTCTAGGAGGGTATTCTCTGAAAAGCTATTAATAGGAATTTAATGTGTCTTATAATTTATCCTTAGAGGCCATTCCAGAAGTCCTACCCCATCCACTCTCTTCACTGTGAATTTCCTTCCATACTTGATCTCATAAGGCTAACAGGAATCTCGGTGAGGAGGTAAGTCTTAAGTTGCAACCACCACTACCTTTAGAATCCAGAGGAAGTTAGCCCTGCTTAACCTCAATTCTTCCTAATTCCATAAATCAAGTGAATAGGGGGCATTAAAATTTTTTTTTCAAAAGGCTTGTTTCATGACTTTTAGCCATGGTGACTCCGTCCTCAGGCCCCATGCTATAGACCACATGGTAACCATAGCTACAGTCTTTTATCACCTGCTCCATGCAAGACACACAACCAAGAGGCCCTTTGGCCCCTCGATCATCCAATATCATTTCAGTGCAATGGAGAATATATCATCTATGAGAAAAGTCCAGAGGAATCCTGAGGGCATTGCATGAGAACTACCCTTCTATGGGATGAAAGACACAATTTAGCCATTCTACTATTGACAGACAATTAGGTTGTATCCAGCTTTTGGCCATTATGGATGAAGCTGCTACGGTCATCTACCAAAGTTAAACATATGCTATTTGGATATTCTTTTTTGTCAATTACCTAATCCCAGTTTTTTTGCTTTGTGTTTGCTCACTTTCAAGTGATTAAGCTTTCTTGTGATTTGTTAGGAATTTGTTATACTTCTGGATATTAGTCCTTTGACAGATAAATGTGTTGCAAATATATCTAGACTGTGGCTTGCCTCTTTCCCCTTGAAATGAATTCCTAAGAAACACTCTCAACAACCAAAGACTAGAAAAGGATTTTCTTAATTTGATATCATGTATCTACAAAACCTTACAGCTTGCTACTATACTTAATGGTGAAACAGGGAATGTGTTTTCTTGAGTTCAGAAGAAAGACAAGGAATCCTGATATCACCACTCTTATTTAACATTCTATTGGAGGCTCTTGCCAGCACAATTAAAAAAAAAAAAAAAAAGCAAGGGAGAGAGTACACGGATAGGAAAGGGAAAAATAAAGTTGAATAAAGTTGACAGTATTTGCAGATAATATAATTGTGTGAATAGAAAAATCTAAAAGAAGCTATAGCCAATCTGCTAGAATTTATATGTTAATTTAGCAAGGCTGTTGAATAAAAAGGTCAATATACAAAAGTCAAACATAATTCTACATACTAGCAAGAATCAATTAGAACACAGAAATTGAAAAATACTACTTATGGTAATTTCAAAAAACGTCAAATATCTAGGAGAAAATTTAATGAAAGACATGCAGAACCTCTATACAGAGAACTGTGAAACATTTGTTATGGGCTGAATTGCATCCCTCCCTACCCCTAAAGAGGTAATTAAAGTAAAAGGAGGTCTTATGGGTGTGCACTGTTATTGTTATGGCAGACCTAGCAAACTAATATAATACTGTTGAGTGAAATTAAGTAATGCACAAATAAATGAAAGGATAGACCATGTTCATGGATCAGAAGACCCAATATTGTTAAGATGTCAGTTCTCCCCAAATTATTACAACAGATTCATCACAATCATAATAAAAAGTCTAGCAGTCTGTGTGTTGGTGTATGTGTGTATGGAAATTCACAAGCCAATACTAAAATTTATATGGCAATGCAAAGGGCCAGGAAGTCATAATAATGATGGAAAACAAAACTGAAGGACTTAAATGCTACATAGCGAGACTTATTACAACGACACAGTAATTAAAACAGTGTGGTATTGTTACCAAGGTAGAAAAAGATTGGTGGCATAGTGTCAAGAAACAGATCCACAATCATACATCATTTGGCTTATACTAGGTCAACCAGATGTACATATAGAAAAAAATGAACTTTGACTCCAGCCTCATATCATACGCCAAAATCAATTGCAGGAGTATGACAGACCTCAGTGTGAAAGGTAAAACAATAAAGCCTCTAAAAGAAAAGAGAGGAGAATATGTTCATAAATTTGGAGTGACAAAATATTTTTTTAAAGATTCCATTTATTTGAGGGAGAGAGAGTGTGTGTACATGAGCAGGGAGGTTGGGGGGGGGGAGCAGAGGGAGAAGCAGGCTCCTTGCTGAGCAGGGAGCCTGACACAGGGCTAAGTCCCAGGACCCTGAGCTCATGACCTGAGCCGAAAGCAGATGCTTAACCAACTGAGCCAGCCAGGGGCCCCTGGAGTGATAAAATATTACTTAAGTGGGATTTAAATGCACTAACCATAAAATGAAAGGTTGACAAGGTAGGCCTGATTAAAATGGAAAACTTCTGCTCATCAAAAGACATCCTTAAAGAAAGTTTCATTTAGTCATTAACAATATTTATTCAGCACTTACCAGGTATCAGACTCAATTCCGTGGATAGAGTGGGAAGTGAAGAGACACCATCTCTACCTTCCAGAAGCTTAACTTCTAGAGCAGGAGTTGGAAGACTTTTTCTATGAAAAGCAAAATAGTAAATACTTCAGGGCTTAGAGGCCACAAACCATCTCTGTGGCAAGTAATTCTTCGTCTCCTTTTGGTCCTTCTCCCCCTTCTTTTGCAACTCTTGAAAAAATGTAAAATTGTCCCTCACAGCTCTTCAAAAACAGGTCACAGGCCTACTTTGGCCTGTAGGCGATAATTTGGCAATCCCTGGTCCAGAGAGAAAGTAAGAATGACAACAGGCAGAGAAACAAATAGGCAGATAATTTCATATATGTGTGTGTGACATATGTAGGGAAGTGTTCCAAGGACAATAACAGGGCGTTCTGATAAAGAAAAAAAGGGACAGTACGGAAGCCATGAGTTAGATCCTGGGTGCCTCTCAACATTTCTCTGCCTCCTCTGTAGTTAGGTTGACCTCACAACCGAGTTCTACTCAATAGACTATGGGCAGAAGCGATGTTCATCACATACATGTCTACTAAATGTGCTGGCGATCTTCCTTTCTCTCCCTCTTCCACGGGGGCTGGGAGATGTCTCTGAAACGGCTGACAAGTAAACCTTTACTGTGTTAAGCTATTGATATTTTAGGGTTTGTTTGTTATTATAGCATAGTCTAGCCCAATTCGACTAATTCAGGAGATTTCACGGAAGCTAAAATATAAGGGGCAAAGCAACAGCTCCTGATTTTTTTGGTTTTTCTACTGAGTTTCATTTTATGTTTTTAAAATGTTGGCCTTGATCCCACTAAATTGATTTCCTAACTTATCAATGGCTTGCAACCCACAATCTCAGAAACATCTATATGATATTATAATACATACGCTTCTAATTTTCTTCCAATTCTAGGACTCTATGTATTTTATTTTTTTTATTTTTTATTTTTTAAATTTTATTTATTTAATTGACAGAGAGAGAGAGAGACAGCAAGAGAGGGAACACAAGCAGGGGGAGTGGGAGAGGGAGAAGCAGGCTTCCCGCCGAGCAGGGAGCCCGATGCGGGGCTCGATCCCAGGACCCTGGGATCATGACCTGAGCCGAAGGCAGTCGCTTAACCAACTGAGCCACCCAGGCGCCCCAGGACCCTATGTATTTTAGCACGCCGTCCAAAACAGCTCACTCCATGTAATTATCAACTGTCTTTATTGTTATTATATGCACAGAAACCAGAATGAGAAAAAAAACAGAAACAAAAAAACTCCTGCACACAGACAGGGAGAGAAAACACCTGGCGGTCTCATTTTGCAAAAGTCTTTTACAAGGTCCATGAATCAAATGAGCTCCACCCTCTGTCTCTCTCCAGCTACCCAGATGGTCTATGTCTTCACAAGGAGCAGGAAGGCACGGTATTCAGCGACGCAGGCCCCTGAGCCAGGCTGCTGGGATTCAGATCCTCGACTCACTGTTTCCCAGGTTTGTGCCTTGAGGAAGCCACTTAACCTCCCTGGCCTCACTCTCTACATTTGTAAAATGAACATAAACGCAATCTCTATCCCATGAGGATTAAATGAGAAACACAGGTGGAGTTTCTAGCACATCTTCTCATCCCTATCCTTGTATAAGGCCACTTTCTAGATGAGCAGTTTGTCCAGGCCTTGGGAATGTTGGTGGTCCCTTTCCTTACGGATTCTGTCCTATAAGACAGTACAGGACTCAGCTCAGAGGGAAAACGGACACCAAGCTTACTTTACCCAGACTTGTGTGCCAGAGCCTAGAACAGTACCTGGTGCAAATGGGCGCTCAAGGATTAGCTGTTGAATGAACCAATGAAATCAGTGGGCTTACTCACAGCTCAATCAAGTGTACTCACTTGAGTACCCTTAAAAAAATTCCCAAAGTCCAGAGTCAGAATTTGCCAGTGCTGCCCATCAGACCCAGGCCAGGATTCAGGCAGGCCTCTGCCATCGCCACACGCCTGGGAATGCTGGACCAGATCTGAAAAGGGAGATGAAGAAGCCAACGACAGATGGGAGTCCTTTAGAAAGTCAAATCCATGGCCCTGTGTCTTGGTGATTCCCAGTCCTGGCTTCCGGCACTTGCCTTGAGCTACCACTCACAGGAGACTTCTTGGCTATTCCTTTGTTTCTTTCCAAAGGGCTTTAATTAAAAACACATTTCCATACCACAAAAAGCACTCCAGCTACAGCTGTGGCTCCCCAAAGGGCAGAAGCTATTTTCACGGAGCCATCAAGTTTCAGGTGAGATAATCATGGGTGAGTCACAGCACCCTGGGGTCCCTCAACACTATGACAAAGATGTGTCTTCCACATCTAGGTGTCTCATTCTCTAGCCTGGGCTTGAAGAGCAAGAATCCCGAAGAGAAATAAGGAAAAGAAATAGCTAGCACTGGCCTTCTACTTTTACAATAATACTAACCACTCTGATTTACTATTCCAGGCACTCTGCATTCCAGCCTCATAAGATTCTGTGAAAACGAGTACTGTTGTCACCACTTGTTCCCTGAAGAAACAGAGGCTCCGAGAGCTGGCGGAATTAATTGCCCAAGGATGCACAGTGTGGGAGTCGGACGCTGGAGTCTCCAAGCTCGGATTCTCTCCACTGCTCCTTGGTTTGTCCTCTTCAAATCCCAGATCCGGATGAAAGGCCTCCTGACCCTACCTGCGCCCACATCATCAGCATAAAAAGTGAGCCTTCTATCATCTGAAATGGAAAACCACTTTCTACAGGGGTCTGTCCAAAACCACCACCGACAGCAGTACGACAGCTCATTCTCGAGGGCTCTGTGCTAAGACTCTGCTGTCTCTCAGAGGTAGCCAATGCTTCTGTAGTGGCCTGAATGGTGTCCCTCCCCCCCCCCCAAAATGTCCATGTCCGAATCCTAGGACCTGTGTTGTTTTCTATGGTAAAAGATTTAATTAAGCTAAGAATCTAGAAAGAAGTGGCTCATCCAGGATTATCCATGTGGGCCCTAAATACAGCACAGGTATCCCTCTAAGGGGAGAGACAGGAAGTTTCCAGACAGACACACGGGAGGCAGTGATGTGAAGATGGAGGCAGAGATTTGAGTGATGTGGTTACAGGCCCAGGAACACGCAGGGTGGTAGGCAGCCACAAGAAACTGGAAGGGACTCCAGAACCTCCAACGGGAGCATGCCCAGCCGACACCTGGATTCCAGACTTCTGGCCTCCAGAGCTGTGAGAGCTATTGCTTGAGGTCCCCACGTTTATGTTAATTTGTTACCACAGGAAGCCATGCACGCTCCTAACAGGCAGCCTTGTTTGGCCAGTCCCATCAGAGGTCAGGGGTGATGTGGCTCAGAGATTGAGAGTTATGAGCGCCTACATGTGGTCTCAGGGTCTCTTAGTAACAACAAATCCACAGATGGATGAAATTAGAAGATGCTCCGATTGAAAATAAACTCTTGAGGTCGGAAGGAACCAAACAGCTCGAGAGAGTGTATTGAAGGAAGGGGACTTGGCCTGGCGTCTGGGAGACTGGAAGCTGAACTTCCGAGAAAGACAGGCTTGGGGGAAAGGAAGTCCCATGTCAGGGTGGGAAGAGCCCCAGAGTATTGCTCGAATGTGGTAAGGCATAAACTTGCGGCTTGGTGACCCATATTTTGAATTTTAAAATGTGATCTTTGCTCAGGCTGGCTGATGACAGAGGGACCGTCCCCACTCCCACCCAGGTTTTTTTGCTTTTTGTTTTGCCTTTGTAACAAGGGCACTGAGCTACCTTCCAGCATGGCTGAAAGGATTAGGCACGATGGACACCTTGGAAGTTCAAGAACACAAAATTTGGAAGCTCTCTGGCAAGTCACCATTCCTTTGGTTCTCAAAATACACAGAGTGAGTTGGCTAATGTCACTTATTCCTTCCTTCAGCAAATATGCATCCAGTACCCTCTACGTGCCAGGCACTGAACCAGGTCCTTAGTAGAGAGCAAGGAACTTAAAATCCACATTCTGACCTCTTGGGAGAGTTCTCTAGGGCAGCGGTTCTCGACGGGGCATGATTTCGTCCCCTGGGGGATATGTGGCAATATCTGAAGACATTTCTGGACGTCATATGGTGCTGGGGGTGCCACGGCATCTAGGGAGGAGGCCATCTGACAACGCATAGGACAGTCCCCCTCAACAAAAGATCTCAATATTTTGCTAGGTGGCACTCTTAGTGGTCTAACTCGGGCCACATCCGCTCACACGACGGTGGGTGAGGGAAAACCAAGAAGCTGGAAGAGCGCCATAGGAGGGAGACATCACTCACTACTGTCGACGCTCAGACCTGAAAGGTGAGGGGGCAGTTATCCAGGCAGGAAGTGGGGCTGCAGGAGCAGAACAGAACCTTCCAGAAGAGGGGAAAGTGTGTGGGTGAGCATGCAGGGCAGAGGAGGTGGGGCAAGCAAGGCCACCCTTCAGAAGGACTGTCCCATCACTCTGGGAGAAGGACCATTTTAATGATACCAGGAGGCATAACTCAGTGTTAAGAGCACCGGTTTGGGGTCAGATCTGAATTTAAATCCCATCCTACTAGCTGTGCAGCCTTGGACAAGACACAGACTCAGAGTTTCTAAACCCAGTTTTAGAAAATAAAGCGTGTTGGGGGCGGGTAATAATATGGACCTCAGGTGGGGCTGTTAGCATTAAAGGACAAAAGGCACATAAATGCCTTGGCCCGCGGCCACCAAGAACAGATACCGTTCTAATTTGTGTTTTCCAAAGGTCACTCTGGGCCCAGTGTACAAAATAAAATGGGGAAGGACAACCAGAATCACTCCTCTCTGGGAATACAAAAGCAAACAAAAACAAAATACTGCGATTTTTACAGAACAAAAACTAGTTTGAGCAAAGCACAGCTTCCAAGGAGCTTCAAAGTCCTTGATGACAACCCTGTGTAGCCTTAAGTAACAACAACACGAACAGCTTCCAGGCCCATCGAAATTGTGTCCTTTGGAGGTACAGTTGTCCTAGAAAAGTGGAACCTAACACAGGTTTCCCCCGCTATCCGAATGTAGAGCGTTCATAGGGAATCTTTTGTAAGCAGAAATCCAGGCGTAAAGTGAAGAAGAATTGCCGTGAATTTATATGGAAAATTTTTGAGCATTCCCAGACCCCAAAATAACCTCCTTTAAGCCTTGTGTGATATCTTAGGATATCAGACATCCTGCTTACGGATGCACAAAATAAATCGAGGTAAGCACAGACTCGCAGGGACCCAGTTCAGACTTCTGCCAGCTGGACGCCGAGATGCTGAGTGAGGCTCCTGGGGCCACCGCCGCCGGCCCAGGGCACGCTGCCTCTGTACCCGCTCGCTGCAAGACACATACTCAAAATGCTATTTTCGCTTTTCACCTTTTTCTGGTAAAAGCAAAAATCCTCTTCGGATTTCTTTCAGGTCGCGAAAACAGGGGCTAACATAGGTCCTTCGTCAAAGCAAAGGGACATTACCCGACCTTTCGGATAGCTGGGGCATTTCCGTGCACCCATCCATCCTAATCAGCCTGAGAAATGATCGCAGTGGAAACCTCAGGAAGATCTTTACTGTGGCCCCTGGTTGGTGGTGGTGATGATGAACTTGCACCCTTGCCAGGGTACAGCCACAGAACTTTGAGTCCCACACACAGCAAGATTTCCTCCATACAAGCCGCTAAGTGATTCGCCTTGATCCGATTTTCTACATACCTTCTTACTCAACATCCGCTCGCGGTCAGAGAAAGGTTTTCAGTCCGACACCCTGGCACCTCTCCCTGCGGGCGACTCTTAGAAAGAAGTCAGAATCCTTCCACATCAGTGGTCCTTCAATGGGAACAATGTGGTGTCTTAAATCCATTCCTGGGGAACTAGGTGTCCTTAACCAGAATTCAGTCCTTTCTAAAGCTGGATACTGTGAGCGAAGGCCAACTAACATCTACGAGATGATTGTTTTATAGTCAGAAGTGGGACAGGGACTCTCTCACTGTGCTCTGCTTTCAGAAACGAACTAACTCGGTACACAGGTGTGCCCAACAGGCGTCGAGAATGAGAGAAAGAAAAAAACACACAGAAACCACCCACGAAAAGAGTGCAAGACCACTTTTGGATATCCAAGTCCCAACCCACCGCCCATACCAACCCTGTGGTCTGGTCTTAAGTTCCAGCTCCGGAGGACGGTCCTCTCGCAAGGAGGCGGGTACGGCTTCCCCCAAGGCAGAAAATCCAAATCACAGAAACAAGTGACCAGCCTTGATCTGCACATACTAAGTTGCTTTTATTAATCCAGAACGGCATGCTACAGATACTGTACAGCATGAACATTTATTCATTACAAAAATGGCTTCCAAACCATTAAAAATGAAATTGGAATAAGAGCATAAAACGGAACAGTAACATCACAACTGTTAGGAAACATTCAAAGTATTCACAAAAAATGTTATAGTTAGCATTTTAATAAACCAGAGAAAAATTGGAGACAGTTTTACAATCGCTTCATGTCAACTACAATGGCACTGAATGAACAGGTTTCAGCTTTATACAGCATTTTGCAACATCAACATGCCTAGGTTTTTTTTTTTTATTTGTAAAGTTTGCCACCTCCTTGTATGTCATACGTGTACATAAAAGCGGCAGCTGGTTTTTCCTTTAAGAGTAATCTAATATACAGAATTTTTGGCCCCTAAGGGTTTATACCTCTTCATTTAAAATGCTTTCTGGACAATCTGCTACCAAACACATCTTGTTATAGGTGACATTAAAACTACATACAAATCTACCTATGTAACATCACAGCAAAACATGATGAACAAAAATTACAGCATCAAAAAGAGGGAGAAAGCTAAAGTCACTGAGAATTTTGGCACATAAAGTTTTGCACACAGTCAGGCCGTGTCCTAAGGGTACAGAGCTGCCGACTCTGAGTTCGAAGGGGAAACAGGGTGGTTCCCGCTGCTGCTTACACGGCGTCACTAAAATTCCCTCGCTAATTTTCAAGTCTTGGTTTACATAATGGCTTTTAAAGCAACTTTTGTTAATGCTACTGATCCTTTAATGCAACTAGTAATGTCCATTTGGCGGCATCTGGGTTTCATACAGCCAAAAAAAAAAAAAAGTCAAAAAGAGAAACAAAAAAATATATATACACATTTTATATATAAACTTAAAAACCTTGTACAAATGAGTTGTTATATATAAGATGCTTATGCTAAGGGAAAAAAAACTTTATACAGTTTCAAGAAAAAGGAAAACATATCTTAAAAGGGACAACGTACAGGTTCGACGAGCAATCTCTAAAGCAATAAATACTACTGGTCCAACAGCGTTGTGATTCCATTAATTGTTGAGTAGAACCCCCCCCCAAAAAAGAACAACACCATGGAACAAGGTATATTAACACATTTAACCCTTTGTTTCTGTACATTTAAACAATAACAAGTAACATCACAATTAAAGTTGTTTCACACAGAGAAAAAAAAAAGGAATATGGCACTGCATTCGTTGTGCCCTTATGGTTTAAAAACCAGATGTAAAATGATTGGTTCGCAAGCTCGTATTTAATACAAATAATACAGAACCAACTCCTTCTGGAGGGCTGCTTCAAAATTGCTTCTTTTTTTTTCCTTTTTGTTTTTTAATCAGTCTTTTAAAACTAAGCTATCCGAACTACATAACAGTTATGTATATATATATATTTTTTAAACGCTACAAAGACTTTAAACAGCTGTTGATAAAAATTTTGGTAGAATCATGAGGTTCTTCTCTCATCTACATATTTAAAAGGAGAAATTGAAATAAGAATGGGTCAAATATTGACCAATGAACTCCATAAACATCAACTAATGTAGCCACGTGGCACAAAATTAAAAGAGTACAAAACAAAACCTTTCCAAGGGGGTGGGGGTGGGGGGGTACAAAGAAAAGCGAAGAAAACCGCAACACTACGCAAACCAAAGTGGGGGTGGCTGACGAAGCTAAAGCTATTCTAAAGACTTGGTCACGAGGGACAGCGGCTGGGGCTGGGTCCCGGCCAGAGAGCTGTGGGAATGTAAGGAAGATGTCGACGGCTGTGCGAGAGAGGACGAGGGCATGACGGGCGGCTGCAAAGCGGCGGGAGGCAGGTCCAGGGCCCCGTTGGGACAGAGGGCGGGGGCCTTGCCGGGGGCGGCCTCGGCAAGCAGGAGGGCGGGCGGCGGAGGCATCATGGACAGGTGGGCCAGGGGGTCGGGCTTCAGGGTCAGCGAGAGAGGCTGGGTCTGCTCAGTCTGTGACTTGGCGTCTTGGGGGGGGGAGCCTAGCAGGTTGGGGGAGGGAGGAGGCGAGTCTAGTAAGCTTCCATCTGAAGAGGGTGGACTGAGGCAGCTGCCTTCACCTTGTATGTAGCGAACGCACTTTTTTTTTCTCCTAGAAACAGGGGGAGAGAGTTATCTGTGAATAAAGGGCAGAGATGCCGAGGGAGAGAGTTACCTACTGCTCAGAGGCGCGCTGAAGTCCCCTCTGCCCCCAGAGCCCGCACGCCCCGTGGCCAGGGGGCCGCGCTCACTTGGCTGTGCCCCCCCGCCCCATCTAAGGCTGCCGGGCCGAACCACGGCGTGGGAGTTGAGGCCCAGCCCCCTACCTACCTGCTCCCCCCGCCCAACCCGGCCCCGCTACACGCCCGCGACCCCAGTCCAGCCCCGGTACCAGGGAGCCAACTGCAGGAGGCAGCGCCTGTTTGCCGCAAAGTGGCTGCGTCCACGCCGAGATCAACTGCGAAGTGTGTTCTCTTTCGGCTTAGACACTCCCTGGCTTGCCCATCACATCTCCCCTGCATTCCCGCCGCTAGCACCCTACTCCCAGTGGCATGCGTGCGTGCGTGCGTGTGTGCGTGCGTGTGTGTGTGTGTGTGTGTGTGTGTAAGAGAAAGGGAGCTCCTTCCCCAGGCGCCGCCTGTCCGTATGAAATTCTCAAAATGCTGACTGTTGAGCCCACCCACAGAGCTGAAGGCAGTGCTAACAAGGGGCTTAGAGGTTTTCACACCCACACCGCCGCCGCCGCGGCCGCCACCACCAACGCCACCGCCGCCGCGACCGCCACCACCACCGCCACCACCGCCACCGCCACCACCGCCACCACCGCCACCACCACCGCCACCACCACCACCGCCAGGCTGCCGGCGCCCAGAGAGCTTTCGGGCTTTGTCTGTTAAGAACCACACCAAATCAAGAGAGGTCAGAATCAGGTGAGAAGGGGAGGGGATAAGGGGGGAAACAAAAATAAAACAAAAGAAATTTAAAAACAAAACAAAAACAAAAAATAAAACGAAAACAAAAACAAAAAAAAACCACCAAAAACAGGTAGAAGAGGATAAACAAAGGTGGGGGAGGGGGAAGAATAAGAAAAACAGAAAATGATCCAAAGGAACAAGAATAACTGGTTGTATGGCCTGCAGGTTGTGGATTAAATTATGATTCAAACTTGATTTTTTTTTTTTTAAAGATTTGGGGTCTTCCCCTCCCCCACCCCAGAGTGAGAAGGCTGGAAGGAGAGACAGCGAGGATGGGTTGGAGGGGCACCCTGTCCTGGTCACTCTGCCGAGGCCGTGAATGGAGGGCGCAGCGTGTCACAAGGAAGTGACGACAAAGAAGAAGTGCGGGGGTGGGGGGGTGGGAGATCACGGCACGGAACTGGTGGGGTCGGGTTACGGTGATCAGTGTTTAAGCCGGAAGGACTAAGTTTGCCCTGCACCCAAACCAGAATCTCCCCTCTACATTTCCCGTTTGCATAAGAAATAGGAATGAGAATTTCAGAGACTCTCTTGCTCATCATCAAAGGTTGGGGAAGTCGATTCAAGAAATTGAGCATGTGACCTCAAAGCCTCTCCTCCTATTAATCCCAGTCCGATGGGGAGGATATTTACTAGGAAAGGTGATCCTGGGAATCAACCCGACTCATGCAATAAAAATCACGCAGACACAGGGAGTGTGCTGACCTAAGGAGCCCTGAACATAGGTAAAACCATGGCTGATGGGACTCTGTCTAAAAACAACTGTGTAAGCGCCGGCCGGCTTCCCATTCCTGGAAAGCAGTTTAAGATGCTGCCTGGGGTCAGATGTCACTGGCCTTTGAAAGGAAGGAGGTGTAACGAGTTCCTCCTTGGGTCTGTGCCCCAGAGGTGTCTGCTCATGCCCCTCCGTGCGCGGGGCGTGGACTCAGCAAGATGGCAGGAGGGCGGGTGGGAGGAAACATGCTTGGCCTTCCCTGCCTCCCAGAGGCTGAGGCCCACCAGGGGGAGGCCTCAGGGTCTACCCGACTACCCACTGGGTGGAAAGGAACTCTAGGGGTGCAAGGACAGCCCCCCTCACCTTCAATTTGGAAAGGTTCCCTTTCTCCTCTGGGATAGACTGAAACAGACTGTGGGTTCTGCTCCCATCCCAGAAACCAAGATACATAATTAAGCCTCTCCGAGTTTTAAACCACCTTAGCCTGCAGATCAAAACATGCTTAAAAAACTAAGATGTCCATGCATTTTAAAAAATGGGGAGAAGGGAGGGGTGGGGATGGGGGCGGGGCATAAGCAAAAGTGAGAGAGTGACAAGGACAAAGGAGAGAGGGAGGAGGGGAGGGGAAAGGAGAAGCAAGAGAACAGGGGGTGACGGCAAGCAGCATTCCATGCTATATTAGGGCAGAGTAAAAAGATGGGAAAGCAACTTGGTGGGCTCAAAACAGAATCTTGTTAAAATGTCCTCAAATGTCAAATAAAATTAGAAACCCTTTGTAGCGAGCAAGGAGTCCTGATTGGCTAGGAGCGCATGTGCCGCTCCGTTACCCGCCCGCCCTCCTGATGACACGGAGGTTTCCACTTCGAGGGGATGAGTGGGAGCCTTCTGAACACGGGACACGAAGACTATGAAGGACAGCAAGACACTCCTTCTAACAGGTGGCTGGGCAAAAGGCAGTTGGAACACACACTCCTGACGGGCTGGAAAATGCCTCATTGTGTAACTGCTTGCCTTTCTTTTTAAAGCACATTGTGTCCTATTGATTTAGCACCAAGCCAAATCCTGGCAAAGAGGAAAAGTTGAGGAAAAAAGGGGCAAAACCCATCTGCTTACCCTCCCCCTCCCAGGCTCCATTTCCAACCAAGGGGTGGCCCCTGAAAATTCCACTTTTAGCTTCTCATGGATTTATTCTGAAAGGAAAACTAAGGGTTCTTCCTGATCCTGTTTTGGAATTATACCCTTCAGTGAGCTAAAATGCATCTGCTGATGCTTTCAGGGTCTGAGAAACAACCCCCCCCGCCGAAGAAGCAAAGTGGCCACCAGGAACATTCTAATGGTGTCAAGGTGGGAAGGACGCTGAGGAATGATGAGGGACACGAGCCCGCCATGCTGACAGCTGGCCCCTCAGAGCTGTGCTTTTTGAAAATCGTGCTTATGAAGCAGCTACAAAGATTTTGGTTTTTGCTCTTGTTTTTTGTAAAAATGTCATGAAACTTCTGGCCTCTGAGGCAGATCCCATACCCTGGCTTTAAACAAGGTGCAGGCTGTGTCTGAGAAGGGGACGTCCGTCCCCGTCAATGTTAGGAATGGTAACTTTCAGGGGAAAAAAAAAAAATGTCAAGTCTAACTTGAAGCAAATGCTTCCGAAACAAAAAAAAAGGGGGACGTTCATAAACCACCACTCACCCCCCACCCACACACACAAATAAAATAGACACAAATCCGGCAACACACCATATTGCGAGGTGGCCACAATGGTCTCAGCCATACATTTCTAGAGATCATGAGGAACCTGCTCAGGAGTGAGCCCTGTGATTAGCGAAATCCTTCCCCATGGTATTCTGCAGCTGATCATCTTCCTCCTCAGCATGGAGGAGATTCTGCCACAAACTCACTGCCTAGACCTGTCCTCCCTGGGTAGGCCTACTTAAATCCCTAACATTCTTCATCTACCTCCTCATGAAACTCTTTTCTGTGGCACAGAGAAGACCCCGGGATTGTGCCAAAAGGATATCTGTCACCTCCGTGAACACGGCCATCTCACAGAATGAACAACTGACTGGAGGATATCTCTCCAGGCCTGGAACCCTCACTCAATGGGCAGAGAGGGCTGTCTGTTGAGTTCTCCCTCAATAAAGATGCTCAGGCCCTCTCTCCCCTCAACGTCTGGCCAACTTGAGGCACTTGGCCAATCCCTCATAAGGCACCAGGGGGAGGGTAAGAGACACAGGAGACTCGTGGGCATGCACATGATGGGATGGACATCTGATCTAATGTCTAAACACGGAACACACGGCAAAGGCATGAAGGAGAGGGACACGTGACAGGGAGGCACTACAAACAGGGAGGTGTGTTTGGGGGTGTTGAGATACCTACCATCATAATATTCCAAATTCAAAGACTGCTTGTATCAGAACAAAGAAACAACAAATTTAACCAAAGGTGGTCATTAAAGGAAAGGAAATGAGACAGGAAAGAGTCGGTATCCCTCCACCAAGAAGGAAGTACCTACGGCTTCCCTGAAATTACAGGTTGGATGGAAACCTGCACGTGGAACGCGGGTGTTCAATTTGGACTCTTCTAGTTCATTTTGGAAGCAATGCTCTCTCGCTCGCTCGCTCTCTCTCTAAACATATGCAATATATATATGTGTAATTCCGCAGGCTAGCAACGCTGCAGTACAGGACTGCATGACTCATTGCTTGTAGCCCTTCAGCTGGTGCATGCCGTTCAATGCCACGCTTCTTTTCAGCACTGTAAAACAATGTCAGCTAACCGGGCTCCTCTGTCCAGAGACATGTGGTTTATCAACATAAAAGAAAAACAAAACAGAACAGAACCAAAAAACGCCTGCCCCAGAGCCCTTCTCCAAGTGTCTTGACTCTCCAGTACGTGGGAATGGCCCTTGCTGCCAAGTTTTTTTTTTTTAGCTCATTCAAACCTTTGGAAATGGTGGTTCTATCTAGGCTCAGCATATATGCCACAGACCGGGCCCGTTCCAGGATGCTGGCTTGCAAAGCAAAAGGGTAAGTGCCCGTCCTGGTCTGTTAAGGGTGTGGTCTCCGTCCTACCACCGGGGATCTGGATATGTTACTCGGAAGAGCAAGGGGGAAAGAGAGAAAGAGAAAGTGGGGAGAGGATACGGCATAAAATTAGCAAGGAAATTTTGAAGGATGAGGATCATTAGTCATTGATGCCGGTAGGGAAGTGGATGGGAACGAGGTCAAAATACATCAACACACTAAGGTAGCAGAAGGACAGAGTGCTTTGATTTTCCCAAAGGCCTCACAGTGGTCATATACCTGCACGGTTTGCACCATAAAGTCTGTCGGTCAAGCCCGAACAGTGCCCGACACTTCTTTGGAGTATTTGCATCTGTTAGCATAAGTAAACACAAAAAATACAACACAATGGTGGGTCATGCTCAGTTGGATGTGAAATCTCAGCTACTGCTCACTTGTCTTCTCTATGACCTCAGCTCTCTATGATCGTCTTCCCTCACCAAGGACATGAAAGGAAAAGACTTCTATGAGGCAAAAGAAAAAATAAATAAATAAAACAAAACGATAAAACACGCACCAAAAAACAAAACAAAACAAAACAAAACAAAAAACAACAACCAGAAACCAAAAAACAACAAGGAAAAATAAATTAAAAAATAGAAGAGAGGAGGAAGGGAAAAGGTGACGCTGTTGTTTGCTTCTACCTAGGCCAGGGTTACGATGGATGTCACTGAGCCCCATCCTGGGTGGTCAGGAGGAAGGGGGCTGGCAGGCAACGTTCCCTGGGAGGGGGCGCGCTGGGGTTGGCTGTCGCTGACCCGAGGAGGCACGAATGATGCTGTTTTACAGTGGCATTTTGGCTAGCAGCAGCGGGGAGAACAAGCACGTCCCTCACAGAGCAGTGTCCCGCACCCTCATGTCTCCTAAGATCCACACACAGAGCTACAAAGCAACAGGCCAGAGAAGGAGGGGGGAAAGGACCGAATAGACCAGCTGCAGACCAGCACAGCGAATCTGGGAAATCTATACACACCTGCAAGGGCCGCACCAGTTATTCTGTTGATCAAGGCCAAAGCGCGCTCGGCATTTCTTAGGAGCGCTCAGGTCTGAATGAGTTCAAGAGAGATGCGAGCAGAGGAGGACGTGGGAGAGAGAGAGGGAGAGAGAGAGGGGGGGAGGGGGGGAGAGAAAGATACAAATAAGAAAAAAATAAAAATAAAAAAGGGAATAAATCAATGACCTGGTTACTAATTACAAAATATTGACTTTCGATTTTTTAACTTTCTTTAATTAAAAAAAAAAAAAAGGAAAAAAATCACATTCTTATTCAACGGGTGAAATTAGCTGTTGCAAATAAAGCTGCAGTATCCCTTCTTTAAGGACTGTCTCTCCGATTCGTTTTGAGTGGATAAAGGGAAGTCAGATACTGAAAAAACTAAATTTTTAAATAATATTTTTCTTCTTTTGGTTCTGCTTTTCTTTTTTTTTTTCTAGCTCTCTCAGTTTGTTTTTCTTAAAGAAGAAAATAAAGCGAAGGAGGGAATTAAGTTTGTAACATGCTTTTTTCTTCTCAGAGTACAACAGTTTAAAAAAGAAAAAAAAACTACAAATAAAAACAGAACAAAATGAAACAAAACAGAAAGAAATAAAGAAAGAAAAGGGGGTTGTGGTACTGGGATATTGCAGCTTTTGAAATGTTTTTCTTTTCTTTTTTTTTTTTTAACCGATTTTCATGACTACTAACAGAAGAACAGATGAAGGTGAACAGGCAGTGTGAATGAGCTGGTCAGGGTTAGTCAGAAGCTCATAGCAGCTTTTAAGCAGGTACAGTCAGTAAAATGCTAGTGGATTTGCAAATTAGGAGCAGGAAAGCAAAAGGAAGAAAAAAACTAAAATAAAAAAAAGCGAAGGAGAAAATAATCATACTGCGAATGCATGCTTGCGTGAGAAAACTTAGTGGGAGCAACGGAAAATGCCATTAGATTAAGGAGGTTTATTACTGAATTCCTTCCATTTTGGTTGGTTTTTGCTTCTTTTTTTTTTAACCAGTCTCTTTTAAAGAAATACTGCATATTCAATTTGCACAGTTAGTTCAACACTAAGTCACTGTCATCACTGCTTAAACAACTGTTATGGGAAAAATAAATAAATAAATAAACAAAGCGAAAGTTAAATCAAATTAAAAAAAAAAAAAACAACAAAAACAACTGAAAAAAAAAAATCTACCGAAACATACGAAACCGTGTAGATGGTCATTTTAAAGGATGTTCAAATGTCATACGTGTTTAATGTTAATAAAACTATAATGGCAAGAAAAATTAAAAAAACAGTTTATCGACTATTTTAATGACTCAAAATGACATTAGCACCTGTAATCGGAGGAAGTGAAAGGCAAGGATTTAGGAAACATTCGCTGTGTTCTGAAAAAAAAGAACAAATTATACAAAGCCTTCAAAATTTTTGTTGTCGTTTGTAAAAGCCTGGCCTTCTCCAAGGGGACCTTCTGATATTGCCTATGCAGTATTTCTAATTTCTCCTAGAGAATGACAAACCTCCTTAATTTAAATTGGGTGCAATTTACCACTGTAAAGGCATGCATCAGAACATTCAGGAACAGCCCAGTTAATATCAAACACTCACACACACCCCGCCTACTCCCCCCCGGCCCCTTCCTCATCCCTACAGACGTAGACAAAATAAGCAGACTGCATAAATCCCGCATAGGCATGCCTACCACCCTCCCGTTACAGGCTCTGCGGTTATTTAAAAACACATTCCACTAGAATTACAATGTGCTTTTCATGCAACAATGAATGTTACTAGCTTCAAAAGGGCAGTCATGAAGCAATTAATTAAAATGCATACACAAGAAGGCTGGCTAAGATGGGTTCCCCCACAATGTCCTGGCCTTGAATTTCTCCTGCCTCCCCCAGACAGAAATCTAAGGTCAAAGAGTGGTCCTCATAGTACCGCTCCTTCCTCCTTCCTCCTTAGTCTAACTTACCATTGGTCTCTCCGGGCTGCTTGTCCCTTTTCCTCTTCTTCTTCTTCCCCTAGACGAACAGATGAAACACGAGGAATTATTGCAGGAAACAGACGGGAGGAGGGCGTCTGGGCTCACCTGGAAAGGAGAAGGCTGGAGGGGGGGAGCACTCCTCTGTCTCCGTCCACACCCATGGCTCCCACGGTGTTTTTGACCCCCCCCTTTTAATCCAAATGCCCTTCAGTTGTGCTTCAGCTAGAGGGGCACACACTCAGCAAGGGGAAGAGAAGGGGTCAGCAGGGGGTGAAGGAAAGACCTCTTTTCCCACACACCTCTGTCCATCCTCAAACCTGACCCAGAGCATCTGATTCCACAAAGGGGAGAAGAGAACTGATGAAGGAATATTTAGGGAGGTGTGGAGAGACAGGGCTGGGAGTGGCCCAAGAGCCCAGAGCCAAGTGTCAAATGACTGTGGACATGGCCATGTGGACTAAGAAAGCCACCCCCCGCCTTGCTCCATGCAAATCTCTTCCTTATTAAAGGCCACAAGGCCCTCCTACTCAATCAAAAACCAAAAGCTTTAACTGGGGCTTTACTAGTAACAACAGCTAACATTTACTGAGCACATACTATGCGCCAGGCATGACTCTAGGTGCGCCATGCATATTGACGCGTTTTTCCCTCACACAATCCTATACAACAGGGACTATCACCATTCCAATTCTACAGAGGAGGAAACTCAGGCACAGAGGGGTTATGTGACTTCCCTGACACCACACAGCTCCAAATGCTGGGGCCAGGATGGGAACTCAGGAGGTCTTGGCTCCACAGCCCTTACCTCCTAGGCTGTGCGACCTGCATATTTAATCCCTTGCTCTCCCAGGAAGGTTTTTAATTGATTACAGGGGATGGATCGCATGGGGTCATTCACATTCTCCAACCTCGTACCTTTACTGTCTGCTTGTGGCTGGTATGTGGCATGGGAACAGAGACGAGCTCTGTAGAGCTGACTGCATCCCCGCAGATCTGAAACTAGTTCTCTCTCAGCTTGTCAGTGCTGGTCTTATCCATCGGGGTCAGATGCTGGGTACGTATGAAATGATACAAACAAAAGGACTGGCCTACATGTCTATCTGTTTCCGAACATCTAAATATCGCCTCTGCCTAAAGTTCCCATGGTATGTTGACATCAACTCCGGAAGGGAAAAACCAACAGTGACGGGGGTCAACTTGACAACCCATAAGGCCCTGTAAGGAGAACCTCAAGGTGGAGAAGACGTGGTTTTAGCTCCATCCAAGGGCTGCAAGCCACCTGTCTCAGAAAGCCCCTCTTTTCTCTCAGATCTTGGGGCCCATACCATTTGGGAAGTTTGTCTTGGCCTTGAGTTTGCAACATTGTGATACATACTATATTCCTCGATAAACAATCTAAAGATTTTGTATTTATTTATTGGAGAGAGTGTGCCTAACCATGCACGCGTGTGAGTGGGAGAAGGGGCAGAAAGAGAGAGGATCTCCCAGCAGACTCCCCGCTGAGCGCAGAGCCCAATGTGGGGCTCGATCTCACGACTCTGAGATCACGCCCTCAGTGGAAACCAGGAATCGGACACTTATCCGACTGAGCCACCCAGGCGGGCCCTGGTAAACAAGGTAAAAATAAGAAAATAAAAGGAGCTCATGGGGCCTTCTTGTGAGCCTTGGCAGCCCATCTTCACGTCTGTGCCTCTCCTAGGGGAGCAGCAATGCGCTGCCTGGCCATCTTGGAAAAGGCAGGAGGGGCTAGTTTCAATTTAGGAGCCTGAGTGAACACTCAGCTGGGCACAGAAAACCGTGGTGACTCTGGGCAGTGTTGGCATCCACACACCCAACAGATTCTCAGTCCCCTCTGGTTTAATACAGTGCTCACCCATTTCCCATCGCCCTCAATATGTTCTGAAAGGCAAGTCGAAAGTTCCAGTCCCCATGGGAAGCTGTCAGTTTAGGATATCTAACTGAGATGTTCATGACTGAGGAAAGGCTTATTTAAACTGAAGGCTTCTAAAGGACAGGGACTATGTTTTAATCAGAAAAAGACAAGAAGAAGCTTAATAAACATTCTTTAGTGAAGAGGGACATATGTCTCAAGGGCGCACAGCCACCCCGTTATCTTCTTAGATGTAACAGAAGAAAAAGCCTAAATACGGAGGTGGGGGGTGGGGAATTCAAGATGAGCAATGGCTTAGGATTTGTGTCCTTTATCTAATCTGGAAGAGCTGGAAAGGCAACAGTGTTCTAATACAATGCCAGGGGTTAGACAGCACTACGGGACGGGACCAAACTGTTTTCTCCTGTGCCCCCAGAAGGTGCCAAGTCCAACAACCCAAAGGTGATTGTTTTATTCAATTCTATTTTGCTAAGGCTTCCATTACCACTTGACTGGAAAAGCAGGAACATGAAAGAGGCATGAAGTCAGCTCAGAAAACTTTTCCCAGAAGAACCTTTTGGACTCTACAACGACCAAAGTAATGTACAGAAACTCTTATGTCGAGTCAGCTAAGAAAAATCCCCAAACCCGACAAGTTCCACCACAGTCAAACCCGTAAGACCTTGAACTCTGACCCTTGCTCCACAGACTGTATCCTGGGGCACAAAAGGGAGGGAAGAAGGGAGGGAGGAGCGCGTGTGTGTGTTCACACTCATGTGTAAGGAGCCATGGTGACAGGAATCAGAAAGTACCCTGTATAAGAGATAAAGTTCCTTCAGTCCTAAATCTCGATCTACCTCTAAACTTTCTCTCAAGTCTTGTCAGAGGTTCCCCTATTATACTGAGCTTCTCCTGAATGTGAAGCTGAGCCAAAGTCACTTTAAGTGCCTCGTGGACCTTCTAAAACCTAGAAAGCACTTCACAAAAAGCCCGGGGCAATGCCTGTCTAACTGACTCCCAGGCAAGTCAATGGCAGCATTCTTTTGAAGCTATCACAAAGTTGGCCTTGTATCTCTGTGGAGATCTCCCCCTGCACAACTCCAGAGGGCACCATACACATAGACCATAGGGTAAATGGCACTCCCTAGAGTTGTGCGGTACACATCCTGCAAAGCTGTCCATGAAGGCCCTCCCGTGAACCCCCGTGTCTGTTGGGGATATAATCTATAGTGGAGCAGAATTCCTCTCTGTGGTACCATTCTAGATCACTCAAAGACTTAGGTCTACAGCAGGTAGAAGGTGGAGGTAAACTCTAAGAGCTTCTGACCCGACACCAGGAAAAGAGTGTCCTGAAATGAGATGGCTGTGCACGCAGAGGCCCCAGAGCTGGCCTGCTGCTGGAAATCTCCACCTCGAGGTCGGTGGGGGGCGGGGGGAGGTTAGCAGCAAGCCTGTGGGAGAGCATTCACTTTCTCATCGTCTTCCTGTCCGCTCCAGAAGAAAGGCTTCCCCACGGCACACATGCTGAGGACCAATGGAAAGGTCCCAAGCAGCTCAGACCCGGTGCGTGCCCATCCGTGAGTGACAAGGGCCCTGACCAGAGCGAACATTCCGGTGACAGGTACCAGCACTGATTCCTGTTTCAACTCCCAGGAGGACCAGAGCCTCGTGCCACCAGCCAAGGCCACTGGGACCCAGAGGGAGGCGGCTGGGGGCAGAGATGAAGACGCGGGGGTGAAGCCCAGCAGTCTGTGTTCTCCGCACCCCCGTCTCTGCACAGGGAAGGGCACACTGGCACGCACAGGTTGACAGGTACGAGAAAGAGCGAGAGCCGGCAAAGGCGGCATCCGCCCGGGACCCACCGATTCCCGCGCCTTCCGCAGCTCCCTGATGGCAGGTAAGTTTTGGGAGTCGACGTGCCTGATTTAACTCTGAAGCCCCACAGCACATTCAGCACCAGCACTAACTGAACTGATCTCGGCCCGCATACAGAGAGCGCCATCACCACAATGCCGTGCACAGGAGAGCTGGGTCAGGAGCGCGGGCGGGGCTCCACGCCACTGACCAGAGACGGGAGGAGAAGCCCACTGCTGGTATCAAGGCGAGTTTTGCCTTCACCACCCTAGAGAGCGAATGGTTAAAAATCACTTTATAAAACGCAGTGCCATGGAATCAAAGTACCAGGTGAAGTAAGAGACAGCTCATCCACAGAGAGGAGAGCCAAGGCTGTGGGGCAAAATGTGAACAAGAAATGACAGGGAGAGGAGACAGGGGTCTCCTGAGGAGAGCAAGGTCGGGAGAGGGCAGGAATGCTGGGTGTCACGGCCACTGTGATTAGTGAAAGCAACAATCCTGCCGTGCTTCCTAAAACCCCAGGAAGGAAATTAGGCAAATCCTGTAGTCAACACAGAGCCCAGGAAGACACCTCACGCGGCGCAGACCCTTTGCCGACCCTTCCGGGGCCCCAGGGCACTTCCTGCGCCCCACCAGAGGAAGACTACCCCTAGTTGCTTGCAGGGGTCCTCCCCCCATGCCCCTCTCACTCGGCAGGAACTAGCTTTTCCAACTTGTCCTGCACCACAGCGTAGGGCAACTGCTCCTTTTCTCCCTCTTAAGGGCCAAGGCGCTGCTGGAAGGCCTGGGAGGAATTAAACTCTCTCCACCGAGGCCTGCCCTGTCAGGACCCATGGGACCCCTGCTGAGAAGCACAGAAGCCCCCTGAGGCATATCCTAGAGCCTTGTCTTTACAAAGACCTGGGCAAGAAGGTGTGGACAGCCCCCAAGTCAATCCCACGGTCCTGGGCTGGAACAATGGAACACTGGCCTCCTCCCTCCTCCTTGAAGAACTCTGGCCTGCTGATGGAGCCATACTGGAAGCCAGGACAAGAACCCCCGCCCCCCAGTCTGGTGCTCGGACAGGTTGCCCCTGGTCCCAGCAGTGGGCAGACGGTACGGTTCTGAGGCCCGATTCCAGGTGGCAGGTAGCATGCCCTTTGGGCAGGGGAACCCCCAACACACCTCTACAGACTCTAGTTCTGAGAAAAATGAACACCTACATAGTTATCCCGCGCAGACCAGCCAGGGTACAGCTGCATGTGAAGCTGTCGCTCCTTCCGGGCCAGCTCGTAGTACTTCGCTTGCTCTTCTCTGGACAGTGCGTGCCACTGGAGGGGACACAGAGGCAGGCAAAACATCACGAACTACCCTGTGGCCGGGGCTGAGAGATGGGTCTGCTCGGCAGGGTCCTGGCACGCAAAACCTCATCTGTCAGCTCCCTCCCTGGCTCTCTCTCTGGGCGAGAGGATGGCGGCGGGTGTGGAGAAGGTCTTTCTGGTCATGCCTCCATGAAGGCCACTGAAGAAGTCAGCACGTGACTGAAGGGACGGGGCTACCGTGCCATGCCACCCCCTCTTCCCAGTGAGGGAGAGACCTACCCTTCGCCCCAGGATCTGATTGATGGCCGCACTTTCTTTCAACGTGCACTCAGCCACGACCTTTGCCCTCATTTCCTTCATATACAACATGAATGCGTTAAGAGGTTTCTTTATGTGGGGCTTCTTCTTTTCTTCTTCCTTTTTGGAGTCCTGATGCTTTCTGGATATAGACAGAACAGAGACACAACCCCATAAACAATTGCAAGGTCCCACTTCCTCCCCAGCAGAGCACCCAGCTCCCCGGCTGCTCAACACCCAAACCTAGCAGTTCTGAATGAGAAGCACGCTTCCACTTTGGGTCTTCTCCACCCTGGAAAACGGAACAAAAACATCGTAGCGAGGGTGTGGGGGAAGAGAAAGATTTTGTAATCACCTCCTTGAGTGTCCCAGACACACCATTTTCCCAAGCCAGAGGGGAAAAGCACAGTGTGGACGATTCCCTAGGCCAGTGTCTCTCGTGTTCCCGGGACAGACCTCCTAATGTTCCGTCATGGATTAGGGACAGGGACACAGCTGCAAATCCCAGTCTGTCCAAGGACACAGGTACACCCCGAGGCACACGCACCATGGCCAACCACGGGCAGGGCCACCACCCAGCAGCCAAGGCATCAACAGCGGGCTGGACAAGATGGTGGAAGAGAAAGCGACCGAAAGAGCGACACTCACGAGCTGTGGAGTGAGCCGACATCACTCTGGGAGGACTCCTGTTTGACTGTTGGCGTGACTATGGCCGGGTGGGGGATGCCGGTCGTATGTAGAGTGTGATGTGGTGGGACCATATGGGGAGGGAACCTGGAAGACAGGAAGCTGTGTAAATCGTCAGAATCAAAATGAATGAATGGGGAGGGATGTGTACACGCAATTAAAAAACAAAACAAAACAAAACAAAAAACCCAGCACGTAACACTCACATGAAAGCAACCCAAGGCGTATGAAACCTGTCAGCATTAATTAGCGATAAATTAAACATAATGATTCTCATAATGTCATTAAAGCCAATCTTCCCCTTCATTATTGCTACTGACAAGAGACATTATGATTTTTCACATCTTTAGCAAAAGACAAATACAACGGATGTACTTGGGTGGAAAAGTAGGCTCAGACTACCTGCTGGAAATCACACGTCCAGTTGTTTTTTGAAGCATTATTAGTGGCATCTAAGAAGACAATTTCCTAAGTCCTAATCAGCTCTAGAATGAAAGGTGAAATCTATTGTTGCATATTGACAGCTAAATAAAATATTAACGTGGTTGAAGTACACATTTTTGACAATGCCGTGCATGCCTCATTAGGCCATATTCTGTTGATGGAGTACAATAAAATTTTTCTTTTTCTTTTGCTGATGTGCCCCACCGTTTTGACAGGAATGAGAGAAAGTGAGGCAGAAAGATGGGGAAAATCCAAATACTTCCTATCTGGGTCTCATCATAAGCCACAGATATTTTGAATAAGCTTATACCCTCTTACGGAAAGATGAAAAAAAAAAAAGCTGTATTTTATACACACACATAAATGGAGCTTTAAATTCGGATGTGTATACCCTCTCCTGCTCTGTAATTCTAGGATTCCTAAATTACGTTTACTTAATAGGTTGCCTATGCCTTCAAAGGCCTTCTAAATGATTATCCAAGTGGTAACTATATGAGTCAAGGTTGTTTCCTCCTCTAATACTGTCCATTTTTAAGGAAGTTCTTTGAAAACCCCCCTTGGGCCCTGAATTAGCATTTCCCTACCATGCAAACGCACCAGAACATAAAGAGGTAATTCTGAAATGCCCATCTTGGCCCACATGTGAAGTGACAACTGGATCAGACAGCTTTCACGTTTTCTGATATGCTTGGAGTTGCCATGAGTTGTAAAGGGTTAGAAGAATCACCCTTCTTAAAAGAACATATACTACCATACAGAATAGTAGGGTGAGGGGAGAAAAGGGGAGAACCCCGAGAGAAAACAAAATGGCGGCCTCCAGGCTCCAACCTGTCCAGGTTGGGCAAGTAAGCAAGTGGAGCGCTGTTCGGGGGAAGGAGAACCAGATCAAGCAGTTGATGCTTTCTTAATAAATCCAAACCAAAACAGTCCCGCAGAGCATCCAGAGAATGAAGACCTGCTCTACGGGCAGCCAATTCTGGTTGGCACTGGAAGTGCAAGTAAGAGTTTATCGAGATGGTGATTTCAAGAGAATCCTGCATTCACAAGGTTCTTTTTCCTTATGTGGACTGGAGATGAAAACAGTTTCCATTTGACCCAAATAACGTAGCAAATGTTAATTTGAAAAACGGTAAACAAGCAAAAAAAAAAAATGAACTAACTGAATCTGTGTAGATCAACGGAGAAAATACCAATGCACAAGGCAGATTTCTGAAGGGGCCCAGATGCACCGTGGGGACATCTGACTCAGAAATTCCATCCTGATGTGGCCCTTTCCCACCACTGCCTTTTACAAATTTAAGCCAGTATCAAAGTTTGGTAACAATGACATGATTTTTTAGTAAGAACCATGTAAGTCCTTTAGGGTATATGAAAGGGAGGGAGGGAGAGAAAGAGTCTAAGAGAAAAAGAGAAAGGAAAAAACAAGCAAACAACCTCCATTCCCTTTCCCTGAGAAAATGAAAAGCAAGCCCTCGGAAGGCACTTGGACTCCCATGTTACACCCTGTTCCTTCCACTGCATGAGGGCCTCTGAGGAAACATAAGTTAAGAACATGTGTTCTTGGAAGCCCCTGGGTGAAGCGGTGGGTGGAGTGGCAGCTTTTACTGTGAATTTTAAAGGCTTGACATTCCTCAAATACATATGTTCTCTTCTTGCTGAATGAGAATATGTGTACAGACATGAGAGAGCGAGGGAGCGAGAGAGAGAAGCAGGGGAGAGACAGAAAAACACTGTGTTGTGTATGGTGTATGTGTGTGTGGGGTGTGTGTGTGTGTGTGTGCGCGCGCACGCAGGCATGGGCACGCACACACACGCAAACACACACACACACCAAGCACCACAGGTAGCTACCACAGTCTGAGCACATTTTGGGGTGGGGCCAAATTTCCAGTACAGGCCATGAGGAATGAACACTTCCAAGTTTACAAACACATTCATCTACCTGAAAAATGTATAGCAGAGAAAGAAATGGGGTGTTAGGGGTGGGGGGGGCTACATGCACACCGCTGCTTGAGAAATTCCTTTCTGCAGACAACTATTTCATGAAATGCAATAAACACCCTAAAAATTCTAAGCAGCTCATTATATACCCCCGTCTGCTTTTATGGCTCCGAGCCAGAATATAATGATGAACCTTAACTTGTTAAGGACAACTAATTTTTGTTTCTGGCTGTCTCAGGGGCTCCTCTCTTGCTCACGCTCACTTTACTTCACTGTTGACACGTTTCTGTTAACTGGATGTCATCTGCCGGCCTTGATTTTATGCACAAGCAGTGGGATGCATTTTCCTGTGCAACAATCCTGCTTTGAGTTGCATTAGGTTTGTCATTATTCTCTCATTTTCCCCCTTGCACTTGTAACATTTCATCTCTTCCTGCCTTATTTTTTGTGAGCCACGGTGCACCCACATTATGGTTTATACATGATCTCTCTCCCTTTGAAGCCGGCAGATTTCAGAGCCTGCTCTCGTCAGGAGAAGAGCCTTGCACCAATTTAGCAGGCTGAGGGCCCGGAGCTCCAACATCTCAATCTAAAGGGGGTCACAGGGTGGCACAAGTGAGTGTCAGCAAGAGCTGTTTAATTGCCAATCTAGGCTTCTCCATGGTGTTTAAAGTATAATGACCCATCACTTAATTCTGAGAAGTCCTGGCCCCGGCTGCTGAATAGAATGAATATCAAAGGGTGTTCTGGAACAGGGCAAGCTGCCTACATTTCCTATAACTGCCATAAGTATAATAGACCTATACTTCTGTCGCCCCATTACCACAATAATGTATTTAATTTGCTGTATACGCTTTTTAACTAGCTACCTTTCATAAGGCCTACCTGGGGAATCGGCGGCCTCCCCCTTGCACCCTGAGCCCCTGACCTTTCCTCCCACTGTCTCCCTCCTTTCCTCCACCCCTGTTGCCCACCTCTAAATCATCGGCTAACCTCCTAATGATAATTCAATCGATAAGCTTAACCCCAATCTCTATCCGACCATTCCTTCACTGCTTTTAACCTCTCGAATGCACCAAATAAACAAACAAGAAAAACAATCAGGGGCAATGATAAATGATGGTTTTGGGGGAAGATGGGGCGGTGGATTAGGAGCTGCTCTCAGAAGCAGCTCTCCTCTTGGGAGACTCCCAATTCGTTCCCAGGCTTTGCAAGGTGGTGATGACATTATTTAATGAACATAACCTTCCTCCTCTCACTGGAGAGGAGGATGCACAAGCATTTTCCCGCCTAACCCATATTGGTGTGGATTTTGAAACCGAGATCATTTATCGCACACGAGGACTGGATCTTTAAAATTATGTCCTCTCCATGGCCTAATTACAAATGGGAGGTAGACTACAGCCTGTTTTTCTTAATGAATGTGATTCTTACTCTTTCCCCCACACCAAAATTACTGTTCTGTAAGCAGGAAGAGGGGCTGGCTCGTCCTGTCTCTCCAACCCTCCCTCCGGTCTTGGGTTCCCATACGGACCACGGAGATTGGGGGAAGATGCTAGGGACAGCATCCTTGCCATGTAATGCATGCTGATTTAATTATGGGCCATCATCAAAATGGATTACTTGTTGTAGCCCATCAGGAAAGTCTAAACCTCCACCGATTTAATTAACTTGACTGAAAATCAGATGAACAGAAAATAAAACTATCATTAGGAGCGATTAGTGACTACTTAAGCCTACTGCTGCCAACCAGTTTGCAAATAAACTAGCACTCACTGAAAAATTAGCCAGAATTAATTAGAGGGAGGAAAGGAGAACAGGGGATTAGAAAGATCCAGGTACACACATGTGGGTGTATGTGTGTGTGATACACACGTATTTATATGCTTCAAGATATATGAATGCACACACACCTACACACACACACACACACGACTTTTCTTTTTAAAGGAAGCAGTCACTGTTTTTATCCAATAAACACAACAAAATATTTCATACAAAGTATGAGAAGTCAGTGTAGAGCTTGTGACCCAAAATATTTAAATTAGAAGTTGAAGATGCCCCCCTATTAAGGAAAGCAAACATTATGTCCTTTGTCGGGGGGTAGGAATTCTTTGCTGGTTATTTGATGGGTTCCTTTCAAATTCTTGTTCTGTACACACAAGTTTTTTTTTTTTTTTTAACTTTCCAAGACTTAGAGCTGCACAGGCGAGGGTGGTAGCCACCAGCCACATGTGGCTTACTTGAAATGTGGCCAGTCCACATTGAGATGTGCTGTTAAGTGTAAAATACATACCAGATTTCAAAAAAAAGATAAGAAAAGAAAGAAAGAAAGTACAAAATAGAATGTAAAATCCCATTAATAGTTGCTTTACAGTGCTAACATGTCAAAATGAGAATATTTTGACAATATGAGGTTGAATGAAATAGATCGTTAAAAAGAATTTCACCTGGGTTCCCCCTGCCCCCTTAACCTTTTTAAAACTGTGGCTAGTAAAAAACTTAAAAAATTCCCTATGCGGCAGTGCTACTTTACAGAGGGGGGATGTTTGGGAATGGGGTGTCCCTTCTTGTTGACAGTGAAGAATCTGAATTTTGAAAAGACTACACCCTTCCTCAAACTCTCCTTTACGTAATAATAAAATTACTTCCACCCTTTCCGTTCTTACCGAGTACAGGGCAACAGAGAAACAACAGTTTAAAAAGTTCCGCATGTCCTAACTACTTCTTCCCACCTTTTTAAATTCTTAAAAAAAAAAAAAAAATACCGCTCAATACGTTGATTCCCAGATTCAACCTCGAAACTGTGACATCACCTACCTTAGAAGTTCAGATCAATTATTTTTCAGTATTTTCTAGAAGTAAAGCCTAATGCCCTATCGGTCTTAGACCATTAGGACTACATGAAGGAGTAGCCCCTGGATGGCCTGGGAGCCATCTAGAGAACTTTCTGAGAAGTCCCCCATGGCTGACTTGATTGGAGGCCCCGGTTCTGGGAACTCACCTGGACATGGAAGCGTTGACGGTCAGAGCTGTGGGGTAGGGGTGGCGGAATCCTCCTGTCGTGATTGGGTACACTGGCTGACCTTGCCTATAAAGAGGGGGGTACAAAATAAGAGAGTGCAAACAAGGGTGGGGGTGGGGAAAAGAAAAAGAAGAAAAAGGGAAAGTTCTCTCTGCACAGTAAGCTTTATTCTCATTTGATCAGAACAAAAATCTTGGGGATTGTACAGGAAGGATCAAAGGGAAGAAACACAGAACAATTTGAATGCCATAAATCTGATAGGAATGGCTAATTAAATTTTATAACCTCTGCTTATGTCAATAGAGACCCTCTCCCCAAGCTGAAACTAGGTGTTTTGTTGTAATAATTAAAGGCGAAGTCTCGCTTGCTTTAATGGAGCCATCACACTAATTGAGGGCTACACATCCAAAGGAAAACAATAATGAATGTAAATTTATACCAAAATAAAGTACAGTGAATCAAAGGACTTCAGTTACGCTTTGGGCCTCTTTCGGTATTTAGATCTCGGTGAGAAAACATTAAATTAACAGAGCTTAATTTGTAGCCTTTTGTCAAATTAACAAGTGTTGACAAGAGTTACCGGGGGGAGAGTCCCCAAGAAGAATTGTGGGTAACCAATAGACAATCACACCTCATTACAATAATTAAAAAATACAGCAACATGCAAAATAGCATCCTCATGAAAGACACACAACTTTTTCTGACAGAGGGTTGTCTGAGTTGGCTATTCCTTTTTATCTAGCCTTCAAATATCTCCCCCTCAGCTGAACGGGGCAAGGGATGCCAGAGAACTATTCGAAGAAAATGGCCCCATTTTCTGAGGAAGAAATGGGACCCAAGCTCACGTCCGCGTCTACCCTCCCCAACAAAATGAAGGAGAAAAAAAAAAAAAACCAAGAGAAAGTACACCCATGGTCAGTAGTTTGTACTAGCTACTTCAGAATACAAGCTATTTTTCACGACCCAGGGTAGTGTGTTCAACTACAGAAATACTAGGTGAACTACTCTAGAACTTATCTTCTCTAAGGCTATGAAAGGGTGTCTTTCTTCCCCAAGACCCAAACTTCAGAGTTTTCCCCAGGATGTATTCCTGTTATGACAACAAATTGTCCTCGTTTTTTTAGAGTAGAGATCACTGATAAACATGGAGAACTACATACACGACATACACAAGAACACAATCACGAAACGGATACTTCATGCCTACACGCACTCGTGCACGGTATGGTTAGGCAGCGAAGGCCTTTCTACTCTGGCTCTGAAACACACATTTTCCAAGCTGTCCAAGGAAGCTTCATGGACGGACTATAGAAGCAAGGCTGGGTGATGGGAAGACAAATTGTGAAAGGCAGTTTGGTGCCCTGCGCACTGCCAGGAACCTTGGTGGACACTCAGGAAGGCCCCATGGGCCGGCACAGGGATACCCGATGCCCCACCCCCGCCCCTCATAATCAGGTGAACCAAGAATCTCAGAGAGATGCTGGTTGCAAACTGTCTGTCTCACCAGACAGACCTGGCCACTCTTGTTGCCAACCTTGGGAGTAACCCTCAGGATGGAGTGAGGGGGTAGGGGTTTCTGAGAGAACCACCCCCCAATCTCACCCCTAGATTTCAAAATGATGTTAGGCCTGTTCCCACTCCTGTGCCGCCTCAAACCAACGACGGGACTCCAGTCTGGTCGGCCACCAGCCGAAGAGCCATGACCCTCAGAGCCTCTGCAGTTCCCAAAGTATCTGAAGGACACCTTTGTTCACAGAGAGAAACCTAGAGTCTTGGAGGACTGTGAGTTCAGAATGCTAAGTATCAACAACCTTTTTCCTCCATGGCCCATCTGAAGGGCCACTGACTTTCCTGCTTCCCCACAGGGCACCTTGGCGATCATCTTCCCCATGTACCCCTGCGGCCCTCCCTCCCCAACCCTGTCTTCCAAAACACACACATGCACGCGCGCGCGCACACACACACACACACACACACACACAGGATAAATAATAAGCATGCCCATGTAAGAAACAAAAAGGGAATTAAAAAATGGAACTCCTTACTGTGGTACTAACCATCCTAGCGGATGGGGGATTTGTCCTACGGTGCCGGGCGACAGTGGGTAATACGGAGATATATCTGGAGGGTGCGGAGGCCGTGGGATTCCTGGGGGAAGAAGTGGCATTTTAGGTACAAAGGAGGAGAGAAGGAAAGAGAAACTGCCAGGGGATGGAAACAGGGAAAGGACGGAGACCCCTCTTCCATGAGCAGAGCTAGCTCTGCTAGCTATGACCATTAAGAGTCGTGCGTAAGTTTCATTCAGCATCTCTCCCCGCCCTACCTTGACGAATAGGTTTATCTCCTTCTAGGTGGATGGGTAAACGCAGACCCCGAAAATGCCATCTTGGGTATTTCTGCCTTATGGGATCGGTGTGATTTTTGAAACTAAAGGAAAACCTGAAGGGCTTGGCACACAGTAGGTGATCGAGTTGTGTACATTCTCTCTGCCCTCCCAGCTTGGGCCTCCACTCCTTTTAATTCTGATGACTTGCCTGCACCAGAGTCACCTCCTCTAGGTTTCTAATAACGGCTTTTCAGTTATGGCTCTTGGAAGGGTGACTCTTGCCTTCTTTCAAAAAAAAGTAACTCTTCTAGAATGTCTCCACCTCAGCTTTGAGGATGAGCTGTGGCAGAAACTCATCACAAGCCACAGCCTCTTCTCCAGGGTAGGATCTGAACTGAGCAGACCAGGGGGCTCGGGTCTAGAACCTACTTCGCTGGAGGCAGTCAGCTGGGAGAACCAGCCCTAGCTGCTGACCAGGGACTGCTGCGTCCTGAGAGCTGGGAACGCTCACGTGACATAGCTGAGCACATCCTGAAGACCTGAGCCACCGCACACTTACTCCACAGGAGCACATCCTGCACTCAATCCTGAGCAAAGCAAGAGCGCTGGGAGCAATTCTGACACAGAGGAACTGACCTAAGCAGCTGAACTGGGAAGAAAACGAACAATACTACAGAAGTAACGCAGTATTGGAGGTAATGAGCTGCATGTCTGTGGATGAAAACTATGCCTTTTTTTTTTTTTTTTAATTCATTCAGGAAGCTTTTAATCTGTAAGTTAAGTCTCCCTGGGTGACATTTTCATGCAGACATAGCTTTCTCTCTATTACAAAAACCAAACAGATTAGCTGGTCTTGGACCCTACACCAAGCCATTTGCACACTTGAAAGAATGTTCGCAGAGGAAAAGTAAACAGTCTGCAGACGTTAATCATATGTTTTACGATAACCATTTAAAAGCTATTCCCTGTACTACCATTATTTAAATGAGACGTTGATGCTGCCATTCACTCGCAGAGCCTGGGGCTGGCTGGCGGCCTCCTCCAGCCATCCAAGCACCAGACTGGGTCCCCCACGAGCACAAAAGGGGCTCAGAGGCTGGTGAAAACCGGCTCACGTGTGGCTTCATTCAGGGGCAGCGAAGTCTGCATGAACGGGCAATCTACCTCAGCTCGACACCAAATAATCCCATCTGATGAAGTGACACGGAATAGCCACTGAAAATTCATCCTTCTAATTAACTAGCTGGTTAGAGAGACCCCAGCCGGTGCACCGCCCGGCCTGTCCTGGCCTTAGCTGTTCTTCCATGACCATCCCGCTAGGAGCTGTGGCCAGCTGCTTGTCTGAAATCTTGTTACAGGCAGGGTTACAAGTAACCCTGCCCTCTCTTTCCCTCTTTGGGGAAAAAGCAGTCAGTGGGTACATGGGATGGAAGGGAGAGGAAAAGCGTAAAGGCTGAAGGATGACGTGGCATCTTCCACCTGAGACCCTACTGGTTGCTCCACAATGGACTTGTTTTTCACATCTGTATAATGGGCTTGGTGATACCCATGATAACTGTAGGAGAAGAGGAACCCAGATAAATCAGCAAAGACGATGCGGGACCCAGTGATGTGGCACCAAGAAGTCATCATCAAGTGTCTGGAGTCCCTCAGCCCCTAAGGGAACCAGGGCTTTGGGGAGTCAGGCTTGTAGGGCTCCTGTAACCCCAAGCTGCTGAGAAGGAGGCCATGAGATGCCTCCAAGCCTGTTTGTGGCTCTGGGAGTTAGTTATAAGCTACTCCTGAAAAACAGTGTGGGATTCATAGCCAGCCCTTCTGGGGGGTATTCGGAACTCTAGAAAGATTGTTAGGGCGACACATGGGCTTCTAAGGACAGGGGAAGCCATCCCCTCACCAGTCTCTGTCGTCCCCTAAGAACTTCTCAACACCCCGGAGAGGAACAGGAGTCCCTCCACCGTTGCCCACAGCCCGCCCCAAATCCCAGCAGGCCAGGCGGCCCCAGACCCAGCATGCGCTCTTGGCACCAAGCGCTTGGCCTACCTGTTTTGGGGTCTACGTCAGCTGGTAAGTGTGGAGGTGGGTTTCCCGGGGTGAAGTGCTCATTGCTGTACGTGATGAGCGGCGTGAGAGGGTGAACATGGTGAGGGTGCTGCACGACTGGCACTTTGTTCGACTGTGGGCGGGAAAGAAACAGAGGAGGACACCATCAAGCTGGTTCCTGGCAGCCGAGACTTCCGAACCCAGGACCCGGGTCTCCCGGGGCCACGTCCTCCCACCCGGATTCTGTAAGATGTGCTCCGTTCCACCCACAGCCCCGGCCCCCACCCATGTCTTAAAAATAACAGATATTTGTAAAGACCGCTCTCTGGGTAGGCACGCTTCTGTTTTTACCTCCCTATGGAGCCTGGCTTTAAGAATACCTCCTCCACCACCACCCCATCAGGGAGCCCGACTGTGCACTTTTCTAACCGGCAGGTAAATCGGACGTGGGGACTTTAATCTACCGGGCCAACTGTGGTCCTGCATGTGGTGGGGGGCGGGGATTCCTGACCCCAGGGCTCCACCGGAGGGACCTTTAGGAGGTGAGCAGGCTTCCCAGGGAACAGGCGAGGAACACCTTCCCTTACAAGAAACCCAGCAGGGCCCAAGTCCCACCCACCCACCCTCCCGCCCTATCCACCACCCCCAGCTCCTAACTGCTCCCTGCCCCTGGCAACCAGCGGGCCTGCTATGACCCTTTGCGGGCAGCACGGATGAAAAGCTCCACTCCTGGTCTGGTTGGGAGTATGAACTTTACCAGAAAGCCCTAAACCGCCAGGCAAGCACCTGCATATTTTATGCAGATTACAGCAGCCCTGATTCATTAGGAATTTCATTAGCAAGTCATGGGGGAATGCTAATAAATTAACTGGATGATGATAAATTGGGTTAATAAAAGGGGTGCAGTTTAGAAACGGGCAGTTCTAGCAAATAAAGTACAAGCATTTTTATGTTCAGGAAGGGTGGATAGGTAGAAAGAGCAGGAAAAAAAGAAAAAAAAGCATTTTGAAGATTTTTTCTAGTTGCCATGACCAGACCTTCCCAAATTCTTCTTCTCTTCCCCCACCCGCCCCCCTCTCGGTCCACCCCACCCCCTCCACTATGCTGTGCTGTAACTTAGCCCAGCAAGACCACAAAGAAAAAATGAAGCTGAAACAAGCGAACTACTGGGCCATTTACTGAGAGTAATCCAATTGCAAAAAAACCCTATTCCCCATAGAGGATTTTCACTAAAATCCTACAACAGGGACATTTAACCAGATTAGGTACCAGCAAAGATAAAGAGGCTAGTATTAGATGATGAATGGATTAGAGTCAAGTTTCATTTCGGAACGTGTCTTCATTTCCTTTTATTACTTTTAGGAAGGCACAACTTGCATTAACATCAAGGAAAAGGAATTGCATTACAAGGAAAGAAGAGAGGTTTCAGTGCTGCCCACTAGTGCCTCTCGAGTTCAGGGACCACCCAGCACTTAGCTTTGCTTTGCATTTTTCTTCTTGTCCTTTTTTGTTTTTTCTTAAATGAGTAAAGAAGGGGTATAATATACAAAGAGCATTTCTCACCCCCAGTTAATTGTGGGGAAGGCATCTCTAAAAGGGGCTTCTAACTTTCATGAGCATGTTTGGAACGTAAAATACAGCCTTCCTCCATATGCTCCAGAAAAAACTACAGAAAAAGAAGTCAGCACTTGCAACAGCCTGGTTTAACGATCCTCATAAACAACTGGACACTTTCAGAGAAGGCTAGCTAGCTGCTCAAAGAGCCTTATGTTGTGAATTACCAGTTTGCAATCAAAGCACTGAAATGAAAAGCGCCAAAGCCGAGGGAGCTTTGGTCACACCTCCCTAGCAGCCCTGAAGGTCTGGACAAGGCCAAAGCCAGCAGAGTGAAGGAATACTGCCTCAAGGCCAGGGCCAGCATCTTATGGACACGCACTGAGGATTCTTTGGGGGGAACATTTCTGTTTAGGACAAATTGAAAAGTAACCAACAAATGAACTCTTACTGCACGCCGGGGTGGAGAGGGGGAAACAAAAGAAGAGCCAGGGAGAGGAAGGGACAGGCCCAGTCAGAAGAGTGAAGGCCACCAGGAGGAGAGGAAAATGACTACTGCCACCTTCCAGTTTTTTTTGTTTGGTTGGAAAGACACACACCCGTGGAAATGGAAGAAGGCAGACCAGTTCTAGACAGTTCACAGTGAGGGTGGAAAAACGATGAGATGGGTAGGAACAGCCACCGATAACCCAAAGCAGGGAAGACCGTCACTTAGAGGCCGAAGGGCTGCAGGATCACCATAAACAATGGAAGGAAGCAAAGGATGGGGGTAGAAGGGCTGGTAGTGGGCAGCGGAGCCGACAGTTCTCAGCTCCGGCGGAGTCAAGCTTCTCTCAGTAGGCTCGTCACAGATCTGGATGCCTGGGCCTAGGAAATCTCTCAGCAGGAACCCGATTCAGTGGGTCTGGGCTCAGGACTCAGGCATCTTGAGTCAGCCTACTGAGTGCCAGAGATGGTAGCTCTGTCTGTTCAGCCATGACTCCCGGACTACAGAACCACATGGGCGCAGACAAGCACAAAGGGTTAAGAGGCCCGGGTCCTAACACGAATCCCGAATCCTAGTTCTCAAGAAAATCCATGGGAAGAGTTTGGCACAGAACCTACCACATGGTAAACACAGGACTGGTGGTTTACTATTCTTATTTATTATTTTATTGTTAGGGAGAAGCTGCCCAAAGGCAGAGTTCTGTCTACAGTTCAGAAGCACAAATTCCATGGCTGCCTTCCAAGCAGGACTAACAGGAAATGCGGGGAAAACCTTTCCCTACTTGTCTAGCGAAGGATGAAGATAGAATCCGTGCAACAGTGGTGCTCGCCAGGCATAGGATTTAAAAGTTACTTTTCCCTCTTCCTCTTAGAAACATGCATGAGGCTCATTCTGACAGAAGTTGGACACCATCACCTTCATGTTATTTTGCACACTTGAGTCTAGCCAACAGGTTTTTTTCCAGTCCGGTCGGACTCTGTAACATGGAAGGGGGTGGTTTCGAAGCCACTGCTGCCCAGCTTAAGGAGGGGGAAAATGGCAACCCTATGGGGACATGGTTCTCTCTTCTGATCATGACTGTATGCCAGGCAGGTCCCTGGGAAACCACACGTTCTCCAGGCTGACCGGTTCCCAAACAAGCAGGGGAAAGGAATGCGGTCGTCCCTGCAGAGACCAGGGTCCAGTCACGATTCCCATACGACCTGCCTGTACTTGTGCTACTACTGTGCATGGGAGGATGTTCTTTGTGACAATGCCCCATCTCTCCAGCCTGAGGACCCCACAGTCCCTTCTTTCTATGTCACATCATATCCAGGCTGGAGTCACGTATGTACCTTTCTTGGTCCCACTGTAGCTAAGTTCCTTAAGGACAAAGACTGTGTCTTCTAGAGCTTTCTAGCCCCTGTCACGTCCAGCCTATGGCAGTGGTGAGACTCATAAGCTGCCGAAGAGCCACTGAATTGCGACTGCAATCATTAGAGGAAGAGATCTCACAGTCTCACAGATTCACTCCACTAACATGGAGTCTACTCAGAATCAGAGAACAAAGCTGGACAGACCTTCAGAAACCAGCCAGTCTTATACTTTGTAAGTACAGTGCCTTAAAAATGGTTTTAGAGCCCCAGGGTATATACACAGTGACCAAGAGTGAAGGCTATGAATGCAAGGAAGACCCAGATGGAAATTCTACTTGACCGGTCTAGCTGTGCAACCTGTCTCAGGAGTTTCGTCCTGTCTCTGCAAACTCCAGATGAGAACGGGGGTCAACCTCAGAGCATCGTTGTGAAAATTAAGGCTCATGCCTGTAAAATGTTCAACACTGGGCCTGGCACAGAGCTACTCATGCAATACAAAAAAAACTGTGAAAAATACTATCCAAGAGTACTAATGAGCAAGGCGGGGTTGGCCACCCCTCTAGTACGTTCTAATGAAATTCCCAGAGGGAAATGCATCCACAGACTGCACTCCTTAATTCAAAGGCAAGATGTTTATTATAGGGCCAAGAGTGTATGAAGGTTTTGTGGCCACCCTTCCTCAAGTGCATGCTCTTCTGAAAAATGTGATATTTAATTAACAAATATATGTATTTTTTATCTATTTTGAGAAAAACCATCACTTTCTCATGCTAGCAAATAAGAAAGCCTACAGAAGAGTTCTAAGTTTAAATAAGAATAGCTAGAGATGACCAAGGGCCTTCCAGAATCAGGGTGAGGGCCTTGAAGTAGGAGTTCATATAAGTGAAACACCAACCAACCCAAACAGGAAATGTCCCTTAGACTTTCCCCTTCCCTCCGATCAGTGCCCACTTCTTTAAAGAGGTCTTTAAGGATTGTGTTCAAAACTGTTACCATCCTAAGAAAAGCCAACGGTGAAAAGTATCTTTCCTGGGGGAAGGACACAGACAACCTTCCAGAAATGATCCAGGGAATCTAAATGAAAGCAATAATCTATGCTGGTGGGGTAACAGCCGGAAATATGCCTCTCTCCCCCTCTTATCTTTTTATAGACAAGAGTCCACTATTCAAGGCAAACAACTGCAACATGGAACCAGGTACCTTTTAGGTAACTACCTTATCTAAATATTAAGTAGGTCTTCAAAACTGCCTAGGGGGTGCAAAATCATTACCTCCAGTGACAGCTAACCAACATTCAAGGTCGGGAGAGTTGCATGGAGAGCCTAGTTACCTGTATCTAACCCTTTAGGAACAGGTTGAAAACTAGGACTCTCCGGGCCACAGAAGCAGCAAGCGTGAATTCCACAGAAGGTCCGGGAGTGACGCTACCGTTGCCCATACACACCCACACCATTGGCACCTGGCACTCACCCCTGGAGCCACCTAGAACGCTTCGTCTAGATGATCCGAAGGGAGAACAGGAGAGAGGAGCACTGACCAGCTGCTGGTCCCGAAGCTCTGCAGTAAACGCCAGCACAGCTCACCACTGCCACCTTTGAATGCAGCCTTGCCACTGAACCCGCCGTGGTGCTGGGTAGGACATAGTTTATTCGGTCCTCACAGCATACCTATGATGTAGCTGGCATTTCTTATTAGTTCCACACAGTAGGTGTCCCAGGTCACAGGCCTTGGGAAGGTGGTGTTTCCAGGTCTTCACGCTCACCTGCCTGATGGCACCGGCCCATGGTGCCCTTCAGAGACTGATGCTGGGATGGGATTCACTGCCGTGCTGAGGTGGTGAGCTGCACCCCAAGCTTAGCCTGCGCCAACCTTCCCACCTGGACAGAGATGCTTCAGGACTCACAGAGGGATCTATTCCTCCCACTCCCACCTACCAGCCCCTGGAACCTAGACCAGTTTCAGCAAACAGTGCTCCCTGCTGCCCCCCTCCCAGACCCCAAGTTAGGAGTAGCTCAGGGCTCCCTGCCTCAGCGAGAACACCCCGCCACAGGGCACCAGGTACTTTTAGCAGGAGATTTTATAATGTGTGGCTGATTAGGGTAAGTGGGGGATAAAGACATTGAATGGGATGTTTCCGCACCTCAAACAGAGAGACACAAGCAGTATCAGGGCCCAGCAGGGTTCTGGTGATAAAAACATAGCGCACCCAGTCAGTTCCAGCTGACAAGAAACTAAGAAAGAGTCAGCTAAAAAAAACCCCGAACCCATTAAATGAAGTAAACAGTATCTGTTTAAAGGGAACAAAAATCCTCATCTGACCGTAAATCATTAGGGCTTTCTGCTTTCTACCTGGAGAAATGGCTGCTACCCAGAGCAGAGTCTTCCCCAGTTCTGGTCATTATGCTCTACGGGTTTTGAGCACTAAATAGTTAAATGATTTTTTTTTAAAAAAAAGTCCTTTACCAGCCCTCAAAGCGCACAAAGCCCTTCCACCCAAAGTATTCATCCAACTACAGTGGGGGGAGTGGGGAGGGGGCACCCCGGTGGCTGACCTCTGACCTCTGGAGAACCCTTAAGCAACAGTGTTCTGCAACTTGGCCGTGCCACCCTCATCGTCAAGCGCCCACACACCCGTCCGAACGCTGCTCGTGATTTGGAACCTGGCAAATGAAAGATTGATTCAGGCACTTCTAGATCTCCCTGCTACCCCTCCTCTAACCCCGACCCCTCAACCTTCTGTAACTGTGGGGAACCCAAAGGGAATGAAAGCCTGCCATTCACCTCACAACCTATTAATCAGAAGACGTTGAAAACAAATAGAGCCATTGCTGGCCCCGGCCTCTCCGCCGGCCCTCCTCTTCAATACTCCCCTATTGCTCTCCTTTTCTGCAGAAGAAAAATGGGGCCAGAAAGTGCCTTGAGGAGCCCAGCACAATAAGACAAAAGCAGCACAGAGGGGCATTTGTCAGCCTTCTCCCCTCCCCAGGGCAGACCTGGAAGGTCTTCAGTGGCCTTAGGTTCCCCAGCCCTCCCAGGGGCTGAAATCCGCATCAGGAAGGGACACTGTTGATTCCCGGTTTACATTTAAAAAAATGGGTTTAGAGCTCATCTCCATGCATTTTGCGGGATGCCGCTGACTACGGCTACACCAAGGCCAATGGCGACTAGCGAAACATGAATGATGTCGCACGTCACTGCAGCCATGGAGCGCCGCTGGAGAGAGGGGGTGGAGGTGAAGGAGGGGCTGTTCCTTACTCAGCAACAACCCTCTGTGACTCAACTAGTCCTGTTTTTTCAGGCGATGGACCAGAGTGGCGGAATGGTCAGCAAAGCTAGCCCTCCTGCCTCGACAACCCACTCCCCCGACAAGGAGCACCCACTGCAGCCGTGAGAGTGACGTCAGGAGATGCACACGGCAGCCTGGATGCAGGCCTGCACGCACGGGCCCCGACTTACCTAGCAAACATGTCGCTATCGCATCTTGCCAAGCTCCTACACACACAGCAGGGAAGGGTGGTGGGCGGGCTTCCACCCTCGGCCAGATGGGCTTCTGCAAACATTTGACTCTGCCCCTCTCCCCCCACAGCTCTGGAAGCCCAACCAGCCAGGACCCATCCAGCGCAGCACCCAGAGCCCACTCATGGTCGAAGGCTGCTTCTCCCACAGGGCCTGCTCCCAGCTAAGGGCACGTCGTTTCCCTGGACAAAGCTTATATTGATAGCAACAGCACTGGTGCTGAAAATAATAAGGAAGACAGAAGGCTTCACAGGGTCCGAGTTTTGCTTGGAGAAAGGAGGTGGTTAAGAAAAAGGAGGGCTGCCTGCGAGTTGCAGAAAAGAAAGACCCAGCCTGCAAGGCCAGCACACAACCTGCCTCACCTGGCCGCGCTGCTGGGGATGCCTGGGCCCACCCACAAGGCTGCAAAATTACAGCTTCTGGAACCGGAGGGAGCCTGACGCTCAGGGTGCTGCTTGTTTGTCTGGTAAACTGTTGATGGCCAGACCCCCTCCCCCAACCCCAGAATCAAATCCATTTGTACAGCAAGAGGAAGAGAGATGCTCTCCCTGCTTTCTACAAAATTCTGCCGACTCATAGTTTCTCATATACTCACACAAGCATTAAAATTCTTCGCGCAGGGAAATGATTGAACAGGGCAGGCAGAGAGAGAATAAATGTGCAGTCAATTTTCCTCCAAATTCTCTCACACATATGCATATACACAGAACTAACTGAAACCATCTTAAGCCCTCGTCTCCCCACCCCCACCCCGTCCCTTCCATAACATCACCGCCCAGCTGGTAACACACCAAAGAGACTGCCAAGCATTCAGGGTCTAGGGGGCCAAATTCTGCTCTTAATGGCCTTTTCTTAATCCCCAAAAAGGAGGAGGGGAAGGTTGGGAGAGGGGCTGGAGGTGTCAGGGTGGGGGAGTGGGCGCACAAAGGGGAACATTTTAACCTGGAAAATAAAGATGTGCTCCAGCTGCCTGGCTTTGTAAGAGCCAAAGGCCGACCCGGCAACACTGCGCTTTCGCAGGCTCTTGAACAGTTACTTCCAGTTAAGTTCATTAAACATAATTTATTTCCACTCATTCTCATTTATTTCCCAGTAAAAAGAAAGCATCCCATTGTGCTTCCCCCAACTAACCTTTAAAGCACTTGCAAGCTTAAGTCTTGGCCCGCCCGGTCCAGGCTGGCCCCTGACCAGTGAGTTCCCAGGATTTTCGTCCTGCCTGTGTCCCTCCAGGAACCTGCTACAGCATGGCAGAGGTTGGGGGTGGGGTGCCGAAGGCACAACGGGGGTCCTCTGACTGTCCTAATCCTCTACCAGGTCTCAGAGCTGAAGAACGAACCACTTCACCCCTAAGTAATTTCCGGGTAGTTCGCAACCTCCACCCTCCCGAAAGATCTCTCTCTACTACTTGGGTATTAAATGATTAGTGTTAGCATAATCAATCTTGTTGAGTGTCCCACGTTTGCAGAGAATGTTTGAGAATTGGGTAAGAGGGTACAGCTGTTTCTAGGAGAGCAGATTTTCAAAACAGAGCCAGGAATAAAACTAACCTATTCCAAATGAAGAAATCCAAAAGCTCACATTCAAAACAACTTAAAAAAAAAAATAATGATTTCCAGACTACCCACCGCCCCCCCCAAAAACCCCAACAACCCCAAATCTGGGGATTCCTGAATATAATGGAAAGGAAATCACCAATTTTGATTTAGAGTAAATTTTAAGTACATAATGGTTATTACATCCTGGGGATTTCAAGAAAGTAGTGAACAAAACCTGATACCACCCTTCTAATTTATTTACAATGACCAGCTGTACAAAAATGTCTTTTGTTTTTCTAATATACCCTGTGCCTAACTTTCGAATCTAGACAGTACTGGATTTGAAATTCATGCCTGCTACATGGAGGCTGGTAAGTGCTCTGTGAAACAGCTGTTTCCTTCAGAGAGCAGGTGAATTTCTCCCCTAGAAAAGAGCAGGTACAGAGAGGAGGGATGAACGTTTTCCTGTCCCCAAACCCTGGATTCAGCAGGAATTCAGCAATGACGGATGCAAAGGTGGTACTGCATTGTTCTGCTCTCAGTTGCCCTGTTAGCGTCCCAAACATGGGCATCCTTTAAAGGACATCTACCATCCCCATAAATGAAACACGTGAAAAGGACGCGACCCCCTCTCAAAGCAAGCTGTCGAGTTGGAAGTTTAACGTAACTAGGGAATGACCCAGGCAAAGTCCAATTAAAAAAAAAAAAAATCTTCAAATGTGTGCAGAAGTATGTAATCTGGAGGGCATGGCAAGATTTCATCACATTCCGAAATGTTGCAGAAGGAAAGAATTCCATTACATAGCTCAGCCAGGCCCCCCACCAACCCCAAACCACAAAAGGGAGGTTTCCCTAAGAATATAAGGTTGCAGGCTCTGTTGCTTCCAGAAAATGCCGACGCAGCAGCCTGTTGTGACAATACAAAGATCATAATATCTGTGTCATTGGAGTCGGGAATTCACCCTTTCAAACAACTCCCTTCTCATGAGACATCAAGAATGGAGGGTTAGCGGCCACCAAAGGAGCAGGGCTGCTATTAAGTAACCCAAGTAATTTGAGTAAACAAAGCTCTGGAACCTTTCAGGAATCTCGGAAAGGGAGGCTAGGCTGGGCTGGGCAATTTACGGCAACACAACTTAGACGTTGGCAGTGTCAGCTTGCACTGTCTTTCCCCACGATTCTGGACAGGTCACACAATCGTGGACTGAACTAGAAAAGTTGCACACGACCAGAAAGGAAAACCAAGCCATACCTGGGAAGTATTTACCACTTTGTGTTTTAACAGGACATACAGGATTTAATTCCTGATTTTGACAACATAAGGACTCTTACAGGCTGTTGTAGATTTCATTTTTTTTCTCCCTCCCCCTCCCAAAATCGGATCTAAGAGCTGGCTGACCACTGCAAAGGTTTCTGTGCTGGGCCACTCCACAACAAAAGACAGTAATAAAAGTAACCCTAGGAATCGCCTCCAAATTCGAGAATGCCCTGACAGCTGTGGCAAAGGATCTGACCCAACAGTTGAACAGAGCAGAGTGTAACCTAAGCCCCAAACTGGTGTTGCAAAAGGACCTTCTTCCTAATCATTAACACCACAATGGGCTGTCATGGGTCTCCTGCTCAGGTTTCTGAGGAACACGTTTTCTGTTTAAGTTTTTGAAAATACAGACACTGCGGGCAAGACGGTAGCCCTAAAAGGCCGGAATCTAAATTTGAGATGGAAAATAAATAAAACTAAAGACAGAGCAACAGAAAGTTAGCATTAAATATGAAACCAAAACATACAGTTGACAGAAGCCCTGCTACTGTCAGAGCCTGAATGCTCGGCCGTCTCAAGCTCTGAAAGTATGCTCCTCTCTGAGGCAACGTCACTCTCCCTTCTCTTTCTTCCAGTGGAGCCCACCCTGGTGGGTGAAGGAGAAAAATTTATTTGTTAAAAAAGAAATCCTCAACCCCACCACCCCTTTCCGGATCCCCAGCTTCCTGGAACTTGGGGAGCCGGCTCTGCAGGCTCTGCATTGGTATATAGCTTAAGGACTGTGATGAAAGTCAAGCTTTCTCTCCTCCTCATCTTTTTTTTTTTTAACTCTTTCTCCCCAACTTCCCAGAACACTGCTATGGGAAGTACACAGGGAAAGGACACAGCTTGAGTTGACCATTTATTCTTGGTTTTGTTTTCCCCTTCCCATCGTCTGAATTTAAAAAAAAAAAAAAAGCACGGAGGTTTAAGGGTCAAGACCATAAGCAAGGACACGAACACACACACACACACACGCACACCCACACCCACTACTCACCCAGCAATTCAAATTGAAGTGCCAACTGCCCAACTGCTGGAAAAGAGAGAGCCCGGAGGCCACTGGCCCTCCCTTCCCACTCACATCTTCCATCCCCACTAAAACTGTATCCCTAGGGTACATACTAGCCTTGGTCTTCTTTCTCTCCACCTCACAAAAAACTTTCTCTGCACCTTCAAGATGGGACTGGGCCAGCTTTTTCCTCCTCCCTGACTGCTTTTCTCACTTTCCTTCTTCCTCCGAGCTTCCCCTCCCTTTATGCCTTTCACTTCCAGAGCTGGAAAAAAGCATCTTGAAAGAGAGAGAAGGCTCCAAATTTCTGCCTGGTTTGACTCAAAATGCTCTGAGTTCTCACTCACAGTTGCCCAGCATTGTTTTGCTAATTAGTCCCCCTGCACACACATCATCCCTCAAAAACCAAAACCAAAATAGAAAAAAAAAATAATAAAGCAAAAAGAAACCTAATAATCTAGTTCAACTGGTTGCAAATGGAATTTTCTTTTAAATTATTAGAAGAAGAAAAAAAAAACCTCCTTCTAGTTTCTAATCTTCACCACTACAAAACCCGTGAAGGAAGGGGGAAGGCCCATGTTCCCCAGCCAGCTCAGGGCACCTAAGCGAAGTCCCCCTCCCTCACCCGTTACCTTGGGCAGCGGGGACAGGGGACAGAGCTACCGCTAAGAGTAGCTAAGAAATTACGGTCAGCCATGAGGGAAAATGATCAACCCAACGCAGCAGGCAGGCACTTTATCGGCAAGATTGTCAAATCCCTCAAAACAAATTTCTTCTTCTTCGAGAGAGGGCTGCATTGCAAGAGGAGGAGGGAGGAGGGAAAGTATATTTTCTTGTCATGGTGACACGGGAGTGATACTTGGTAGGGCCTTGTCTGCCAAACACACACACACACCCTCTTTTCTTTCTAGAGTAAAAGACTGCGCTGGAAAGATTTTCAACTGACCTCTCTGGAAGCAGAAGAACGTAGCTTCCTGTGTTTCCTGGTATTCTAGCAGTCACTTGCTTTTTGACTGCTGAGTTTTGTGAGCTTTCTCCAGAATGAGAGAGAGAGAGAAAGAGAGACAGAGACAGAGAAAAGAGAAGGCAAAGGAATGCAAAAGGCTAACCCTAAATCCCACGAACCCAACTTACTTTTCCTGGGGCTCTCATAGGATCCAGGGCCGGGTACATTGGTGTGGGTGTAACTTAATTGGAGTTGAGAGACTCAGACATCACAGGCCTGAAATCGTCCTCTTTTACATGAAGGAGGGGAGTGAGGGAGGGCGGCTTCTCCAGGAGGGGGTTAAAGATAGAAGAAACTTGGAGAGGACCAAACGAGCCTTTCGGGTTCTCTCCCACCCCAAGTGTTAAATAATTTCACCCTGTTCAAAAGCAAACACACAACTCCGATTTGCATGCAGGTAAGAAAACCCCCCTGCTGCCACATGGGATCTTGGATCTGTCTTGCTTGAAGCAAGACCAGTGGCAAAGATTTGGTTTCTTCTGGCGGCAGGACACCTAACATCGAGGAGATGTTTTTAATTTACCGACCCGACCGCCCAGCTGTTTATAGGACCCTTTTCATGACATTGGTCTTTAATACACCAGATGAGTTAATAACCCTCACTCCACCCCACCCCACCTCCCTGCCCAAAAGAAAAAGAACAAAACAAAAAGGCTGGAAGGGCTTAAAGATAACAAAAAGTGAGAATTCTTAATTTTCTTCTTTTCTTCTTTTTTAAAATACTGCTCTGTGGCCCCTCTTTCTAGACTTATCCGGCCTTCCTGTGTAAGTGTCAGGCAGCAATCTTTAAGGTCCTTAGTACCAAAACAAAACCCTGCCATTTCCCTTTACATGGCGGTTAACAAAAGCAATGAGCCTCCAGTTTGACAAGTAAAAAGCCCCAACCACACAGTTCCTAATTGCCTCCCCTCCCTCTATTCACGAGGACCACCGCACTCCACCAGCTGCCTTTGTCCCACATGCAATTTCTTAAGTAAACTGCAAGTTTCCCTCCCCGCTGATGGACAGCTCCCAATCATTCAGCAACAATAACTTATAAAGTGCAGCAAACAGGATGGGCAACTTTGACTCAGTATTTTCTGGCTTTCTCAAAAGACAAGGAAAATGGAAACAGCAAGATGAGCCAACACATTCCAGACAGACCTCCTCCTCCTCCTCCTCCTCCTCCTCCTCCTCCTCAAAAAGAACAGGGAAATCTGGCGAATTTCTTCAAACTCACTCCTCCTAAAAAACTGCTTCCGGATTATCTGCTGTCCCATCGCCCTATCCCGAGTCTGTCCCCAGGGTGGCCCAATGTGTCAGAAGAATATTTCCAGGAAAAAAAAAAATCAAAAGGTGATAGGATACTGAAAAGTTCTATGGGATTTTTTTTTTTTTAAACTTCTCCAAACCAAAAGCAAACAAACAAAAAAGAGCGAGAGCTTCCTCTGCCTTTAGCATGAAATCCCAGTCAAGTGTTGGAGAAAGAAGGTAAGGAGCCGGAGAGACTGCCCATTTACGCCCCACGGTCCTCACCCCTCAGCAGCAGCGAAAGTTCTGGCGCTCTGTTTTTAAATAACGAAGTTTGAGACGGGCGGAAGGGGAAATGGGTCTTGCACGAATGTATACAAAAAGTAGAAAAATGCGGACCCTCTACGAAAATATTTGGGGATAGGGAGGAAGGAGGGGAGCCAGGAGGGTGGAGCGTCTGTGACTTTAACTTGGTGGGCGAAAAGAAGCGAACCCCCCGCCCCACACAGTCACTTCCGAGTTCAACAATAAGACTAAAGCCGGTCTGCATTGTCACGAGCTAAAAGTTCGGAGTAAAAAAGTATTGTCATTTTCTCTTTTTCGTTATTATTATTTTTAAGAGAGTTAAGGGAAAAGAAAAAAAAAAAGACCTACTCCATCGGGCACCTTACCAGTCAAGGGATATCAATCTTAAAAGTTATTGCAAAGTGACAGCGAACCGGGTGAAGGCTGAGCCCGGGAGCATGCAAGGCACTGGACAGGCAAGGGCGCGGCAGGCGGCGCGCGCGCGGGGATGCAGCGGGTCGGCCACCGCGCGCCGCCCGCCCGGCTCCCCGCGCCCGCCCGCCCGCCCGCCCGCCCGCCCGCCTGCCCGCCCGCGCCGGCCGCTTACCATCTAGAGCGGGTTGCGGGGCTCTCCTTCCCGCCGCCGGCTCGCGGGCATGCTGCCGCGCGCCCCGATGGCCGCCGACGGCCCGCGCCGGCCGCAGGCTCCACTGGAGGGCAGCACCCGCCCTGCAGCCGCGCGGCGCGCCCGCAGCACAGGGGAGCAGCACACACCGGCAGCGCCGCCAGACAGGATGCTCACGCACAGTTCCATTCACAGAATTATCTCGCTTGATAGGGAAGGGCACAATAACTGGGATCTCCCCCGATTCCACAACAATCCACCCCCCCAAAAAAGGGAGGGGGTGTTTTTTTTTTAAAAAAAAAAAAGGCAGGGCTTTCTTACTCATCCCCCCCCCCCCGCAACCCGGCATTCAATCAAAAGAACAAAGCCTGATATTTTGTTTGCCAACTTGGCAAACATAAAGGCAATTTCAATAGTCCAAAGAAGTTCACCTAAGTTGGAGAAAGTAATGCTTTGCAGTTCTCCAGTGAAATTAAGCTTTAATAGCTATCTGATGCCATTCATAGAAGGAAATGGGGGGAAACTAGCTGAATTTAGATAAAGTTAGAGAACCACTTCACTCCTAAGTTTTCTGCCTGCTGAAAGTACCCTCAAAATTCTTGACAACATCCAGAGCTTAATTATCTTACTGAATTCTTTTTTTTTTTTTTTTGGTGGGGGGAAATACAAAAGCCAAAATATACCATTAAAAACACCAATATGTAAAGGAATTCAGAACAATTTACTGTATAACATTTTTCATGACTAACTTAAAAAAAAAAAAAAAACCTACCGAAACTTGTGGATGTGTTTCTTTAAAGCAAATGGTCCTAACACATATTAAACCACCGCTGCGCCTCTTCTAAGCATAGTAGGAAAAAATGACTATTGATCTTCAAATAGCGATAATTGAAAAGATCAAAAAGATTAAACAAAATCAAGAATGTGCTGACTTACCATGCTATGCTTTTTTGTTGCAACTTTGTAGAAATTTCACTCAAAGAAACTGCATCAGAGGTGTCAAATTTTTTAGCGGACTGTGATCGTATTATTTCCGCAGCCCTGCCTTCCAATGCTTCAGAACTTTTTTCCCTTTCTCTTTTTTGTTTGTGGTACCTAGCTTTTTGCTATAGACTTTAAAAGCCTTCAGCTCAGCAAACCAGCACAAATTATCTTGCCACCTTGCACAGCTCTGATGCTTTGGCCGCTAACTTTGGAAGGGCCTTTACTACTGCATCAAAATTAGCATTGTCAAAGCAGTTAATGAATATTAATATTGTATTTGTCATTGGAGCCGGCCCGTTGCTGAACTCCGAGTCATCCATCAGGGACAAGATTAAGAACACAATTATTTCTGACTGACAGGGACCAAATCTGCTAGAATTTTTTTTTTTAAACAATTCGGGGGGAAAAAAACCCACAATATCATCATCTTAAGGTGTCTCCCAAGAGACTGGGAACCAGATTAATACGCTTTTAATGAAGTAGAGATCATTATGTATGAAGGGGAAAAAAAAAAAAGATGTACTATTCAAGCTATTTAGTTATGGTGGCGGCTAGAAATTTAAAAAAAAAATGCAGACGGCATATCTTTTTCGACAGCTGTCCAGATTTTATTCATACTGTTCTAAAGAAAAAGACGACCTTTTTTTTTTTTTTTCTGAAATCTTTTCCTTAAAAAAAAAAAAGAACAGAGAACAAGCGATTCGTCCCATCTGGGATAATTTTCCATGTCTTCACTTTTACTGTAGCAGCCCAGGAAAGACAGCACGGTAAATAATTCCTACACAAATTTGACAAGAAACACCTTCATCAGCTCGGCTCCTTCCACCTCTATTCCCCAGATTCCAAGCACTGTCTCTCTCACTTTATTCAGGATGAACCATTACATTTACAGAAACTCTTACATTCCCTTTAGCAGTGACATCTTTCTGTAATAAACACAGGAAACAACACAACTCAACGAAAGCCTGCTCACACACACCACAGATCTGGAATCACCATTACAGAGAGAGAACCCAGGACACTCCTGAGAAGCCAAGATTATCTAATTTGTGGTGCCGCAAAGTTGACGTGTAACTTTTGCCAGAAATTAAACTAACAGAAGCCTAATGAACTGAACCATCAACCCGGTAGCAGAAAAATGTCTTCCGAGATTATTTAAAACAGAACTTTCTCTACAACATAGACACAAGACTAATGAAAAGGAATTAAGTTTAAAAACTTGCAGCTTACCTGGCATAACCAAAATATTTGAATTCACCAAAATCATTTCAACATCTGTATGTCATGCAAAGTTCTATCATGTATAACCATATGAGACACAAATACACACATGGATCTATATGGCGATTTCCTAGATGTTTTAGGAATAGCGTACTTCATTGGCTTGCTCCATATAAATTGTCTTCGAGATGATATTTCCACCCCCTTTTCGTATTTTAAATGTGGTAAAAAGGGGAGAACTAAGAGGGATAAAATGACAGATGTGATGGTTAATCTTACCCAATGAATCGTGGGGGTCTAGGTAAAGCCGTAATGGCCACTGAGCTAATCTACAACACCCACTGACCACCCCACTGGCCTTCTAATACCATTATCAACCCTTAGATGAACATTCTAAATTAGAGTTTTGTTCGAAAAGGGTGTGAATCTGACCTTCGATGCTGGGAAGCCGGTGCTGTACATACAGATGGTAAAGTTCTTATAAAAAAAAAAATTTTAAGGTTTCTTCTTTCTAGCGATTTGCATCTTTGAACTCTGGATCTTTACACCCTCCCCTTTGCACACACACACACACACACACACACACACACACACACACACACACACCCTCCCCAAATCCCCTCCTATAATAGCCACTGATGTCATCTCTACCACACACCCCACAATGTTTATGCTTATCCGTAAGAAGGACCCAAACAAAACCACTGAAAACAAAGAAAAATCCCCAACATACACACAAACATTCTCCCTTGGCCCAACTTCTCTTCTCTCTTTCAATTTACCAGCACCTTTACCTATTGGTTTCTTTATGCCCAACAAACCTTTGGAATATATCATAAAAGTGTATCATATCATAAAAATGGGGAGACGTGAGACAAGTTATCTTATAAGGGATTGGAGAAACAGAAGAAAGAATCCATGTGTTTGCACGCACATCAAGCTGTGCTATAAAGAAGGGAAGAAATTTGGGGCTAAGATTTCTCCTGAAAAGGTCCTTTTTTAAATTTTTTAAGTGGATCAAAATGGACTTGTATCAAATTATTATTGCCTATATAGTTATTTACTTAAGGAGATATTCCCGATGCTACTTTAAAAGAAAAAAAAAATAAACATAACCCCCCATGATGCAAACATACGTTCAACACTCCCTTCAAAAACCACAGACATATTTTGTACCTTTTTTTCACCCCACATCATCCCAGAAAACCTACAGTAGTCCTTATGCAGATCTCCCCTTTATTTTAGAAAGGTGTGTGCATGTGTTTCTCTTGTCACATGTTTGTTATCTATACCAAACGGACATACGGGCAAGCACACATACATGTGTATCCAGCTGAAGGTTTTTCAACATAGACTAGCTTCCAAATAACTCACGATGTCTAAATTCAGGACCCCTCGCTTTATTAATCCACAGCTTGCCCATTCCTGGCCAGAGCCTGTGTTTTCAGGGTCATGGATATATCCATAATCTGCATCTTTGTGCACTCTGTACCAGAGTTGGTAATAGGCAGCTTTCTCTGCCTCTCTCTCTCGGCTTCCCCAGCACGACTGCATCAGCACTAGTATCAAATTAACTCTCCGACTTTGAAACTTATTGATCTGCTATTAAGACACCAGTGAACTTGATGAAATGAGTGCTGTAGGTGCAGTCATGACTTCAAAGTCTAGCACAGCCACATAAAGCAAGCGCCTTTGATCCTAACTCGGATCTACTGAGGGTTTAAAGCCCAGCTCTCCCTAAGCTGCCCTTCACTCTCGTCATGTCTGATGTCTTACCAACTAGTGACTTGATAATGTTAATAATGCAAATTTTACAAATGATTTTTACAATGGCAAAATTAATTATATGAATTGATGCTTCTTTCAATAGGGGCTTCTGCATTTCTCTCCCTAAAACATAACAATTGTGGTGGCGAAAAAGGGACACGGGGCCAGGTAATTCCGGACAACATTTTACTGTCTTCTTTCTCCTCTCCATTTTGTACTTAAAGCTAAAATAATTAAGTAGAAATTTGGTTAATAATCTTCGTAACTTTTATTCTATAATTCTCTTATCCTAGTAAATATCTACTATGGAATAGAAGTTGCCTCCTTTCTATATAAGGTTTCTATGTTTTTATCACGAAGTCAGTACGAAATCCTTATCTTTGTGTAGGATTTCTTCCTGATAGTTACCAAAAACCCAGGGTAAAGTTAATAGGCTTTCCTGCCCTCCGTTACTTTGTTTTCTAATTAGGAATTATCTGAAATGGTACACAGTCAAGAATCAGCTTCTGTGACATGAGAAATTTACGCACATTCTCTCTCAATCTAGCGAAGCAAAACTTTTAATCTGCCAATTTTTTTTATCACCAAAGAATATGTCTTTGAGAGTAATTTTACCAATTCCTTCAGTAAATATTTTTAATCATTCATATTAAAAAAGACATTTCAGACTTGAATTCTCTCTAAAAAGAAAGGTAAACCGTGATGATTCTCAGTTTCACTGAGAAGTTTGGTTTAAAAGAATATGAAAGGTTATTACATTCTAGGTTAAAAAAAAAAAAAATCACATATATGACCAGAACAGCAAAATTTAAGCAGAATTGCATCTTGATACTCCCGTGAAGAATCAATATCTGAGAACAGACCCTTTGCCAAGAGGTTGTTCTTTGTATGTTGATTTTGGACAGAAGAAATGTCAGTAGTTCAGAGGAAAATACTACTCTACTAATAGAAGCTTTATGTGTCCCTTTTGATTTGCAGTATGTTATGTAATGTTCGCGGTACTCCTGTTCCGAATCCATTCATACAGGAAGAAACTAAGGAGTTACAATGGATACATTTTACTTAACATTACAATGTGCTTTCCCCACTCCAAATGTCAGGGCTGCCCCCACCCCAAAATAACAAAACAAAGCGCAAGTTAGAAAGGATCATAATTTTAACACTTGCCTTCATTCTAGCGTGTGCGCTCGTGCGTATGTGTGATCCAATTAGTTTGTTTTCCAATTTGATTGTTATCATAAAATTTAAGTAGTAGTAACTTCGCGTTAGTGTTTTCCTCCTCCCACCCACCCCCCAATGTTGATACTCACTTAACCTACTTGCAATTCTAAAGAAGTCAACACTTGATTGTGACAACGTTCAAAAGAATTTCCTCTGCCACTAGCACAGTAAAAAAACTTTCACCAATTAGTGCAGGAAAAAAGGAGGGAAAAGCCACAGTGCTGGCGCTCAAAGAGCCAGGCCTTGCGGCAAATCTGTCATGTCGAGAGGATTGATCAACAGGACGGCAATTTCTAATGGCATGTTGTCATGAAAAGTCAGCCACAGGGAGCCACCTGCTTTGCTCCTCACAGACAGCTAGGAAAGGAAGGAAGAGTGTGGGAGGGGGAGAAGAGGGGAAATGCTCTCCACTCCTACCCCTGCCAGTTCCCTTTTGCTAACAATTTTGGTAAAGGTATCATGATTTTTCACTCGGTTGAAATATGTCAAGTCTCCAAGTGTATTACCCTTCCTCTAAGATAACTGTGGTTTGAAGGCTGACTATTTTTACCTCAATCCCTTTTCCCCCCATTTTGAGAAGGGACTGAGTACCTTTATTATCCTATACCCCTTCCCCCTTTTCGTCAACCAGTACTCTTTAGATCAGGGGACATCTGTTATGGCTTTAAATCAACAAGGAGCATCTTCACTTAACAAAATCCAAGTTTGGAAGATTCTGGAAGACGAGAGAGATACGGTGACACCATCAGGTGTCATTTTTCTAAGCCAAACGTTTAGCCAATTGAACATATGTGCCAGTGCTGTTGGCCTCAGATGTCATGGGCTCTGCCTCATTGAGAAAGAGTTCTGAAACTAGGTATTATAAGCTGTGACCAAATCCATTATAATCTACTCTGGCAGAAGTCATGCAGATAGCTTTTTGTTTGTTTGTTTTTGCTGTACATTTTCTTGTGCTCAATGCAACTGAATATTCCACAACAATTTCCAACTTACCCTTGAAAACAGAAGAGGTCTGCCTTTGAATACTCCTCTAGAATGTACTGTTTTCTTGGTACCCAAGACTCTGATTACCAAACACTCCAAAGAAAAGGACATTCCTTCCTCTTCCAAATGCCCTACTCAATGGCTCTCTAGTCATTTCAAATAATGCCAAAGCTGATTATTAGTACCACAGATACTCTCTAACAGTATTACTCCCCCAAATGTCAAGCTCTTCAAGGATCCTAGAGGGACTCAACACAAAATCACGAGATTTGAAAAAATGCTTTCCCGTAGACCTGATCTTAGAGAGTTGATTTGGTTCCTCTCCATAAAAACTGGTAAGACAAAGGCCATCTTCACAGTCTCTGTGAGGATAATCCAAAATATCGCTGTGACCTACTGTCCCTGGCAATTTTCATGCTTTAAACACTCACAAATATACTCACCCCTCAATCTACTTTGAACAAAAGAAAAAAGTCAAATAAAAGTTAAAGAACTTTTAAGTTCATGAAACCAAACCCCACTTGGCATGCAAATCACGTACTGTAACCTTTTATTGGCGGGGCCTCTGGTCTCATCAGTCGATGAAATTCTCAGCCCGCGGCAACAGCTTAGCCGAGGGACACAGACCAATGAGAAAATATTCATTGTGTTAGCATTTCAAATGGCGAGAAAGGAAGAAGAAGCGCTAACTGATCACTGCCCGTGGAATTAATTGGATATTCCAAGAATAATGTCTCTCACTGAAGATCCTTGGAGGCCGAGCGCTGGTCGAGATCACATTTTGTGCGGCGCCTTCAAAAAGAGGCCGCTTGGGGGTACTGGACATATTAGGGTTTTAGCGCATTTCCCTAAAGGCCAGAAGATAATCAGATGCACTGAACCAAACTCAACTAATCCAATCCATAATTATACACACAAATCCAATAAACTTTGCCACGTTACTGGAAAATTAAACTATTATATTAAACTTTCAATAACTTACCAAGAAAACTTGAAGGGGCACCATGGCTAAAATGTTTCTTTTGGGGGTCAGGGATGCGGGGCCAAGAACATTATTATTATTTTTTTTTGCTTGCAAGTTATGGCCTTCTGTTATGCTCGAGGACTGATCTTAGTGCCAACTCGGTTTCTTTATTCAAAGAGGGATTTGCGTTTCGGCTTTATTGCACATAACCCAAGCATTTGCAATGACCCTGACCGATATTAGTATATCTTTCCTTAAGACACATCTTAATCTAACCTTTTTAAGACTCTTTTGCTTTCAAACTCAAAACAGCATAAAAAATAAGCATTGTTGGTGGCCCGGGGAGCCTGAACTAAGGCCCTGGCGTGGTCCGAAGCAATCGCCCCCTGGATAAACAGCTGCTGGTGAAACTAAGTAACCATCGGAGACCAAAAGGTAAGGAGGGAAAAATGAGATTAGGAACTTTCCCAAATGTTCCATCTCTCCTATCGACCACTGGCCTAGCGTGAGGTGTCAATTTTGACTCCAAAGAATTCGCAGCGGTCCCATTATGCAGTCTCTGCTCTCATTGTAAATTCTGTCAACGAAGTCAATCTTATTAACTTCCGCACTGGTTCACACATGACATTTTCTTCAATTTTCTTGCTGACATCAAAAACATCAATTAGCAGCCCGAAAATAGGAAGGAACGAATGACAGCGCCTGATAACGTCGACTATTTGAAGCCAAGGGTAAATCTATTCTCCAGTTCTGAATGCGTTCATTACAATTGCATTTTCAAAGAAGACCTCCAAATAGCAAAGAGAATTAAATTTATCATCTAGAAATGCCTAGAAATTGTTTTTTTAATCCTATGTCTATCTCTCAATCCCAGAGCGTAATACAAAGTATCGCAATTGAGTTTTATGATAACATGCCCCAACTTTAATAGAAAGTTTATAAAATATGCAGCCTGGACCACACTTATTATCAAATAGCAACTACAAGGCTTGGGAAAAAAATTCCCCCAACAGATTGCAGCCTTGCCTTGTAGGGTCCGTCCATTTTCCTGGGCTGTCACTGTTTGCCAGGCAAACGTGTAGGTGAACACACACACACACAAACACACACACCAGACAACCAACTGGTTGAAAAGTTTTTTAAAAAGAAAGAGAAAAGGTAATTAAGGTCTACTGTTCAAAACCCAAAAGTTTTAAAGCAGCCAACACTCCATGTCCCTAGACAATTACAACCGTCTTACTACCCACATACCCTCCTCTTTCTCAAGGAAACAAGTTTTCAAATAACATCTCCACTGCCCCAACACTGACCACCCCAAGACATACGTGAGCCTTGTCCAAACAGTCCAAGCCAGGGACAAAACAATTACTCATCTGCCCGATGCGCCCCACCTAATTATCACCCGTTTCACTCTTATTGACTTTTTCCCCCTCCAAAATCAAATAAATAAATAATAAAAATGTCAAGGGTTCTCCCCTGCACGGAAAAATTGAAATGCCCACAAATAAATCCTATAACCCATCTGGCTGGGCTGAGCCCAGAGAATCTAGAAAAGGTTGGAGATGGACCGAAAAGACACAGCACCCAAAACTTGGTTTTTACAGTCTTAAAAGGAAAGCTGTTATTTATTGTATTACTTATTCATGGGGGCAGAGGGGTGCGGTGCGAGCAGGGGCGCGTGGCCGCTCGGCGAGGCACCGGTATCACATCTCCCGGGGAGGGGGGGGACGCGGCTCCCGTGCCTGCCCCAGACACCACCTTGGACTCCTGGCGAAACACAAAGAGCAGCCACCCCCCTCCCCCCAGTAAACAGATCGCATTCCCGCGGCCCATTGATTTTTTGATCTTTTGACATTTTTTAGTTGCTTCCATTCCCTTCCTTGTCTTTTCTTCAATGTCACAAAAGACAAAAATGTCTAAACAATTGAGGGTAGACATATCTATTAGCTGTCAGTCTGCTGTTTTCCCGGCATTGACTAAGCGCGCACCACACAGAATGCCGAGAGCTGGTAAGATGACAAATTATATCATTTTTTCCCCTTAAATAAGGATAATCATATTCCAATACCTTGGCTTCTCCTAGCCAACCAAAACATGCTGGGAGAAAGGAGAAAGAAATCTCATTGTATCCTTTTCTGCAATTTCTATTATGTTAGCTACTATATTTGTTGAGAAACGAGAGAGAGAGAGAGAGAGAGAGAGAGAGAGAGAGAGAGAGAGAAGAAAATCCCTTCAAGGGAACGTAGTAACATATTTCAGGTTGTAGCATCTGAGAAGCAAAGCAGATCTTCCTGATTATTTTCCCCTAAGAACTGCTTCCATAGAGCAAGCACCACATTAATAAAAGAAACAATTTGTTATACTTAAGGATGAAAGACTGCGAAAGAATGAACTGATGTCCCCTAAGTTATTTGTTTCCCCCTGAAGACAAGCAAAGCCCTTCTTTCAAAGCAGTTAAACTGTAGATTTGAAGTATGGCCAACCTCAACTTTTCTCAAACCTAAAATCTGAAACTTATCATTCCTATAAATAATGCCCTGACAGGAATGCTTTAAAAATTATTTAAAATGGGTTCTCTCTGCTTGTGATTTGACTGCAATGAACATGTTGTACATCTATGATTTCAAAGTTAAAATTCAAAACACACTCGTACTGTGCCTTCCTTCAAAACCAATAATCAACGATTTATGGACAAGAAGGCTAAAATGGATCAACTTTACACTTACATTTGAGAAGACTAATGATTTTCTTTCAAGGAAGTGGTGCATTAGGAGCACAGTTTTCTAAAATATATTTTTGCATGTAATAAAAACACTAAAATTTCTGTGTTAAAAACTCAATTCGCTAGAAACCTATTTTATCACAAGGAAATGAATTTTAACCCTTTTTAAAAGGGGCCCAAATTCATAGGATGTACTTTTAAAAAAAGAACTTTCAATTTAGAGTAGCTATCATGATTTTATAAACATCTATTTCAGAAATAAGCAAAAGAATCTCATGATTTAATGTGTACTTTTATTTCTATTTTATATCTATAAGACTCCTACTTGACATTTAACAGGCAGTGTTTATTTTTCTATTTTCAACAAAGCCCTTGACAGAGATGATGTATTTTAAGATACTAGTGTATGCTTCTACATTTACAATTTGAGGGAAAATAGTAATTAGGTGTAATGCTTAGATGGCAAGTGATAAAAAAAAATAACTAATTCAAATTCAGGACGAACAAAGCCCTATTATATTTTTAAGAATTGTATGAAATCTTCCAATAATACTTCAAGTGTTCAATTTATGGTTTTCAAATATAGATTCAAACCAGAAAATACAAGAACAGATTTATAAACTCAAAAATGGGAAGGGGAAAAGGGGGGAAGAACATGGTAAATTAAAAATTTTACCAAACTATCAAGATAACATATGTTTGCAAATATAATCAATCCAATCTCCCTGCTGTCATGATAAACTAATTTCTGCATTGAGGCCAGCTACATACATCAACATTTTCTTAGTAGAGCATGCCATAGTAAAAATAGATTCATTCAAACATTTTAGTAAAACAGGACCAAACTTCCTTAAATCATCCCACAATTATAAAAGACAGGTATTGCTAAGGATCTCTTTCTCCGTGTGTGTGTGTGTGTGTGTGTGTGTGTGTGTTGTGTGTACACACATACATATAAAATGTTAGAGGTTTTTTTTTTTTAGGTTTATGAAATACAGTATGAACATTAAAGCAAACCATTAGGGGATAAGGCAGTGGGGAATCACAAGAGGTAAGCAAACACAAACACACACACACACACAACTGACCACAGGTTGCGGACGGGATGGTCGGTAGTTGTGGTTTTTAAAACCGCGCGCTGTCCTTGAAACGGAGGCCGCACACAGCTCCATTAGATACAGATCCAGTGCTCTTGATCTATTATTTACAAAGAAAAACCCTTCACTGCTTAAGTGCCCCCTTCTACTTCAGCCTTCCATTTCAACAGCATCAAACAACTTACGGCGGGGGCGGGGGGGGGGGGGACACACAAGATACAACTTATGTTCATCACAATGTCCATGCAAGTCAAAATTCCACTTGGATGGGGAAAAAATTTTAGAATAACCTGAACATAGGGTGTCAGCTAAATGACAAACAAACGAGAGGTTTGCTCTGAAAAACGGACTGTCATTTTCCAACAGGCAACGTGAGGTTTTATACTCAGTGTCTAAGAGGAATTTCTACTGGAAAAGAATGGGAAAATTTTCAGGAAAACCATTTTTACCTCAAGGATGTGAAAAGAGTGTTTTCAAAATGTGTATTTGGTATGGAATTCCTTAATTATCAAGTCTGCTCTTTGAGTAAAACTGCATTCGATCTAATTAGTACGCTTAGATCTCACCTTCATGCTGAACTTTAAACTCTCTGAAGCCAATTAAAAACTATTTAAATGAATATTAAAAGGATTCCTGTGATCATCTCTGACATGAGAGAAAACATGCTTTTCAGCAAAAAATGGGTTTACACAGCATGCCTTCATTTCACAAAATATTTGAATTGAGTTTTGCATCTGATCTATTACCCGTCTTCAGCGCTACCATCCGATGCTCTTCCTTGGCTGTTTTATCCTCCTTGTTCAGCCATATCCGCCGCCAATGCAGTTTTAACTGCAATTAGAACTGTTTTATTATTCAGCACTCTTCAATTTTCAGTAACTTATTAAGATTTACTAGATGGGACCCATTTCCCACTTTCATTTTGATGCACTATTGAACTGAGCACATCTTGGCTATGGACGAGTAAAAGTTGGAATTGGGAAAAAAAAAATTTCTTAGCAATATCCAGTTTGATGAGGCAAAGCATACTAACACTGCAGTCAACATCCAGTTAAGTGCACACTCTCTCCCTTTCCGTCCAGGCCTTGAAATAGCTTTTTGAGAATTAATAAATTATTCTGTTTGCTTATGAAATTAAATGCTCCCATGCAAAGCCGTTACAATTAACACCACTAAATGTGTTAGGTTATACTAGAGAAATCCTCACAGTATAATTATATCAATGAGTCATTTAACTCACATGTATTAATTCAATTTATCTTCATTTTGCACTGTGTGGACTGATGGATTGTCATCATTAGAAATGACAAAGCTCCACACTGGAAGAAAACACAGACCTGCTAACACTAGGACTTCTCGCAAGACCACACATCATTGCCTCCACGAAGGGGGCCCACAAGTTATCAAGGGATGGATTCTCTGCTAAGGACCAAAAAAAGTCAGGGTTTCTGATCAGAATGCAAAAGAGTATCAACTGCAATCTCTAGGACCTGCAAACCAGTCAATTAAAAAAAATCCCCATGCAGAAATCACAACGATAATATGTCCTATGAATATGAATCATACTGTATTTTTTGGTATTAGAAAAAACTCTCTGAAACACTCCTTGGGAAAATGCTACACAACAAATACCACTTCCCCCAACCACGCAACCTATTGATAAACATTTCTGATTAAAAAAAAGAAAGAAAGAAAGGTGCCAAAGCAAACACATTAACTAAGAGAGCTCAGCTGAGGATACTGTCAATAAAGACGACGTTACCAGGCAAAGCAATTCCAGGACTGTTCATCAGGATTTCCTTCTGAAAACTCATAGGATTAGAGGGGTCATGATTAAAATTTTAAAAACTAGTGAGACCATATTTGACCTGTAACAGCTGATGATCAAGCTAAACCCACCCTGATGGCCATCCTAGGTTTGGAAAAGTGGAATCATGGAGGAAAATTCGAGGCTAAGCGACTGGCTTTACATGTGATTCTTAAAAGGCTGAGTTTTAGATTTAACATCTTAAAATTTCTGACTCAATTATTTAGTTCCCTCTTCCTCTTAAAAAGAGATCCTTGGCCCAAGTGAGGTAGAAATCCTTGGGTTTAAGATGCCCATAATGGCATTCATCTCTAGCTTCTCTAATTTGGACAGTGGGGAACAAAGGAAATTAGTTTTAGTTTCCTTAAATGCTGCTGGGAAAGAAGAGAGACCACAAAACTCCCTGGGACTAGAAGTGTGTGCAAGGACTAACAAGAATGAAGGGTCACAAGTTCTAAAGGGGGCATACCTCCTTTCTCCAGGCAAAGCTGCCAGCCGTACAGAGCCTCCCTGAAGAGAATGCATCCACCCAGCCACTGCATCCAGCCCAGGTCAGCCCTCCTTAGAAGGGGGGGATGCCCTATTCCCTCTGATTCAGGTCGTCATAGCCGCTGACCAGTTAATCTTAAGTACGGCAGGGCCAAAACTAAACAAGCACGTCGGGAAGTTACAAGTTGTGGATCTGGTCAAAATTAAAATATTTCGAAATAACACACTTATGGGGATTTTTGCACTTATTTGCTAGAGAAGGACGGGTTGCTACTTATCTCCTCCCCTGAACTACAGAGACAGATGCTGAAGAACCTGCAAGCTGTCAGAGTTTCACTGGCCTGACAAGGCAGACCTGGATGGCCAGCGCTTGGGGGTGGTTTCCAGTAAGAGAATCAAAAGACTCCTGTCACCCATACGGCCCCTAATTAAGTACCACTGCAGCAGTATGACAAAAATAAGGGAATGTGCTTTACAGAGAACTGGGACTCTCTGCTAGAACCCAGAGTTGAAATTAACAAATGAATTGGAAGGGGAAGAAGTCATTTTCTCAATAGCAATGACACACAGAAACTTACCAGAAAAGCACAATAAAGGAAAAAGACTTCAAAAAAAAAAAAAAGAGAGAGAGAAGGATCGAAATATATGGACACCTCCCTTCCTCACCTCATATGCTTAAAATACATGTATTGCTCACCTCTGCATAAAGACACCCTTCCACCAAAACATTAGAGGGAAGAGGAAAGGACAGGGCAGCGTGATCCTCTGAAATCCCTGGGTTTTCTTTAACAAATAAATGATGTTTTTGTGGACTTTGAACCTTTGCTTTTCACAGCAAGTTTAGCAACAGTGCCAGGGAAAGTCACCCAAACCCAGTAAGTGGCTTGAAACTCTACTAAGTAAGCACAGAGACTTGTGCCCTTCACAATACATGTGTGTTTTGAGAAGTTAGGTGCACAACACACTCAAGCCTCAAGCAGGTGCCACCAGTAATAACAGGGCTAAGGGGTGGGGATTTTAAAGGAAGGTTAAGTCCTTCAGAGCCCTTCAAAGTCACTTGTTGGATGCTCATAATTTCATGCCTGGCCCCATACTGGTGCTGGATGCCAAGGAAGAAAGGGGTGTTGCGTGTGTGTGTGTGTGTGTGTGTGTGTGTGTGTGTGTGTGTGTACACATACCTGGCCCTTAAACGGACAAGATAGCTTTTACAGACAAGACAGCCTTTACCTCTTTCCTAAGCAACTTGTAAACACACCCAGAGGCTAACATACAATGGGCACAGCCAGCAAATAATAAAGTAAAATTAAATTATGTCATGCCTCCACCACAGTCACGCCCATTGGCTGTCTCCGGAGCGCCAAGCCAATGTTCCTGCCATGGTGCGGTGCGGAGCACAGCGGAGTTGGGAGTGCAAGCTTGCTCTCCTCCGCATTTGCACAGATGGAAAGCATGTTGCAATCCCCGCCTAAAGCAGACTGTGAAACTGGTTTCAAATGCAACCAAGCATCTTAGTACAGTCTGGACTGCGGTGTGGTTCCCCCCGCCCCCCCGCCGCCGCCAAAAACAATCTTGTTTTTGTCTAGCACCTTTCTTCAAGGAAGTTTAGGAGGAACTATTTCTTATAATCAAATAGAGTCTTACATGACAACAACCTCCTTTTACAGACAGAAAAACAAACACACTCAGAGGATTTAGAACTTACTCAAGATTAGAGGGTTAGTAACTTTAGCAAATGGAAAAGAGGTGGAGAAATTACTGCTGCAGTTGTCATGAACGGAGTAGAAATCTTCCCTACGTTCTTGCCATTCATTCACTGATTCAAAATTCCTATTTGGTGTCTACTGCATGTGCTAGGCACTAGGGATAGATCAGTGAACTAAACACAGAAAAGTCCTTGCCTTCAGGGAGCTTGTGATCTAGAGGGCGGTGATTATTTACAACTGTCCAAGAGCTAACAGATGCACTCCTTGGTTACCTTGATGGTATTTGGATAATCCAGTCAAAGTCAACTAACCTCAAACAGAAACCAGTTCTGTATAACTACCCAGGCCAATGTTCAACTCCAATAACTCTGTCCCCTGAAAAATATAATTGAAAAGCTTGCTTTATATGCTGGAGAAGAAGCACAAGTTTTTAATCACCCCTTTTCTGTAGTTTTAAAAGAATTCCAAATACTAAATTATGCTGTCAAATCATCTCGAGATGAACAGCTATTTGCACCAGAGGTCAGAGAACATCACAGACTTGGGGAACGTGGTGTTAACAATCAGATGCTGTGTTTTTCACACCATCCATAACTCGAGCTGTTGGCTATTTTGTTTGACCCATACAGTTGGCCAAATTAGTCTATGCTTGGGACACAAACATCACTGGTGCTCAGGGAGCGATCATGAATGCCAATTAATACTAATTTGGATTTCTTCTCTTTGACCCAAATAGCGTGGGGCTTTCTGGTACTTCCGAACCTAAATCCAGAACTATATAAACTACAACTCCTCAAACAACTGGCATGGACTCTTAACATTTTTAGCTCCTTTTCCAACTATAAATTAGATAAAATACATAGATGTTGAGCTCAAGAGTCAGCAATTAGAATCTACTTCATCCTTCACTGTAATTTTGGGGCAGCCAAGCTTATAAAGAGAACAGCTTCCTTTATCAAAAATGTGTGAAGAGTCCATGGTTACTGCCATGTCTTAAGTACAAACATACAGAACAAATTAAGCACCAGGTAGATGTTCAAGAAATGCTTGTTGTAGGAATTTATATATAAAAACGTAACTACTGCAATATTTTTCAGAGGAAAATCTTTTCTTAAAACAAAACAAAAAACAAAAACAAAAACAAAAAAAAACACCTCCAATAGATAATTTCAAAATATTTCAAAGAGCATTTTGGGATCATAAATTCTTTAAATACAGTTTCTAAAACTGATTTTTTTACAATTGTCAGACTGTGATGGTCGGACAAAAAAAGTATCTGAAGCCCATGCAACAATTGAAAGTGCATTTTTATCTAAAAAGATGCATTTTTCTAAAAATGCATACTTTATCCAGACATCATAGAGATCCCTAAGAATTGATTCCTCTAAAAGAGTTTCTTAAATTCAAGGGAAGAAGCCCACAGTTACAATGCTTGTTTTTAATTGAGAAGACTAATGTTTTCAACATTTTCTAAACCTGTCTCTTTAGTGGCTTCAACAAGTATATTTTCAAAGTGTAAGCAGAGCAAAGCTAATTTCTGTGTGCAATTTGTTATAATTGTCAAGCAAGAGTCACTTTTTGAAAGATCTATAAAATAGTATACATCCTGATGTAAGCCACTGCTTAATTAGAATATCAAAATTATCAAAGAGACAGGTAAAAAACAGCAAAACCAACTACACATCTATTAGGTTTCAAAAGACAGACAATGGATACATGGCATCTAAGCCTCTAGTTTACTAGAGCTGCCTGGGGGCTTAACTTTATATCCCTGGACCCCTGTATGGCCCCAGGTGCAAGGATGCCTAAACTTGTTCTCCAGCTTTTCATATGCATCTCCTTTAAATCAGGCAACACTCACTCCTGGATGTTGACACCAGTCTCTATTTTTATAGATTGCAAAACTGAGGCTCCTGGGGAATAAAATAATCTCCCCTGGATGACACAGTAAGTGGCAGAGTCTGAATCTGCACTCAGGTCTGCTTACTCTTCCCAGTCGTAAGACTAGATCCCCCTCAAATCAATACTACATGGCAGAGATTGGAAGGAAAATTCCAGCACAGCAATTCTGAAGCAAGAAGTATACTCCTGCCTCTGAGCAACACATCAGGTAAGGTGGCGTGCACGTAAAATCACTGCGTCAGTAGGGACTGCAGTGGTTCCCTCAACTAACTGAGAGATGGTTTGCAGGTATGTTGGTACAATTAGGACAGATAAACCCTCTAACAGCCTATCTGCCTTCTGATTTTTAAATAAACAAAGGCTGAACACTATAATTAAGATCAGAAGTGCCTCTGAAAGACCAGATGGCAAAGGGGAAGTTACACACACACACACACACAACATCACTGGCAGAGAATTGGGAGAGTTTGTTGTTCCTAAGGTGGAAGAAGTGATTTTTAGCAAATGTTTTTAACTGGGTGCCTGGAGGAAAACAGCCACCTCCCCGCAAAAATGATGGCTGGGCCTAGGGCCAGTGTGGAGGAAGCGAAAGGTCCATACTGAGATGGACCCAGGGGGCACCACGTCTGTACTACAGGGGGCTCTGTCGCGCTTCCTGCCTAGGCTGACCTTGCCCAGCCCCATGGTTGCGGGGGGGCGGGGGGGGGTTCCCTTGGGGATAACACAGACCTAGAAAAGCAGTCAGTGTGGTGGCCACACGGATGCCTGCAGGTCCCCAGAGTCTTCCTCCTTGTCTTATTACTCAGAAACAATGGCATCTCTATGGCCTCAGTGGCTTCAGTGTGAGCCCCTCCCCCCCACAATGGCCCCATTCAATCCCCCACCAAGAGTGATTGCCCCAAGTTTAACGGCCTGTGTTAGGAGAGCACCAGACACAAAAGGAGGTGTTTCCAGGTTCAGTGAACACTTTACTTCCATTCATCAGAGAAGGAACAAAAGCGAATCCCCCCTTTACCTCGGGCAGGGCGGAGGCTGGGCTCTGCCATCTCCACCAAAAGGCAACCCTTTTTCTGGTGGGGGTGGGGACCACATTGTGTTTCAGGATCATGGTGCAAACAAGGTTCCTGATTATTTCTACCTTCAACCGCCAATACATTTGCATAAAAATAGGATTCTTTTGTCCCCTAAGAAAAGCCAAGAGGAAGCTGAGCCAAGAGTCTCAAAGTAGGATCCATGAGGGCAAAGGGAGAAAGAAGTTCCCAAAGACCAATAAGGTCAGTAGATGGACCTTAAATTATACTTTGGAATCATTATTAGGAAAATAGTTCACCTCTTCCTTTGCTTGAAATTTTTATTAGGGTTTATTGCTATTTTTATTAAGGAACCTAATGTTTACTTTGTAAAATTGTTTTAATTACTAAGTACTTCTGCAGGCAGCACTTGACCAGGATAGGCTACTTTAAGAAACACCATTTCACATAACCCAAAAGTGTTATTTCTCTAATTGCAAGTGATATACCTTGATCTTGACCACAGAATTCTATAGCAATCTTGGGTATCAGTCAACAGCCCCAATTTTACTAGTTGGTCATAAGGCTCAACTTTTTTTTTTTTTTCCGTCTGCAGAGTTTACACTAAGTACTAAGACTCGAAATAGCACAAGTCATACCTCCCTTCTCAGAGAGACACCCACCCACCCCTTTACCCAGCCAAGTTGGATTAGTCATACTAAACATAGCCCATTCCCAACCAACTCTTCAAGCTTTGGCAGGCCTAGCCCAGCTGACATTCCCGGCCCAGTTTAACATTACATAATGAGAGCTTCACTCCCATCATGGGCTCCAAGTCAAAACAAACTTGCTGAACTCGGAGGCAGGGCACCAGCTTGTTTCCCAGTTACAGGGCATGGGACTACAAGGGGCAGACCAGCGCTCTTCGCAAAAACTTAAAAATCAGCAGTGAACTCTTGAATCTGTTCTTACTGTGGTCAACTCAGTCATACTTGCTTTGAGTTCAAGTATTGGAGCTCCTCAACCTAGACACTTTCCAAGTTGTATCACATACTGTTGGTGTCAGACTTGCTTTCAATGAATCATTTTCACACATTTCTATGTCTGAGTTTTTAACAAAACCCCAGAAAGCAACACTGTAAAAGGATTCCCAAATACCAGTCCTCTGGGAAAGAAGGTGGTAGGATTATATAGGAGGATAAAATTCCCTGCCGAAGACTAGTTGTTCATCCAGCATTCAAAACACAAATGAATGGTAAGATCTGATTTTCTATGTATTGCTAAAGGACATCCACTGCTGGAAAAGTTTTAAAACTCTCTCTGTGTGAATTCCAGCTCACCTCTCCCTAGTTAACCTCCCACAGATAATTATATCAGTCCCTGGTCAGCACCACCATGAGCCTCCTGATCATCATTATGTCAACACCCAGGGCAGCCCAGAAACTGAGGATCTCTCAAGTGGAAAATAAGTGAATTCATACTGAACACACATAACTTCACCCACTAATCTCGCAAGAGCTTAAAATTAATGGCACTCAACAGGAACGGTTCACAAAGTCAAATTCCACCTTGAATCAGAGGTAGCTGAATAGAAAGAGAAGAGCCAAGAGGTCCAGACAAAGCCCTGATTCTATCACGATCCGGCTACACGTGACCATGTGATCTTCTGGGCAGCCATCCCCTCACTCCAGGCCTCAGTCTCCCCAGGTTTACAGAAAGGACTGGACAGGATGCGTAGGTTTGATCACCAGTCACCTGTCATAATCCTAAGATTTTGTAACTGATTCTCCCACCCTGCCCTCAGTGAACAAATTACTCTCTGGTTTGTGGCCAGATGCTCCGGGAATTGTTTGTGGCAATATATTAGGGCACTCAGGTCCATTTCTCTGACCTGACTTATTTCATTTGTCTTGCACCAGAAGCCCAGGCCCACGTGCACGATAATCTTATCAAGAGCTGCTACGACCTGTAAGGTAATACCCAATTTACTACTATCTCTTGGACCCACAAGACAGTCCCAGTCAATCTCCCTAGGTAACCTCTTTTTTTTTTAATCCTGGAGACCACATATTTTCTTAATAAATCAGGAACCAAATTAAAAACATTGATCCCCAGAGCACTGAAGGCTGTTTGCCCTATTCTACATAGCTCCAGCTTATGGTACTTTAAAAATTCCTTTGCTTTCCCCTCCTTCTAAACTGTAAGAGGCTCTTAGAATGCTCAGACACTGGTCTGTCTGGAGCCCACCGAAGATGTGCCCCACAGGGATGTCGAGTAAGTAGATCTTTGTGGTCGGAAGAGAGGCAGAGCAAAGACTCGATGTTGAATGAGCAAGAGCAAGAACGTGGTGAGAAATCCCACTAGGTGGGCAAAACGGAGGAGGAGAGGCGAGAGAGAGGGTTGGGGCCAGAAAGATCCTGGCCACCAGGCATAAGTGAGGATGAAGGAGCAGAGAAATGGGTCTGGCAGCATCTAGGCTATGGTCAGAAGCCCAAGCCTGGTAATTCCCCAAACTCCAAAGGCGGGCTTATCCACAAAACACCCACTTGAACATGGCTTCCTTTGGCAGCCTCACCACCAAGACCATTCACACCAAAGTGGAGGGATGCAATCATTGAGGGAGTTTTGATTTCTCTCCAGGGGCTCTGGAGGCAACTTCTTCTGATGATGCCTCAACAAGGAGCAGACCTCAGGGTGGACTCAATCCATCTTGCTCCTACCCTTATCCCTAGCACCAAAACAGCACCTGGTTCAGAAGCATTCAGTCACACCGGGCTCTATGGGCCGGGGCTGTCCTAAGAGCTGGTGCCCCTGCTGTGTTATCCTGAGAATCTACAAGACCTATTTCTAAGGCTTTTTCATAACTGATGTGCAGAAGCAGGAGATGCCTGTCTTATGGAGTCAAGTGAATGGCCTTTGGGACAACTCAGTCAGAAGTCTGATGTCAGAATTAGTGGGGTCTGAAAACCTCATCTGCATCCCTACGTCACTCCAGAACTTCCAGTCCCCCTTTAATCCCCATCTGCCAAGCTTGGTCTTGTCTACCTGAGAACCTGGCCCGGGAACCAGGTCCTCACTCAGCCAGAAGAGTAGAATCAGCATTCCGGGAGTGTCACTCAATATTGCAAAAGCTCCGGACAGATCTTCAAGCATCGTAAACAACCAGGAGGAGGGCTCAATAATGCGGAGACATTCACAATGAAGTCGAAAGGGGAGCCTACTGTGTATTTTTTAGGCTGTCTGCAAGTCGATTAAGACACTGTACCCTTTGTTCTAAAACTGTAGGGTACTATACACAATACTGTGTGGTACCACCAAAAAAATTACTCTGAATGCATTGCCCTGAAAGGGATGAAGAAGAGTCTGGGAGCTGGGAGCATTGGGGGTAGAATCTCACTTCTAAGACTTTTCCCCCAGTACTTCTGTATGCCCCTCCCTGGTGTCCAGATGACATCTATTAAATTCAGGCACTGCTCCACAAGGGATCTTGGCCTCTGGCTAGGAGAAGAATAGCATCAAAAAATTGCTTGCCAACAACCCATAAATTTAAACAAGTCAGGATGGCAAGAGGAGGTTGCCTGGGAATCATCATAGAAGAGAAGTCAAAAGCAATGCGGTTTAAGATGGGACACACAGACAGATACCCCTCCAGCAAGATGTTCCTTCTTTCACAAAGGCAAATCCTTAGGGCTCCCACGAGGATTAGGAAATCATCTCTTCACCCATGTGACCACTTACAGTCTTGAAACTCCAAGGAAGGTATTGGGGGGGGGGGGCGTTGGCTGAAGGATCTCCAATGGACAGCACATCTGACTTGACTAAAGGCATCAACCCAGACCACGGCCCATCCTCGAGCTCAGGAGGAGGGTGAATGAGGGGAACAACATACATGCAAGGGCACGGATGTCATTTGCACACAAGTGGGGTCACAACTTGCATAATTAGAGCGCAGTCCTAGGGAACGTAGAGTCCCGGCTATACTGATTCAGTCCTCCTGACCTGGAAGAGGTCTGGCTTACTCCATCCAGCCTCAAGGATGAGGTCCATACAGTGGAAACTGCTGAAGCTGTGTCAAAGCTTCCTGCTTTTCCTCCTCCTTCTAACTTAGCCCACCACCATGGGGAGTGGAATGCAGCAGAAAGGACCACACGCTGTGCAAATATATGCTTTATGCTCTGGTCCTCACACCCACTCATACAAAAGACATACCATTAATAAGTACAAAAAAATGTGGGGTCTGCCCAGAGCCATCTTGCGCAGAATCCCTCCCCTCGTTAGCAACTACCTTTAACATTATTTGATTCTGAATTCAGACAAAGGAGGAGGTGAAAACCTAGGGATCCTCAGCATTTACACATCTAAAGCTCACTCTGCAAAATAAACTTTCCTCTTTAAAGCCCCATTTTAATCATTCTATCAAGTGGCCTAATTTTTTTCCCCCTTAATTTGCGGGATCCAAGCAATTTTTACTGTGGGTGGTAACAAGAGTCTAACTGTTTCTAATTATTTAAAAAACAAAACCACACACACAAAACAAAACAAAACAAAAATCTATGCTGCCAATTGCCAAGAGACTCAGAAGCCGCAACTTCCGGTAATAAAGATTTTTCTTTCCAACTATCATAAACTGGCGTATCTGGAGAGCATCTGCGTGCCTGCTCTGTGCTTCCCGTCCATGATAGCGGTGAGCGGGGCCCATGCACAGAACAGGGGGAGACAGTGCAATCGGGAGGCCTTTGCAAACATACGAAGACCCAGTCTTTAAAACCCACCCCCTAACCAATCACTCTCAGTGCAACTGAGGGCACATTTTTTTTCCCTTAATTTTGTGCCACAATTTCCCTCTCTTTAAAAATGAGGACAACAGTTCCTACCTACTGGGAGACTTACGTGGGTAAATGGATGAAAATCACTTCAACCAGAGCTGATACATAGAAAGCACTCAATAGGGGCGCCTGGGTGGCTCAGTCCGTTAAGCGTCTGCCTTCGGCTCAGGTCCCAGGGTCCTGGGATCGAGCCCCGCATCAGGCTCCCTGCTTAGCAGGGAGCCTGCTTCTCCCTTCTCCCGCTTGTGCTCTCTCTCGCTATCTCTATCTCTTGCAAATAAATAAAATCTTAAAAAAAAAAAGCACTCGATAAATGCTACTACTACCTTATTTATATATAAACTGGGAACAATATTAGTTTTTCTCTCATGGACTAGCTCTGAGGGTGGAAACAAGAATATTATGAAACACTGGAACCCAATGCCCAAAGGACTGCAGATTTTTAACAAATGGTGGGTAAGTATTAATACTAAACCACACCCCCCACCAGGGAGCAAGTTCACGTTTCTTTCTTCCCACCAAAGAGATGAATTAAAAAATACCCACTGAGGATAAGTCAGAGCTAATGTTGACAGATGCTTAGCGGGTTCCATGTACGCCATTCTGCACACAAATTCATTTGAAATCTCCCAAGAAATGGAAGGTAGGTACAAAAATTTCCCTGTTTTATAAATGGAAAAACTTAGACCTAGATGGCCCTCAGGAAGATATACATGGTTATTCAGCTAGCCAGCAGCAAAGCCAGAGTCTGAAGTCGTGGAATTTGAACCCCAGGCTCTTAATCATTCCATGAAGCACGCTCTGCAGTAACCGTAACCAAGTACCAAAACAACATCCTCTCTTCTTTTGAGGCAAACCATCTCCTACCAAAAAGGCTTGCAAGAATTACGATTTTATCATTAAACCTGAAAGCTGGAATAACACGTAGATGCTTTTCATGGAGAGGAAATCCAATGGGAAGACCGTGCTATTAAAGACCCAGGAGGAGGAGATCAACGCCAAAGAAGAAGTCAGGAATTTCTTTGGGCTAACTTGGACCTCAATCTCCACAAAATGGCCCTGTTCCACTCAACATGAAAAAGAATCCAGTACAATCCTCCACTGTCCAACCTTGCTTTCTACCCCACTTGTTAATCATGCCTAGAGGGGGGCACTAAGTTTAACTGCAGACAGTCAATTTTGTTAATGGAATTCTAAGCCCATCCGTTTTCAGTGGGGAGGATGAGAGAATCTTTCGCTGTGTTTCTCTAAAGCAAATATTTAGTGCTTTCATCTTTTAGTGCCCTAACATGCGATCTGTCACCCAAATAAAAAAACTAAACCTTCTCATGTGAATGTCTGTAGAAATGATACGATGCTTCCAACGTCAGTCAGACAAATGGCGAGTACTTTCAGAAGAGAGCTGGGAGATCCTGCGTTGGCTATCTCAAGTCCCCTATCATTTCAATCCGGATATAGAGAAGCAACTTGTTCCTAACCTGCTTTGCTCCTCTTGTTTGGCCTAGTGGAGTACCCAGGCTTGCATTGCTTTGCTTAGTGGTGGTGGTGGTGCTTTCTTTAAATGAAAACCATTCTTCATCCACCTGGAGGACATTCCTCTACAGAAACCTGTTTTCTGACAACGGTAGTTTCTTATCAGCAAAACTCGCGGCTCTTAGCTGAATGAATCATCAATGCCCTGAATCTACCAAACTCTGAGATATTCCTTCAGCCTGGCAAGCAAGAAGCAGGGAGAAGGGGTACAGCCAGGGAAGTTGGGCTACTTTCGTAGAAGGCAGCTGTAATTCTTCCTGACTCTAAAAAGGTTTTGGGCGCCAGAAAGCCAGAAGGAGGCCTACGACTGTGTTTCTGGATGTCACCTCCCCCCTAATTTCTGCTTTCTGTACTGGGTCACCGTTCCCACTTGTCAACTGGCTGCAATGGCAAGTGTCCAAGTAATTACAGAGACAGGAATTAGATGACACAAGAATTTACACATGTACAATTGCTTGTACCTTCCCCAGCAGAATCCATGGCAAAGGCATCATCTGCTGGCCAGTCAAGTGTGACACTCTGAGCAGGGGAACTTTGAGGTCACCTCTGCTCATTTCTCAAGAGGAACACAGGCACACACACATGCCCGCATCGCACTTTTCCCTATGAAAGCATTAGCTCTGAACCACCACAGGTGAAACATAGCTCTGGCCTCCCTGTGCTTGTCCCAGCTTGTCCCAGCACCTAGAGCTGGTATACACCGATGATCCGGGAAGCACCTCAGGTGCTCGAAGCCCTTACTTCCTGCCTTCACCTAAGAAATGGGACAAGTGAGGACAGCCTGGGAGGACCATGTTGGCTCAACAAAACCTATAGAAAATGCACCGTTTTCATTTTATAAGTTATGCCCAAACCTTAATAATCTGTCCTGACATCTGAGAAAGAATTGCCCACACTGGGTGTGTGGGCAAGAACAGCCAGTTTAAAACACAGGAAATCCAACCAACACTCGTCAGTAACTAACAAGCCAACAACCAAGGCACCATGGTTACACCTCTTTGGCTAAAGAAGGCACGGAGGAAGAGCAGAGAGTCTAATAATCAACAGTGAAAAAATAATCTCTCAGAGAGAGAGGGAGGAATCAAGTCAACATTACCTTTCAAATGGTAAAAATGATAAAAAATAAAACCCACATTTCCTGTGACTAAGAAAGGGACAGCATGAGAGTGTGTATACGATGATGGAGCAGTTCTGTATCCTGATGGCAGTGGGGGTCATATAAATTTATGCTAAAATTCACAGAACTGGAGACTGAAAGAGAAGTCAATTTTGTTGGATGATAGATTTTAAAATACAATGAACTCTTGAACAACTTGGGGGAGAGCAGGAGGGAGGTGTTAGGGACGCTGACCCCCCCATGCAGTCAAAAATCCACCTAAATTTTGCTTCCCCCAAAACTTAACTACTAATAGCCTACTGTTGACCGAAAGCCTTGTCTACTCATAAACAGTCAATTAACACATATTTCATATGTCATATGTCTTATATACTATATTCTTACAATAAAGGAAGCTAGAAAAGAGAAAATGTTATTAAGAAAATCGTTAGGAAGAGAAAATACATTTATAGTACTATACCAAAAAAAAAAAAAATCCGCAGAGAAGTGGACCCATGCAGTTGAAGCCCATGTTGTTCAAGGGTCAACTGTGTGTGTGTGTGTGTGTGTGTGTTGTGTGTGCATTTTTTTTTTTTTAATCCTACATCTCAAAAGAAACCTGGTCCCCACATCTAAAATCTGGGGCACAAAAGCATACATATTAAGCGCAAAACTGAAAAATAGATGGTTGCAGGTGACCCAGCCAAGGAAAACTGCAATGAGGAAAGTTACCCCCCACCCCAGGAATCTGATCTGAGTCCATTTTGCTGTCCAAAGCAGGACAGGGCCAAGGAGAAAGGAGGGTCCCATTCCCTTGAGAAGCGAACTTATCTGTGTACGATGAGAGCCACGGGCCCAGAACTGCCCCGCTTCCCTTAGGAACCACATGCATTCCTGAAGCCGACAGAGATACCACAAGCTATCTCCTCCTCCGCCCACCTCTACCCATCTTTCTCATGTGTTCATGAAAAAGTGGTAAGAGGAAAGAAACATCCAGGAGACAGAGTTGTGAACAACCAACGAGCTGGATGTCTCTCCCGGCGGTTACGAGTTTCTTCCACTTTCTTGTGGAGGGGCTCCTCGTGTCCCAGGCAGAGGGGACCTCTCACCGGTCAGCCTGATTCTCGGTGAACCACCGGGCCTGCTGGAAACCCAGTGTGGGGAGCCAGGCTGAGCAGCAGTGACTGAGAGCTCCCCCCGATCCCTGTGCCCCCGGCCCCAGAGCTCATGTGCAACCCCGCAAGCCCATATCCTCTCCTGCCAACTCTGTCTTCCTAAGCAGTGAGAGGCCACCACTGGGGCCACGGGGCTGCATTGCAGGGGTTCCAGCAAAGCTTGGCAGACACAGTGGTGGCTGGGGCTGGGACTTAAATCCAGTGGGGGCAGCTGCGCCCCCTTCTGTCACCCCAATTCCTTCCCACCTCCCTCGCCTCTCACCTTCTTCTTTCTCTGATGACTTTAGTTCCTTCCCTCAGTGGAAGGAACTGACTTTCCAAAACAGAAACTTTCACTCTGAGCACACACAGCTCTCTTCCTTGGGCCTGCCCAGAGAAAAATGTTTCTCTGCTGCTGCACTGGTCACCAAGCTGCCCGTGTGCTTGTGCTGGGGTGGGGCGGGGCGGCAGGAATTGGGCCCAGACACGTGCGTGTGCACACGGACAGGCACACATGCCCCAGGAGGTTTCTAACAAAGAGTCAAAAGCTCTGTGGCTGTACAAAGGCCACCTCCTTCCTCATTTTCAGCTCAAGTTGAGGGGCCAGCGACTGATTGGAGAAGGACCGCCATGGAAAGGACAGCCAACACGTGCGCGTGCCCCCATGAAGCATGCTACGCCACGTCTGTCACCTTCCTCCCCGAAGCAAACCAAACAAGACAAGTTTTCCACTACTGCATTTTTTAATGCAAACAGGCTTGAAAGGGGACTTTCAGAGATACGATGGACAAAGTTGGCAATGTGTGGAATGAAGGCTGGAAGATGATCTATTTCTTAGTATTGCCTCTTGCTAAACTAGCAGCAGCGGACACAAGAAGTACCTTCTGAGTAAGGTGCACATGACGGGCCTGAGAAGGAAGGGTTAAAACTCAGATCTCCTACTTTGCTCACCTGACAGTAATTGCCCTTCATAAAAATGAGGAAATGCAGCTCCAGAGTCTGGGCTGAACTCTTGTTCCTATCTGTTCTCAAATTCCAAACATCTACCTCCGTGGCATCATTAAAGACACCAACAATACGAAAGTACTCTGAGAAACAGGTATCACAACAGACAGATACACAGACTGATGTGACAGGTAATGTCACAACCATCAGTGGGAAGCATCCACTCCCTCTCTTCAAGTACTGACCAAGTCACTGCATCAGGGGGGAACCCATAAGGAATAAAAAAAAAAAAAATCTTTAGGCTAATTTAAACTCTCCCTGGACACAGGTGAGCCCACTAAAAAGTGATCTGTCACCTCCTAGAATTACAAAAGGGGAGGACCTCACAACAATAAACTGTGTGGGTGATAACATGTCCCGCATCAAAAGTCAAGTCTTCTCTATTAATGACCTTTGTCACATGGGATGCCAAGAAAACATGTGACTCACAAAGAATGGGGGAAAGGGAGGTAGTCACAAAGATAAGAGCCGTGATGGCTCCTGGCAGTGGCGCCTGGCGGACGTCAGGCAGCCCAAGAGGCATGGCCACAGGGCAAGGAACACCTGCACCTCCCACAGGGGTGAACTCCTTGCAGGGCCTCCGTGCACTCGATCAGCCTGGGCTTCCAACTCCGTATACCGGCCTCACAGGGTGAGAGGAAAAGCGTAAGAAGTGAAAGGAACGGCATTCAGTCCAAGGAATGGCAAACAACATGGTAAAGAGGGCCTCGAATGGTCCTCTCCCTCTCCAGGCCTATTCCCCTGGGCAAGTTGTGCCCAAGCTGCATCAATCACATAGGAGACACACTACCTCACGATGCACTGGGAATGTGATCCCGCTGAGGCGTGAGAAATTCCAAGTGGGGCCTGACAGGGTCCATATCTACTACGGGGGTGATTCATGGGAAGAGGGAATTCATGCACTCACTGGGCCTGGAAGAATTCACCAAGGAAGCTTTGCAAGGAGAGAAAGAGAGAAAGGAGAGACCACAAAATAGTATGGGTGGCCCCACTAGCGACCCCACCCTGAGAATGGATTTGGCCAGGGGGGTGCACTTGCTGGTCTGCCAGCACAGAATCGTCCAGGGCTGAACGCACGAAGCTACTGATCATGTACATCACAAGGGCAGTATGGACTGTCTGGGGACGTTCTGCCTTCGTCATTTTTAACTCACATCTGCTCCCGTGTGCAATGCAATGGCGCCAGAACAGGGGAATTTTAGAAACAGTCTGTCGGCCCTGGGGCCATGACTAAGCTTTTTGAGGGATACCCACAGCCAGAATGGGCAACCATCAGAAGTTTTACAGAGACTCTTCCTGGCATACATAGGAAAGTGTTTCCATCACGAGAGATGGAAAACAAACAGAAAACAACTGCGTAAAATATGAGAGGAGCCTGCCTATGATTTTTAAAATACCTCTCTTCAAAGACCGGAAGGAAGTCTATCAAAATATTAACTTTGCAGGGCACCTGGGTGGCTCAGTTGGTTGGGCGTGTTGCCTTCAGCTCAGGTCATGGTTCCAGGGTCCTGGGATGGAGCCCCACGTTGGGCTCCCTGCTCTGCGGGGAAGCCTGCTTTGCCCTCTCCCTCTGCGGCTCCCCCTGCTCGTGCTCTCGCGCACTCTGTCTCTCTCAGAAGAATAAATTTTAAAAAAATCTTAAAAAAAAATTAACTTTGCCTCTGAAGGTACTTTTACTGTTTTCTCATTCTTTATGTAATAGGGAGTAGGAAGGCAAATTAAACAGTCTAACTTAACAGAATGCTTGCAAAGTTACAATGTAGACATTTGTAAAGCAAATACTTCCCTTCTAATGCACTTTGTTGTGTAAATCCAGATTTTCCATACATAACACGTATTGAAAAATAGAGTACCAAGGAAATGAAGCAATATCTATATTTGTTTCAATGACTAACAAGCAAAAATAAGACTTCAGCTGTGACACCATGCTTTTTAGAAATCAGACATATAATAAGCCACAGATTTATAGGATGTGGTCTAATAAACCTAAGAAAAGTTTCATTTCCTCCTCACCAAAGTGGTTCACTCCCTGTCTGTGCAACTAGTTTTCTGCAAAGTTAGCAGATGTCTCTTTTTTTTTCCTTAAATGTGTAAGTTGAGAGATCAATAAGCACCAACAATAATAATGTGCCCCCCTGAATACACACACACACACACACACACACACACGCACGCTCACTCACTCACTCTCCCATATCCCTAAATAGGAAATAAAAACGGGCTCAACGCTAGCAAAAGGATAGGTGGCCCAAAACATCAAAAGGGACAGAGCTTGCCATCTTGCTAATCTCCAGCCACTGATCAGGAAAAATTTATAGAACCCCTGGAAAGGGGGAAGCAAGGAATGAGGGAAGGATTTAGACAAAGAACTTTTTAAAAGGTTGTTTTCAAGCATTTCCGTGAAAATGGTATTAACTCAGCAATTACAGGAAAAAACACTCTTTTCTTATCTGAATGCACTTATGCCACGGGTCACACCCTATTATTGTCACTATTAAACATGTTAATAGCCCCAATGTAATGACTTTGTGTGGCTAGCTTTAAAATGTACATGAATAAATAGCTAACTAGAAGAAAAAAAGTGACTCATGCCTGCCTAGGTGGATATTGACTTTCTTAGTCATATTTACTCAGTTGGTCTACCAGCCTTAATTCCCTGGAGGAGAGGGCTGAAGTGACAGAATCCAGCCAACTTGCAAGGAAAGAGAGGGAGGAGGGACAATGAAGGTTGAGTCCAGCCGGGGTAGAAAGTGTCCTGAATGTGGTACTGCTAAGGCAGAAACTTGACTTTGAGTGTCCTGAATCAAAAACTTCCTCCCAGCCCCTGAGAAGGCAGGGTGTTGAACAGGACCCGACACACCTTCTTTAGCAAGTGGAGGATGGTTAGTATGGAAGACTCTGACCCAGGGACTGTTGCCATGGTCTTCAGTGACAGCAGTTTTATGGCTATGCCCCTGTGCTGTGTGACCCCAAGCAGCTGCTACACCTCCCTGGGGCTCACTTGCAAAATGGGATCACAGCATCTCCCTCCTCGGAGTGTGGTCAGGTTTTGGAAGTTACTATGAGCAAAGCACTTCCAGAAGCGCCTGGCCCATAGGAAGCGCTGTGTGTGAAATCTCACTCTGACCAGTATTTCCAGGCATCCTGGGCATCCTGGGAGGTGCCCCCAGGAAGGAGGCTGGGCAGGTATTCCACGCCCATCCCCCTTTTACAGACCCCGGGAGCACATCATGGAGGGGTGAAGTCCCTTGCCAACAGACGTGACGGAACGCTGGAATCAATCCTACTTCTGACTCCAATCTCGTGTGGTTTCCACGACGCTACCCAGAGCCACGTCTCGCACACCCACGCTGTGGGTCAGGGTTCCCCTGTCCCACCACAACTCCTGAGGTAGAAAGTACTACAGATACATCACTAACTATTCCGTGAAAATGTCTATGGCAAAGCAAGCTATACAACTGAGCTCCCCAAGCAGTGGCTGGCCCGTCACACCGACACACTCTCAGTGTGTGATTCCCCAGGAATCCTGCCGAGCGCTCGTGCCGGACACCCGCTCCTTGGCCGAGCTCCACTCTCCACGCTTCGACTCGCTAGATGCTCACAGCAGCCCATGTGTGAGTCCCCTTCACCAGCAGGAAACTGAGGCACAGAGCAGCTGGGTAACTTGCCCAAGCTCCCACAGCCCACGAGCGGTGTCTGTGTGTCTGGCCTAGTCACAGTTTAGGGACCTAGACCCAATCTGGGAAGCAGGGCATATTGGTGCTTCCTCAGAAGATGTTTCCACGTCCTGAGGGCAAAGCTGAGAAATGAACAGGGTCACCGGCGTCAAGGATCTAAGTGGCGCCTGCGGATCTCAAGTTATAAGGAAGAAACCCAGTCTTCCTGTTTTATTTTCCTCATACTCAAAATGGGTGCCTGGTTCTCCTTTATCTACCTCATAACTCTGACCAAAGATTAATGAGTCACTGTTCACCGGGCCCCGGTGGGGGGAGAGCTGTGTGCAGCATGGCCTCATCACCCGTGGCCAGGACAACAGCTAGCTACCCTTGTTACAAGCTAGACCAGGGGGCGGCTGCTGAGAAAAGCCTTCTCTCAGGCCATGGCTGCTGAACAGAAGGCCTCCCTGTGCTGTCACACCCAGACCCATCAAAGGACCGGAGCCTTCCGCATTCACGGGCTCCAGGAAATCTGAGTACAGGCACCATCACAGGAGGAGGAAGGGGGGTTTCCAAAAAGACCAGAAACATCTTCAGTTTTATTCACATCTGGCTGAGAAGGAGGCCACGACATAGGAAGATTTCCACGAGATACCAACACACGAAGTTACCAGAACTCAGACACGTCGTAGTGTGCAGAGGCATCCTTGGTGTCACGTCAAGTGAGAAGAAAATACAAAACTACTGTTAAGGTCCAATTCCAATCCTGTGAAATATTTCTAAAGTTTAGACACAGGAATGATGAGAAAGAAACGCATCCCAATATTAAGCCCGAATGCCCAACACAGCACCCAGCACATAGTAGGTAAACTATGAATGTTTTTAAAAGGCAGAAGTTTCACTAATTGGCTCTTAAATATTCATTTTTTCTTTAAAAAAAACTAGCATTAATACTAAATCATTTGCCATTTAAGTCTAAAGAGTTCATTGACTTTTGCTTTTCTGAGAACCAAAAGCATGTTCTACACGGTCTTTATTCTTTGGGACTGCTAATCTGAAGAGAACTGTCACTCCCAAAGATGGAGCAATGTGGGGTATTGACATCGTATTTAATTATTTAAAGGAAATTAACAATGCTTCCTGTCCTTGGACAGCCACGTCTTTGAGAAAAGCCATTCACAGCTGCCTCGGGAAGGTACCACTGCAGAAGACTGAGCATTTCTCAGTACCCTGAAGTCTCCAAAAGAATCTGTAAGTTCTAAATAACTAGGAACAAAGGTAAAATTGAGATAATAACTTCTCTGTCCCCCTGGGAGCTGTGTGAAAGGTCCCAGGAAATCATTTCCTGGGGGTCAAGTTTAATGGGACAACATATTGCTCATCATTCTCACAGAAGCTACGCATGACACTGGACCACGTGTAGCCTCTCCTGGGAGCCGAGCACCTGGGGTTCACAGGGGCACCACCCTCCACCCTCCCCTCGTAAACTGGCATTCTTACGGCGATGATAAACCTATCAGTGATCACAATACCCAGACATCATGGCACCCGACATGACAGCTACCTGACGGGAATTCAGGGGCCATGGCGCACGGGCCCTGCCCTAGCGCGAGGTAAACTTTGGATGGGTGGTTTCATTTCAGAGCTAGCTCATCTCATACCGTCATTCTGCTCCGAGACCTACCTCCAAACACCAGGGCTCCCCAACCTTGTGTAAGGAGTGGCTCCTTTTCATGTCCCTGAAGACTTGAGTGCTGACAGTGAAGTCTGAGGGGGGGTAGAAGTGCTGACAGTCATGTCCCTGAGTGCAGCAAGGGAGGGGGCACTGCTGCCAGGAAGAAAGGGGAACAGAGTGAGGCTTGGGAGGGAGGGGGACGCAGTCACCAAGGCATTCACGGTCCCCAGCCTGACCTTCTTCCCTGACCCCACACTTCTCTACAAACTCCAAGCAAGGCGGGCTGTGGTTCCCGATGCGACCCCAGGACTCTTCCACCTCCCTGCCTTCCAGCCTGGGGCCCCCTCTAGCAACATCTTAAACACAGTGTCCTCTATGCAGCCTTTCTGCTGCATCCCTGCCCGCAGTCCCCACCTCTGCCCATCTCCCCCCCCCCCCCCCCCCAGTGGGCTCAGCCATTCCTTGCTCTGAGCCTCCACCGAGCCAGCTGGCCGGCATTCCCTCTCCCTCTCCCTCTCTCTCAACTTACCTTACTGAATGTTCTATTAATTTAAACCATGTGACACCGCTGGTATTTCTACCCTACAAAAATGCAATCAAGTATGGTGCCACCCAGTGCTAGAGCTATTTGGGGATCTGTCTAGTCACCTTCCCCTCTGCCGGTCTACAATTTTTCGGTGAGGGGTGACTACACCTCCATCTCTGGATCCCTGGGAAGCATCAGGCAGCACACACCTTGAGTGCTCAAGAAGCATGTGCCATACTGAATTTCAGCACAGCTTGAGCTCTAGAACGCCCGCAGCTTTGGTTCACTGCCTGCCTACTCTGTCTGGGGCTTTTGACGGGAACGTGCATGGTGTTCTGCAGCTCCTCACAACCACCCTGTGAGGTAGGTATGTGCCCATTTTACAGAGGAGGAAACCGACTCAGAGACTTAAGGAGCATGCCCAAGGTCACACAGCGAGTAAATGGCAGAAGGGGAATACGGACCAGGTCTCAGTCAACTCATGGTGCTGCTGTGTAGACTCGGATGGCTGTCCAGATGTTGACTACTGCTCTATCAACAGGATGGAGAATTTAGGGGCATAAAGAGAGACCTGCGATCCAAGAGGGGCTATTTCACAACAAAGAAATATCATTTTAATTGTCTTTTAAAAAGGAAAATGCCTGTGTCCTTTGTATGGGTGTATGACTTCTCTACTCAAGTTTTTAAAGGGTTTATATGAGGAAAAAATGCCATAAATTCTTCACCCTTTTTAATCCCAAATAACAGAACTCAGGATTAAGAATGTAAGATGGAGCACAAAACCCAATTATCTTATGTTCTGATATTCACCCAAGAGCAGCAGAATGAGCATAGTGGGTGCTAAAGACTCTGGGAGATAGGAAATCGGTGGAAATAAAGACAAATCCTACAAAACAGCAACCACCTTTCCAGAACAATTTACATGGTTACCATATTACCTGGTCCTCCTGTGGTACAGGGTGAAAGGGGTATCCAGGTGGATTAAAACCGTTCAAAGGCCAAGTGAACTCCCAAAGTGGGAAGGGGCCACGTAGCCAGCAAACTGGGGCAACCCCAGGGCCCTGGCTGGCTACAGCTGTCCCTGTGTCTGGACTTGGAAAGCCACCAATGCCGGAAGCCAGAGGTCTGCCCCCCCAGAAAGGGCAGCCCAAGCCCTCAGAGGAAGCACTGGTTGCCCATGGCTGGAGGTCTCTGGTCTCCGTCTGGGAAGCAGAACCTCCCACTCTGCATTTCTCCACAGCACTCATTTGTAAACAGGAATGTGAGTCATTAAGCAAGCAGGAGTCCATTTTCAAGATCGGCCCAGCTTTACAACTAAGGTAATCCTATTCTGCCTTGTCACAGTGGTGACTCACCTTACTGTCTCCCACCAGAGGTGACATGATTTAAACCTCCATTTTTCCTGGAAGGAACCCAGCAATATGGGGGTTTAAATCCCTGTCTGTTTGCTTTGTTTTCTAACACGGTGCTGAGAGCCAAGAGGCAAGGCTCCCAAGGGCAAGCGCCCCAGAGGAGTTTGGAGAAGAAATGTATCTAAGGTTACCATAGACCACGCATCTTTATTATCTTCCCATGGCCTTTCCTCGGGGTCTATACTCCCAGAGGGGTCTGTGGTTTATGAGGACAAGTTGCGCTCGCGCGCGCGCACGCGCGCACACACACACACACACACACACCCCTCTATGAGGACAAGTTGCGCTCGTACACGCGCACGCACACACACACACGCACGCACACACACGCGCGCGCGCGCGCACACACACACACACACACACGCACACACACACACACACACACACACACACACACACACACACACACACACCCTCTGCCTAAGATCCAGATCTGGGAACCTCAGAGCCAAATCTGCACGTCACTTCAATTCTGTAGGAGCTCCCAGCTTTGAGATGTGTGAGATTAACCTGATCCTCATCATCTCTTCTGGGCCTACCCTGCTTTTCTTCTTTTTTCTCATTTCTTTAAATATTCATTTCCAATCTTTGTGCATAATGTGAAGTCTTCTAAGCCACTTCAAATTTTGGAGGGTAAAAAAATGTCTTATAAACAAATTCAAATGTATCTACAAATACAAAATCAATCATTTTGTAAGGGGAAAGAACTGTAGCGGAGTCTCCCCTAATAAATACAAAACTCTTCAGTGGATCCACCCTAAGGATTAGAAAGCAGACATCCACTGAGTTTTCTGCTCAGCATCCATTCATGCTGTTCCCGGTAGTAGTACCTTGACTTGTTTATAAAGCCATGTAGTTTACATGGAGTGGACCCCTCAGTCCAACTGTACTCAGCATATTACATCCCTTGACCACAACCACTGGTTCAGAACTATGGGGGAAGAGAAGATCTCTCTGGACTTCAACCTACTTTCATGAGGGGACATCAACCCAGGGCCAAGGAGAGAAATGGTGTCCTGGTAAATGGGCCCCTGGATCCAGCCATGCCTGATGCCTGCCACCTGTGCACTTTTCAGTCATACACTCTTTTTGCTCAGGCTAGTTTGGGTTGGGTTTGAGGGGAGGAGGAGGGAGAGGGAGAGGGAGAGAGAGAGAGAGAGAGAGAGAGAGAGCGAGAGAGAGAGAGAGACATCCTGACTGGAGTAGGCTAGTCATCTAAGCCAGACCGACCTCAATAATTGTCCATCCACAAATCAAGGGGTAATGTGGAAAGAACTAGAGACACTCCAGGAAAAGTAAATGAAGGCTTCATGAGGTTCATGCTCCTGGCATGATGAGGGGGTTGTTATAAGGCAGTACTTTGGAGCAGGCACCCAGTACTTCTTGAAAGAAGAAAGACTGTGGCTTGCGGCCGCTGTCTGGGACAGGGAGAGAGACCCTGAGCAACACCACCAGTAGGAATCGATGTTTGACCCTCCTGTTCCTCTAGCACCACAGATGCCACTGGCCACGCTGACCAACTTTAGGATGTGGTCCCCAGAAGGTAGGAGCCACGGATACTGAACAGCACCAAATCTGCCTCCTAGCTTTCCCCAGCTACACCGCCTGTTTGTGACAGAGGACTTGGAGAGATGCATTTCACCTGGGGAAAGTGAAGGTTCGAAGCTGAGGCGTGTCAAGACAGAAAGCAGACAGAGTACATGGCGGCTTTCATTTTCACCGGTGACTCAGCACCTGATGACACAGCATGTTGACCGGTCCTGGGCATGGCCACACGGATCAAGAATCAAGATGTGTCACCAAAAAAGTTGTGGTAATGTTTGTGTACTCTACTCTTTTGTTTCTTTCTGAGTTTATAGCCCCCTTCAACAAGTGGCTGGGCAGTATTCAAATATTAAATGCAGTAGAATGGAACCCAATGAGCTAGAAAGTACAATTTGCTTCGCCAGGAAAAATAAGAGGAAGGAATATAGAAGGAGGAGCTGAACACACTGAAGAAACAAAAACCCTAAAAAGTACTAAAGCCTCCAGAGATAAAGATTGGGTATGAAATAATGTTATTCAGACCCAACTTGGCTAACAGCTATTGGCTGTTGGGAGAATTCTGAGCCCACCTCTTAGAAAGAAAAAGAAGTTTTAAATTTTGTCTCAGAAAAGTCTGATGTAATGGTTAATTTTATGTGTCAACCTGATTGTGCCATGGGGTGCCCAGATTTTTGGTCAAACGTTATTTTGAGTGTTTCTGTATTTTTGGACAAGTTCAACATTAAAACTGACAGACTAGCGGTACCTGGGTGGCTCGGTCGGTTAAACATCCGACTCTTGATCTCGGCTCACGTCATGACCTCAGGCTGGTGGGATCAAGCCCCATGTCAGGCTCCATGCTGAGTGTGTGGAGCCTGCTTGAGATTCTCTCTCTCTCTCTCCCCTTCTCTCTCTGCTCCTTCCCCCCCATAAAACAAAAACAAAAAAACCTGGCAGACTAAATAAAACTGATGCCCTCTCTCATGTAGGTGGGCCTCATGCAATCCGCTGAAGGCTGATCCTCCCCCAGAAGGAGGGACTCCTCCTCCTGCCTGGCTGCCTTCAAGTGGAGCACTGGTTTTTCTATGCCTTCAAACTGCAACCTTGGCTCTTCCAGGGTCTCAAGCCTGGCAGTCTTTGGACATGAACTCCACCATCAGCTTTCTTGGTTCCCAGGCCTTCAAACACGGACTCAACTACATCACAATCTCTCTCACATCTCTAGGTTGCCTACTGCAGATCTTGGGACTTGCCTGTCTTCAACATGGTGTGAGCCAATTCCTCACAATATATCTTGTTATACACGTACACACACACACACACACACACACACACACACACAAAAACACCATTGATTCTGTTTCTCTGGAAAACCCTAATATATTCGGGTTGTTGTTTTTTATGTGTTTTCTCCCCCAAGCAAGAGGGAAAGGATTATTTGTGGGTCTCTAAAATAAATCAGAATTGTGAAATGAAATGGGTCTTATAAATCGTGTAATCAAATTCTTTATCATTTTTATTTTAAATCTCTAGGTCTAGACATAAAAGCACCTACCCAGGATTACACAGAAAAGAACAAAGCAAAACCCAGACTTTAAAAACGAGGAGTATTCTATGTATAACATGGAAGAATTTTATTTTGAAACTACATCATCTTTGGAAGAATAAGAAATCCATCTGAGGGGCACCTGGGTGGCTCAGTTGGTTAAGTATCTGCCTTTGGTTCAGGTTATGATCTCGGGGTCCAGGGATCAAGTCCCGCATCAGGCTCCCTGCTCAGCAGGGAGTCTGCTTTCCCTCTCTCCCTCTGCCCTTCCCCCTACTTGTGCTCTCTCTTTCTCCCTCCTCCCTCCTCTCTCAAATAAATAAATAAAATCTTTAATTAAAAAAAAAGAAATCCATTTGAGAAAAAGGTACTGGTAAGAGCCATTCCATTAAAGAAGCCAACGAGCAAAATGACAAATTTTAATTGCTAAGACGGTAAAATCCTCATATGTCTTTATCATTTACTCACATATCACATCTGTACAAACAAGGACACCGAAAAACCAGCAATAGCATCCACCCATCCACCCATCCACCCATCCACCCATCCACCCATCCTCCACCCTCCACCCATCCACCCAACCATCCATCCACCCAGACAACCAAAGCCCACAGACACGTCACCTCGGACAGAGAGCTCAGGTCTGTACAGGTCACGCTCTTCTAGCTTTAAGCTCCATCAATAATTCTCACCTCTGAAAGTGAGGTAACTTTGGTGGGAACTAATTACATTCGAAATATGTCGTCAAACAACTTAACACAGATGCAAAGAAACTGTAATCAGAGCTACTGACAAGCCACCATTTTTGTCATTAAAGGTAAAGCCAAACCAGGACACAATCGTGGATGTGGCCAGTGGAAAGCAACACCTTTTCTTCACGATTATGTTTCAAACCTGGGAGCGTGTGTGAGGGACGAAGTGTGAGAGTCTATGCGAGGCACATACGTGTGGGACACATGGGCACACCTGCATGCATGCAGAGGTAGGCGGGTGTCATCAAATATGGCAGACCACGACCTAGGGTCCGGAATGGCAATGGCCATTCACGGACAGCAACTCCTTCTTCCCTTGCCGGCGTCCGTGTCCCTGGGCCACCCTGCTCAGAGCTGGTGGAGGTAAAACATGATCCCCATCCCTACATTCAAGGGATGCAGAAATGAAGTCTGCCTTGGCCCTCCAGGACCTCATCTTGGTGAGAAAGACCAGGACCCAAAGAGAAGTCAAAAGAGGAGGAAGAAGCCTTTTTACAAAGCAAAGGTCACCTCTTCTCCAGCTTAGCACAGAGACAGATGTGGGCCCTCAGAGTCACTGCCATCTCCCACTAACTAGCTGTGTGCCCCGCGTTTCTGAGGCTCAGTCTGTCGGGTCACCTGAGGGTGCCTTCCTAGGGCCCTGTCTACCTCCGACATGCTCCAATTCTACAGGGAGAGCAGAACGCAGAGGAGGGGAACTCACTGGGTCCTCAAATGGCTCTAAGTACAAATCCAGTGTGCCTCGATTTCTGGACATGGCCCCTATATCATAAGAGGAGATATTTACTGAAGACACAGGTACATCCAAGGAGAAGAGGCAATGTGTGCATGGTAACACTCTCTTTTACGAGATAAAAGCTCAACATGGCCAAGAAAAATATTTTAGGGATAAGGTATCATGAATGGAGATTTGAACCATCATTTCAAAAGATGCTTTTTGGCTAAAAGAAAATTTTGCCAACCTGTTTTGTTTTCCGGGGGGGCGGGGGGGGAATACTTCTAAATATCAGATATTGAGAAGCTGAAGATAAAACATGTTTCTTTCATTACAGTATCATAAACAACAAAGGAAAAGTAGGTATAAAATAATTTCTTAAGGAATTTGGAATAAAGGGGGCGCCTGGATGGCTCAGTCATTAAGCATCTGGCTTCAGCTCAGGTCATGATCCCAGGGTCCCGGGATCAAGCCCCGCATCGGGTTCCCTGCGCAGCAGAGAGCCTGCTTCTCCCTCTCCCTCGGCTTCTGCCCTGTCCCCCTGCTCGTGCTCTCTCTCTAATAAATAAATAAAATCTTTTTTTAAAAAAAGTAAAAACTTACTCGGGTAATTTTGAATAAGGGAGATAATTTTACTTTTCAGCTGGTATTAACACTAAATTAGCTTTTTAAGTGAAGGTCAAGGCTTTACTGGGATGAAAGGTAAAATGTCAAATGGCTAACCTTAATATTGGGAAATCAGCCAAGGCATGCAAAAAATGAATGACTTTCTAACAGACATCGCTGGAACGCTCAACAAAGTTCTTTCTGAGGCCGTCCTAATTCCCTGGACACCCAGACACCAGCAGAGCACCGGTGCATCTCTCCCATCTGCTTCCTCGGACAGTGAGGAGGTTCCATGGTGACCTCAGTATGTGCAAAGTGAAGCTTCTCCCTGCAACCGATCTCCATCTCCATTACTTGCATATGGATCTGAGAGTCCCTGCCCTTAACAGTGCAATCTCTCCAGACAGGCAAAATGCCAGTGAGCTCAAGAAAAACCATGCTCAGCAATCACTCTGAGACAACAGGAGTTGATTCCCAAGTGTTGACCTAAAATATAAGCCCATCTACTATACCCAGAAGTCACTGCTATGGAAGAACTGGAGACAGAAGCTCAGGTCCAAGAACCACAGGCTGCAGAAAGTGGTGTGAATCCAGCTAATGGAGGGCATGTGGTACTGTGCCTTTAATGAGATTCCTGCTAAAGCAAGGAGTTGTCCCAGGCGAGCCTCTGGGAAGGAATGCAAGTCCTTATTATGCCACCAGGGACCAAGAGCAGCCCCGAGCAGAATCGAGGAGGCAGCAGGAGGAGAGGGGCTGACTGGGACTTGTACTGTCTATACTAGGCGCTCCTCTCCTTAAAAACCAACGTATCTCCTACAAAAAGACAGAGACAAGCAGCCAAAACGGGACAGAGTGTGGCGGTAAAGACAACACAGGGGCTGGGTGTGCCTGGGGGTCCAGTTACCACTCAGGAAATTTGGAGTGCTTCACTCGGGAAGAGAGAGCAGTGTTGACAAACAGCACCCTCCTTCCCTACTGGTGGAGACCAAATGTTTTAAGATGCAAATAACAGGTTTCTGGAACAACCCTGGAATCTCTCCTGGAAAGGGTTTCATAATTCACATCTTGTTAGCCACAGGAGCCCCAATTACATTTCTTCTTTTCTCATCTCCACTAACCGATTATTAGCATTAGACACCATACTATTTTCTGCTAATATGTTTCCTGACAACATCAAACTCCGGAGGGTCTTCCTGGCATAGTAACGAAGTCACGGTGCAGACAAAGGCAGATTTATCAGAAAACATTATTTAAACCTCCTTGGTGTTTATGAAAGCACTATCCTAATTGCATAAAAACTAGTAGTGAATTAATTGAAATAGTTTGGAAAAAAGTTCTCTCCCACATTATAAAAGGAGGGATCCCACTGGAAGGATTTAAGGACGTAAATATCCCAAAGCAATGGATTCCCCCAGGCAGGACCAACCCTTGACACCATCTCATTCAGGATGGGAAGGTACGCAAGAATTTGGGGCAAGGCTCGCCAGCTCCATTCACTAACATCCCTGGTTCCAAAACGACACTGGTCCCTTTCTGTCATCGCAGAAAGAATCGAGCTATTGCCAATCAGATTACTTGAGCCAGCTCCACTGTTGTCGCTGGGCCCATGCCTGGGCTGCCGTGATGTGGCAGAGGGCAAGCCTTGCTTTCCTCAAGGTGGACCCTGCTGGAGTCAGCTGCTTTGTTAGTAAAAGTCAGGTCAAAGAGAGTCCCGAGGCAGGAAAAAAAAAAAAAATCCTAAATTTGTGTGTGCGTGCGGGCACGCGTGTGCGTGTGTGTGTGCGTGTACACGCAAACAGAGAAAGCACACACAGGAACTGGAGTCACCCCCTCCTACTACCGTTTCTTCCCACACTAAATGGACGGGCCCACCTGCTAACATGTAGAGAGCCCAGAGTTAAGGAGCACGTATTCTCATCTAGGGGGCTCCCAGAGAACACTTAAGTTTCAGGGTTCTCTCAAACAACCATGAAGGGTTCCCTGCTTCTTAAAGTGAGATTCCTCTTCCTATGTCTAACACATGCAGCCAATAAAGAAAGAAAAAAAATTCAGGTTTTCCTTGAAAAGTTTCTCCTCAGAGTACCTAGGGATATTAATGCCCTCGGGCATCGGAGGCTAGTGATCCAGAGCAATTATAAGGCAGCTGACCCAGGCGGGGTCTAACCCCGAGCAGAGAAACTCCACCCTCGGCCACACCAACCCCAGGGCGGGCTGCGGCCAGCGTAGCCAATCTGCGGCCAGTGTATTTCCCTATCTCCAGAATGTAAACATACCTGGGCCTCTAAATATTTACATCGGGTAAAACCAACAACCAAAACAGTAACAAGCAAACCACACACACACAGAAAAAGAAAAAAAAAAAAGAGAGAGACTCCCCAGGCTGGAAATAACCTCATCTGATCACAATCTTTTGGATGCCATTTGAGTGATTAGCAGATGAGCACCAGAGGAGAAAATGAGGACAAAGGAGACAGTCCTGCTGTCAGGGACATGCCTGAGTCACTGCAGATCCTGTCTCAATCTTTAGCCAACCCACAGAAAAAGTCACCAGCAAAACAGTTACTACCTTTACATGTGAAAAGCCTTATGTTCCAGGGAGGAGAGGACTGATAGACAGTCATCTTTACCCAATATCTGGTTCCAGGTCGAATCTGTCAATTGAGGTTAGTATTTGTTCAAATATGAAGACCACTCACAGACTTGGAAATCTTTGCCCCGTAAGAGTGTTTACCTAACTTCCAATGAGAGGGAAGGGATAATTTTAAGAATTAAAGTACATGGTCTAGCTTGTATTTTTAAAATTCTGAAGTTTACCATCAGCTGAGAGATCAACAAAATATCCATATGATGGAATATTACTTGACTCTAAGAAAGGAACAGAATACTGATGTTTGCCACAACATGGATGAATCTTGAGAACATTAGGCTGAGTGAAAGAAGCCAGTCACCAAGGACCACATCTTGCTCAACTCCGTATGCACGAAATGTCTGGAAGATGCAAATCCATGAAGACATAGATTGGGGGGACGGCAGATGCACTGGGGGAAACGGGGAGTGTTAACAGGTATGGAGTTTCTTTTGGGGATGATGAACGTGTCCTAAAATTAATTGTAGTGAAGGCTGCAAAACTGTAAATATACCAAAAAACCATTAAATCGTATAATTCAAATGGGTGAACTACATGGTTATGTGAATACACTTATTCTTTGATGTTTCAATTGGCACAATTGCCATTATCTTATCTCTAATTGCTTTCTCTTTGAATTCTGAGCACACTTCATCTGAATCGAACACACAACTTGGGAAACAGGCCGAATAAGAATGATTATTCCCATTTTACAGGAAGCAGAGGTCTGGAGAGCTTCTATTTTCTTTTTTCCACTGGCGGCTAGGTTTCCGCAGGGCACAGGGAGGAGTGTAAACTGGGGAGGGAGGGGAAGAGTGTCATAGACCTTATCATCGCCCAAATCAGGGAGGGATTGATAACCAGGCACTTGCCAAATGTCTAGAAATGTACATGGCTGGGTCATACATACATGCTACTAGACAAAAGACATTTGAAAATGGCACTTGGATTACTGGAATGCAATTCTCAACAGCACGAAATTCAGGTTAAACAATTTAGCTCAAAAAGCAGGGGAGGGAGAAGAGTCATCTCTCGAGCTGATATCCGGTGGGGTGAAAATACACCCAATTAGATGTGGCCATATAATTTTCACATCAAACATCCTGTGCTCCCAAAGGCAACTAATAGCACAGCTTGGTGCGGATTTTCCCAAGTTTTCAAGAACAGTGACAGCCCTCTTCAACAAAGCCATTTAACATAACAGAAGGTTAAAGTGGGAACCACAAACACTTGCTTTTCTTAATTTACACCTTTCATTTACTTCCCCAGAAATGTCATGGAGGAGCCATGAAATTTATGATGTACTGTCAATGAGGATTCCTTTTAAGAACACAATTTAGAAAGCAAAATGCGAATTCTAGAAGGTAATCTGGAATTATACCTTTAAAAACAAACAAACAAACAAACAAACAACTTGTAGTATTCCAGGAGAAACAAGGTGATTTGTTTTGGATCTCTGGCTTTAAAAAAACAAAAGATGATTAGAAGAGTAGAAGACTAGGGTTTTGAGAAATGCAAATGTACTGACTTCACATGATCTCTTCTACTAACCACGTAGGACACAAACCCACTGCTGGACCACAGAACACGGCTCACAGGACTACTCTGTGGCACAGACCTCTCTGAAGCCTGAGAAGCTACTTGTTTTTATAACATCATGCTCATGTAGTATTAATCTTTTTTTTTTTTTTTTGGAAGAATACTCTAGTAAACCACCAAGATTTTTTTTACATAAAGTAATTGGGGGGGGGGGGAAGACAACTTAAAACGTACATCTGCAAATTGGTATGCCACTCACTTTAAAATCTTTCCTATACCTGCATCTGTTCTTCAGTTTCAGGAGGCACGGCTGCTCGGTAATCGCTCAGGTTAAAGCAGGCTTTCTCCACCTCAGCACTACGGACATAGGGCCACTCTGGCGGTGGGGGTTGCCCTAGCAGCATCCTTACCACCCACTAGATGACAGCAGCATCTCCTGCCCAGCTGTGACAACCAAATATGCCGCCAGACAATCGTCAGATGTCTCGTGGGGAGCAAAATCGCCCCAGCTGAGAACCAGTGAGTTACAGGTAACCGGCAGGAAAATATTCCCCTGGCGTGGGATGATCCAGAGGCTCTCGCCCGAAAAAGTACCCAGATCACTGTGGCAGGAGCAGCAAAATCACCCAGCCCTAATGCAAATGCCCAGAAAGCTATGGTGATGCAAATATCCCCAGGAACCCCTCAGTGACCAGTGTGTAGCCTTCAGCTATGTCCAAGGTCCCGGGAGCCCTACAGCTCTTTTAACATGGTCCCTAATGTTGTCATTTACAAATGTAGGAAGTGACAGTACTAGCAAGATTAGTACGTGGCTCAAGGCAAGGGGGAAGGGGTTCCAGTTATGTTTAGATCTCTTTAAAAATCACAGGGCTTTAGTAATCTGCTGGTCTATAATAAATAACCTAGTCCCTCAAGAAAACTCAAACTCATACCTTTTCAGAGTCGGGGGAGTCTGTTGGTAGCCAGCTGGCAAAACAATGACATTTTTACCTCTGATCTCCTTAATGAAAGAATCCAAACTATAAAAAAAGCCCAAGTCTAATTTATAAATCTAGAATGTTCTGCATAAAGCGAGTCGGAGTCTCCAGGAGATCCAAGGTCACACTTGCGCTCGAGGAAGAGAGGTGCTAGCCTCAACACTCTCACTGACCTTTGAAGAATCACAGTCAAGCTGACCACCCTCCGAATGCCACAGGTAAGTACTCCCCTGCTGACCACCACAGCAGCCCACCAGCGATGGACCCAAGAGGCCAGCGCAGCTCCAGATGCAGGGCTATGAATCCCGGGCCCATCGCAAGACCCCGGTGCTGCTGGTCCAGAGCGGGAAAAGGCGACAATGCATCATCATGCCCGGGGTGTGGTTTGTTTTCTGGACATTGTGCCAACAGCTCCTGCCCGGGGTCATCCAGGCCACTGGGGTGGGCAGCAGTCTGGCTCAGTGACTCAGTGCCAAGGCCGACAGGTCAGGAGGCTCAAGAGAATGGAAACAGGGCTGGAAGGAGCTCCAAAGGGAAGAGTCAGGAACATCTTGTGACCATTTAAATCCAGACACTTTCGTGATCACATCAAAACCTAGGCTTTCAGGGTTGGCACACTGATAACTCGACAGTTCTTTCTCTACAGACCCCAAGAGGAAAGGGAGCCTGGGAATTCTGCTCACTGTCAAGTGTTCTAGACTAGAAAGACACCTGCTTGAAAGACAGACAGACACACCCACCACCAGGTGGACAGGGTGGGACCGTGTGCAGCCCTGCCCTGCCACCCACACACCAGGCCACCTGGCTCTGCCCTATGGAAACACGGCCGGTCACCCGCATCCTAGGGTCCAACCCCGACCCCCCACCCCCCCGGGACATGAAGAGTGTAAGTCACTCCAGCTCAGGGGCCGGGTTCATCTCTCAGCACTTAACACCTGAATTTATTAAGAGCCCTGGTCTCTGCATTTCTCCCTAAGAGACCAGAAAGGTCTTGGACCCAGTGCCAACCGCCACATCATTACCATGACCATATACAGGGAAGCACACTGTTTCTTGTGGGGTTTTTTCCCCCACCTGAAAGGCAGGCAGGAAACAACAGATGGCTAGAGACCAGGTAAGAACCAAGCTCTGAGCACCCACCAAGTCACCTGCTATCATATAAAAACTTCTCATATTCTACTGCCAGCCTTCTAAGCATGAACAACACCTGTATGGGTTCCTTTGATTTAACTAGCTTATAAGCAAGCGAGTGATTTGAAAAGCTCTTTGCCCACTTATTAACAGTCATTTGCCTGAAGAGTCATTCTCCTTGGGGAAGGTTACTGGAGAAGGGGCACACCGACTCTACTTCCCTCAGCAACCACACAGCCCCAAGCCAGGCACCCCCCTCTGCCCCGAGCCACAGGAACCCACTCATTTTGGGAGAGGTGACAGTCCTCCATGGATCTACGCCAACGCGACCTGCCTGACAGGGTTGCACCATCCCCAGGCCAGGCAGGTGAGGACAAACCTCAGCAGGACAGGCAACCAGCTCACATACAACCTGCACAGCTGTTTTGGGCTCGGCTCGGGTTTCAGTTCAGGCGCGGGCAAGGTTTAGTCCCGGGGCCCAGTCCCAACACTGATAACATTCCTTATAGCTGCTGCACACAGAACAGAAAAGGTGAAGGACTCCCCCATCCAATGCATGAACCAGGGGAGAAAATCGGGAGGACCGGAGTGAGAATACACAGAGAAAATGAGGTTTCCGGAAACTCTCCTAAGTCCCCCTTGGCATCCACGGCCTCGGTAACAGAGTGGCACATCTGCTCTAACCCCACAAATGACAGGTCCTCCAGCATCTCCTGCCCACCGTACCTTCAAAGCAGGCCCCCCAGCGGGGAATGCTAGGGAACCTCATGCCTAACCCTCCTCGGGCAGCACGTAGCCCTCTCCCTACGGACACTGGAGCCCCCAGGTATTAAAAGGAAGGAGTCTTGGGCGCTTGGGTGGCTCAGTTGGTTGGGCGACTGCCTTCGGCTCAGGTCATGATCCTGGAGTCCCGGGATCGAGTCCCACATCGGGCTCCCTGCTCAGTGGGGAGTCTGCTTCTCCCTCTGACCCTCCCCTCTCTCATGTGCTCTCTCTCTCTCCCTCTCTCTTTCTCTCCCTCAAATAAATAAATAAAATTTAAAAAAAAGGAAGGAGTCTGTTCCATCCAAGGTCCAGATCTAACCCACCAGGCATTCCACTACTCATTCCAGCATCTCATTTATACTCAAAAGTTCACTTGGGTGCTTCTACTGTCTGGCTTCTTGTGGCAAGCAGGGTCATGGAATTCGAGTAGACTGAGGTGCCAAGAAGATCTCTTGGATAAGCTTCCATCAACAGTTTCCCCATTTCACTAAGGAAAAGGAACAATCACAAAAGACCCCAGACTGTAGGATTCTACTTACATGAATGCCCAGAATAGGCAAAGCCACAGAGACGGAATGTACAGTAGTAGCCATCTAGGACTGGAAGGAACTGGGGGGGAAATGGAGAGTGGGTGCTAATGGACGTGGGGGGGGCGGTGAGGGCTGCATAGCTCTGTATCTGATGACAACCGTGGAGCTGTACACTTGAAACGGGTGAATTGTATGGTATGTGAATTATATCTCAATAAAGTATGGGGGGGAAAAAGTTTCCTCACGCTTTAGCAAACATGGGCTTTCGTGGTCCCCTGGTTGAGAGTCACCTTCAAGTACCGTCTCGGGTAAAGACCATCTGGAAGGTCCTTAGAACATGTCTGGGTAAGTTATTAAACTGCTTGAGACTCAGGGGCTTCATATGGGGGTAATAATGATATTTACTTTAAAATGTCACGAAGATTCCATTTAAAGGGGCCTATAAAGAGCTTAGCACAGGTCCTGTTGCTTTTTCCAGCATTCTTTCCTCACCTGCAATGTAAGACTTTGTCCAACTTAAAAATAATAATAATAAAAGCCAAAGGTCTGGGAGCTCTAGGGAAGCTATATCTGCAATGGCAGGTCCTAAAACTATACCACACAACCATCCCTGCAGGGCCGTCCTGCCAGAAGGCCTTGCCCCAGGTCAGCCGACAGGCCCCAGCAAACGGGCAGGGGAAGACGCCCAGAATGACACTGGAGTCTACAGAATAGGGTGGCCATGACCAGTTCTTAGCTCAACGTGATTTAGCCCTTATGGTCTCCTTTATAGGGGAAGGGAGAAAATTCACGAAGAGCATCTAGTGGATACCAAAGGACTGAGAATTTCACAACACTCACTGAATGCAAAATTCAATTACTAATAATTTTTTTAAAAAGCTGGACCCCTGCAAATTCCCCCAGAGACCTCCTGACCACCAGCCAGTCATGTGATCCAAGTGCGAGCTGGCGTCTTCTTCCACGATGGCCCCTCCTCTCCTGGCCTCATTCATTGATCCAGAAATAGCACCTGACCCAAGCCAAACCCAAGCCCCAGAACGTTCTCTCAGTAAATCTGGGGCAACAGTCCCACCAACCTTCTGCTGTGGGTGAAAGCCCATGATACCACCCTTCCTCCAGACCTTCTCACCTAAATGCCGCTATCAGAGAAAATGAAAACAAGGAGACAGAGGGGACGTACTCACAGGTGTCCAATTACTCCATTACAGGAGGGTTTTTTTAGGTCTTAAAGGGGGAGGGGATTCCAGATTAAGTAAGTTTTCTCTCTCTTTTTTAAAGATTTTATTTATTTATTTGTCAGAGAGAGAGGGTACGCACAAGCGGCGGGGGGGGAGGGGAGGGCGGCAGGCAGAGGGAGAAGCAGGCTTCCCGCTGAGCAGGGAGCCTGACGGCGGGCTCGATCCCAGGACCCTGGGATCATGACCTGAGCCGAAGGCAGATGCTTCACCGACTGAGCCACCCAGGCACCCCTCCAGATTAAGTTTTCAACAACACACGGATGATAAGGAATGGGACCAAAACCTTTGGCCTGCCTCTCTGGTTCCAAAGTTTTGGTTGGTCCATTCCACTACAGTATACCAAGCCACTGCTCCTTCTAAAACTGTCCACCACGGGGCACCAGGGCGACTCAAATCAGTTACACGTCTGACTCTTGGTTTCAGCTCAGGTCACGATCTCAGGGTCATGGGATGGAGCCCCATGTCAGGCTCCTCATTCAGCAGGGAGTCTGCTTGAGATCTTCTCTCCCTCTGCCCCTCACCCCCACACGTTTTCTGTCTCTCCCTCTAAAATAAATAAATAAATTTTTAAAAGATAGTAATAATAAAATAAAACCCTTTTCCCTGAGCAAGGCCCCAGAGCATTCACTGAGGCCCTTAGCTGGCCCTTAGAGGTTTCACAACGTTGTGTCCAAAATATGCGTGTGCACATTCAAATAAATCAGCTGCAAACAGAAGGTCCCTTCTCCCAAGTCAGCACCAAAATAATTAAATGTGGACTCCTTGGGGCCTTTGTGAGTGTGTGTGTGACAACATGCATATGGATATGGCCCCCACACCCCCCACACACACCCCTACCATAACAGTTCTATCACCAGATGTGACAGAACACAGGGCTTCTACAGTGCAGGTGCTGAAAGACAAGGAAGACACCACACCCATGCCATCTCTGTCGAATTCGTGCTCAGAACCCTGCGTGGGGAATCAGCAAGTGGACCTCTCCAACACAGAAAGCATCACCAGTGTTGCCTCAACTAGGATTCTACACAGCTGGTTTCATAAGGAACCTCAACCCGGCTGATTCATCAGCCCTTGCAGAGCTCCACAGTTAACAAGCAGATGTGAGAACAGGTGAAGGAGATGCCCTTGGTGTGAATACACTAAGCTCCAACTGTATGCACAGTTCTCTCAAGAAGGGGAAGATCGGATTGGTCGGCTTAATGAGGCATGTCCCAACTCCACTTCTGAATAATGCCCAAGTATTCGGAGTTGCTTGGACCGCCCCAGCACATCCTCCTGGAAGGCCCCTGTGACTTGGGTAAGCCGAAAGAAAACAGCTTTCTGTTATAGACATGCATCCCCCTCTGAGCTAGACACACCATTCACAGTGCCTACCACACCCACCATCCACTTCTAAGGGGGTCTACCCCACCCTGGGCTGCACATTCTGCACCATGTGGCAGCCCCTCCCTGCTAACTGGACCGAAGGCAGCATCTTATCCAAGGACACCAGCCAAGGCTGGCTAGTGGTCAGTGATGTCAACAGGCAAAACCACACCATCCAAACAAGGGTGAGCGGGGCCAAAATCTTGTTCTTGGGTTTTTGTTTTCTGTTCCTTTTTTTTTTTTTTTTAATTGGGGAACTCAGAAAGAACTGGAAGCCAAAGGTAAAGGGATACAAAGAAGGAATCTGTAAGGTGGAAGAGAACATGGAGAGGCTGAGGGAGAGCGTGCAGGTGCAGCAGAGCGGAGCCGGCCTGTAGGCGGGAGGGCCCAAAGCAGACCCACAAAGACGGGAAGAGATGCAGCCACGGCCTGAGTGGAGTAGACAGGGAGCTCCGCTGCTGAGAACCCTCCAACAGCCAGGGATCCCGAAAAGACCCCATTTCTGGGCCTTCCGGAGCCAACCTCCAGCAACACCTGTTGGCTATGAATTCTGTCCATGTCTCCACAAGGCCCAGATGCCAAGGCAGAGTCTCGCTTTCTTGATTCCATGTGTAGTCTCATAAAAAAAAACCAAAAAACAAAACTCCACGTGACTCACAGTCACCGAACTGCTTCCCCATATTCCCCAAGGCCCAGGTCCCACTCCTTTCCTGACGTCCTGGATCACTCACCAGGGCTTTTAGGTAAGCACCATTCCGGTGGGCCAATCTTTAGCTAAATAAATAAGTCTCTGTCAACTGTCAACAGTGAGCAAGAGCATACAAAACCTTTATGTACAAAAAAAAAAAAAAAAATCACTGCATTTTACTCAGTCAGAGCATTATGTCCAAAATGGGAAGCTGGTGTAAGCTTCATCAGCCTTTACTTTTTTTTTTAAGAGAGTTAAATCTAGACTGTTTTCACATGTGATAAATAGTCTCCCAGGACCAGAGCTCCTCAGCAGGTTTAATAAGGCACTTAAGATTTTAAAAAAATAAGAACTTTCTGAAAGGGACTTCAGAGTTTAACTGAAGTCCATAAAGTCATATTAAATGTCATGGAGGAAGACTTGTACCCAGTTAAAGAGGTTTTTAAAGGGTACCCAGAGATTAAAAAAGAGAAGAACAAGGAGGAAAATCCTGGCTCTCAAAGATTATGAGGCTCTGTACATTTTATTTTCCACTTTCTGGTCACAGCAGAGGACACAGATCATTGAATCTCTAAGTTGCCCAGCTATCGCGGACCAAGAAAAATCATACATAACTGCTATTTTTTTTTTTTTTTTAACTACTGAGGTCAAACATGCCGAGACTTGCCCACGGTCACACGGCAAGGGTCTGGCATGAGTAACACAAAGCCCAGGCTCGCTGGGTCTGAGCCCCGGGAACCACTCCTTGTTGCCCAGGAATTAAACTTTCAACACACTGAAAATTTCTGTGAAATCTAAACATAATTACATCAAAAACCTAGCACTACTTCTTATGAAATCTAACAGAAAAATATACTGCTTCTCAGAAGCTTCACAAGAGAGGCTTGTGTTAAATTTATCTACCTATTATACGCATCTAGCCTTGGCAACAGAGAAAAATTATAGCTGAGTATTTCTGGGGGGAAAAGAGGTACAAAGAAGTTTGTGGATAAAAATCACTTCCAACCTAAACTGACCCATATTTAAAAGTCCAGATCCAAATAATCTGACATGAGTCAATTCTGTGTCGCAGCCCGAGCATTTGAAAATTTACTTTGGGCTGAGTGTTACCAGAAAATTCTTCTGCCAGTGGTCTGCAGTTCATTTCTTTGTATGACAACCTCGACACCCAGAACTCCAGTCCTTCTGGAGCCCATCCTACAGGCTCTTAACTGGTGGATTTAGTTCAAGGTCCTCTAAGTATATATCATTGTCCAATCCACATAATATGTTAATAACCACGGGCTATTATGTTGATTTATTCAAAACCGCTCACAGCAGAAATGCATATTCTTTGGGCCGTTCTTCCACTGTATGTTCAAATGCATCACACTTACAGTAAGGTTAATGTGTGGTGCCCATTCTTCCCAATAGAATACAAAAGAACGGCAGTACATTAAATGCTCAAATATCGCCTTCTGATGAGCCTCTGTATTCACCGCTCCCGTTCATGCTGCATCCCGACTCCTTCCAATGGGGAGATGGGCTACAGAGAGGCTGGAATGCGCACAGACTTTCGATGGTGTGTTTATGGAGAAGCCAGCTCTGCACAGCAGCCCAGCCAGGTCATCTATCAATACCAGCAACTCCCTTTAATGGTCAAAAGGAACGTGAGAACTTGGGACTGCAGAATCTTCATTAACAGAATCCTGCAAAATTGGTCTGCGTGATCTTCTAAGTGCTGCCATCCGGCACGGTCACGTCTGATGACTCTGGTTTGCTTTCACTCTTTTTGCGCAGCTTAAAAATCTGGTCCACACGAATTCTACACTCTTATGTGATCAAAAGTGGGCTTGGAAGCTTCTTACATAGCATCCTTTTGAAATGGAGAGCTCCAGAAGGCACAGCCTTTACTCAAATTATACCCGCACCAGGATCTAGCTCCTCCCTTCTGAGACTCCCAATATTTCTACGTGTTATTTCTGAACTTTAGATGCATATAATAGGTAGATAAATTTAACACAGCAGTGTTTCTTTCCTCCCTGAAAATCTCTATTAGATTAAAGGCCCATCTTTTGACTGATGTATATTAAATTTAGAAAACATGGTATTGCAAACAGTAATTCTCATGCCCTTAACGCCTGCATTCTTCTGGCAGCTTCTTGCCTTCATGCACTGACACAAACCAAATAGTAAGAATTATCATAGCCTTATATTGAGGCAAAGGACTTATCATTTGCAAAGCACTCCAAGGATTAATGGCACCCCCCCCAAACATTGGGCAAAGCAACATTTCCTGTTTGAAAAGCATTTCTACCTCAGACCACCTGACCCTTACAACACCTCTCACTCGTGACCACAACCCAGGAGGGAGATAGGTATTATTTTCCTCACTTCACTGATGAGGAAACTGGGAGATCAGTAACTTCCCAGGATGACACAGCAAAGAGGCAGCTAGCTGGTCTGAGAGAAAGCCAGTGTCTGTCCATCTCCGAAGCCAGCACTCTCGGCTACCACACTGCACCCTGCCCTCCACAAGCCCCGGCTAGCCCCACTCTTTACAGATGAATACGTTGAGGCTCCATATTATGCAGTCAGCACAAATAAAAAAAAAAAAAGTCACACAACGGCGAGTGGAAGCCAAATCCTGTGTGAGTCTGAAGACAGGAAGTACTTTTTCCGACGTACTAGACAAAAATACGGTACAGTCCCCAAAACTCCCTTTAAGTGGAAGGAAAAAAAAGAAAAAAGCGAAGATGTATGTCCTTTACTTTGCACCCCATGAGTGTTTGGGATGAAGGATCCACCTCTCAGAATGGATCTGTGAATGTCTGCTCTTCTCTGCCCTTGACCCCACCCAAAATATTTCCCAACTGTTTGGATATTACATTTCATACTTCTAAACAGGAGGCTGTTTTCCCTACGTTCAAAAACAGGCCTTCTGCCAACCCATGAGGTTGCTGCCTGATAAACAGCACTCGCACAGGGCCCACTACCCACCCGGCCTCACGCTGGGCTCCAGAATGAAAGGCTGTCACCAGAGCCCCAGCCCTGCCTGGCCCAACTTCCTGGTCGGCAGCTCCACGACAGGCAGGTCAAGGAACCTGGCTAGACTCCACTTTTCTCTCCGTAGAATGGGATGATCCTTCCACCATTTATTTACTCAAAGCCTTCCATTCATTGCACGAACATGTGGGGAAACGGGAAGGCAGAGCGCTATTTAGGTCAATGGTCATTAGAAGGGACAACAGTAATAAACGAGTTTAATTGCACAGCCTGCTCCTCAACCAATTCTGGCGAGACACTGATTATACTTCAGCTGAAAAAGCTATGGGCTGCCTCGAGAGGGGACGGAATTTCACTTTAAGGAATGACAAAATATTTTCCCAGGCCCTCAGCTGCTTCATTAATGCTTGCCTTATTTGGGGAGAAAGGAAAACTGGCTGAGGCATCCGTGGTAGTTTTATATGCCGTGAACTGGCAATGTTTTGGAACAAAAAACAACTTTTGCGCTAGGGTAACTCATGGCATCATTACTGCATTTTCCAAGCCCGGCTGCCGTCCGGCCAGCCACAGAAAGAAGGGGCCGAGGAACAGTAGTACCTTCACCGGCGGCAGGCTGTAACAAGGGGGCTTTAGAATAAATCTTGGTCTGGGTGCATATTTATGGCAAAATAACCCACGTGCATCTACCTTATAAAAGTGTTACAGGTAGGCATACTTATGTAATTTATTTAATGTTCTTTAACATCCATGCTTACTTGGGTTTCATACAATTTATTAAGTTTTCAGTCTGGCCCGCAGAAATGGGAAAAATAAAAGCAGATGTGAACGTACTATTTAAATGTTCACCAACCTCCTGCAAAGCCTGGAAGCAGCTAAGAAACACCTCGGCAGCTGCCATTTGGAGCCTGCCCTAGCCATGTCCCTCCCTTCCACCTGGGGGAGGCCTGTCCTTAACGGGTACGAGGGTCTCTGCAGCAGGCTGGAGTCAAAGAACAAACAGCTCAACAAAGAAAAGCCTGATACCTGACTGGAAGCCTGGTAGACATCCCAAAGGAAATGGTCCTTGATCAGGAGACGAGAAGCAAGATGGTACATGCCCGCCAGACCCAGCCAGGCCCTAACACCTCTCCGAGGAGTGATGCACTCCCCCCTCCCCTTCGTCCCGCCCAGAGTTCCCTGGACTTGTCCATTTCAGGAACCCCACAGCCTTTCAGGCCCACCCTCGAGCCTACCGGGCGACACACAATCACCCATCCAACAAAACACATATAACATGCTTTGTGCCTGCATGCACATGCTCTGCACATTCATCCACGAGCGAGCCTACGCGCCTGCACACACACACTCTCTCTCCCTTCTCCCTCTGTCTCATCTTCCCATGCTTGGCCCTTCAGTTTAATATTTACCAAATTTCTTGGCACAGTTCCCTTTCTGCTAAATAAAAACTCTTTCACTGCTCTTTTTTGGCCCCTTTTTCTTTCTCCAGCCTCTGGCTCCTTGGGAGAGGCCCAGAATCAACCAATGGAGGGGTCCTCCTGAGAAGCTAGCCAGGAGGAGAGGGAGGACTGGGAGGTGGCAGATTGGGTTCAACAGCTTCAGATAATGGAATCAGAATCACGTCACACAGTGTAGTTTCCTCTAGGCCAGAGCTCACACCTCCTCCTGGGTCCTCCCGGGTTCCCATCTCCTCCTCCCCACCCCCCACCCGGCCTCCCCTCCAGCCAGAGCAGTGCCAGGGGGACATCGGAGCCCTCAGAGCCATCTCCATCCACGCGCCAGTTCATCCGTTCACCAATTAGGAGGGCGCTGAAAAATCCCAGTTGCTTCCCTGTGGAAGAAACTGGGGAGAAACAGGAGTATGTTTCTTGGCATCGAATAGTTTAGTCTGGGGCCCTGAAGCCAGTGGCTGTCAAAGGGGAAGTTTATGAGTAAATACAAGCATTAGCCTATCATCAGAGAGTGTGTCTTCTCTAAGGTCAAATTTACATCCCCAAATACTATTACCCCAAGGATAGAAGGCACACAGATAGTTGGGGGTGTAGGGGGTTGGTTCATGAGCTTAGAGCTATAAGAATTCTTGAAGTCAAGCTATTTCTTAGAGTCAGACTTAGGAGGGCCACCCCCAGAGAGACAACAGGAAGTATATAATGTCACAACAAAAACACTGTCCTATCTGTGAACACTTCGGTCAAGCAGGGGAGGTAGGATTGAACTTTAGGAGTTCCCAGGTCCTGAGTTCAGTGGGTGAATTATTCTTCCTAATGTAAAACGAGAAATGTTATGCATAGTCCCCAACAAATTTCACATGATATGTGTGTATCCACACACACACACACACACACACACGCACACACACACACATTATCTCTTTCTTGCTCTCTCTGGCTGTTAATGTTTAGGGCAAAAGCATTACACCCAATTTATTATTCAGTCTTTGGTAGTAAAGAGCTCAAAATGAAACCCTCACTCATTTATTAAGACCCCAGAGTGTCCTGCAGGCCCAAAGCTCCAGGGGAATTGTAACAGACCACAAAGCCTTGACCTCCAGGTCTTGGTTCAACTCCTTCCTCAGCTTCTACAACTTAGTTGCTATTAAAATACCTAATGGGCCCTTAATTGGGTTGATTTTTTACCTAGATGACTCAAACTAAATAATCTGGCCCAGAAAGACTAAACTTTCCCTTAACGATTATCTGCTTATCCTTTCACTTACCACACAACCACCTCCCCGCCAAAAAGGGGGGAAAACAAAAAGGGGGGGGAATGGGGTAGGACCATAAAGGAACCACACAAGAAAGAAAGAGGACCAGGAGCAGTAAGAGCGACCCCCACACATCAGGAAAACGTTCACTTCTATTCCTACGGGGTTACACACCCACTGGGTTATACACCCAGGCTCAGGCTCTCAGGGGAAGTTCGATGTGGTCCTTTTATTCTCGTGGCTTCACATGGATGTATTTTGTGAGCACGTGGGAAGAGTCAGTGAGAGTGAGATTAAGAACTACCCGGGCACCAAGGAGATTCCTTTCCCATCTAGGGGCGAGGCAGCCAGTTTCAAGATGAACTGACAAGAGCGAGGGCAGAGGTTGGGCCAAATACGGGGGGGTTTGAGGCGGCCTTTCCGGCCGGGGAGCTTGGCTGTGGAGGAGGCAATAAGGGACTCACTGAATGGCTTAGTAAAGGTCATCTTCACAGAAATCACTTCTTCCACAGAAATCACATTTCTACCGAACGGCATGTCCAGACCGTTCCAGCCACGGTGTCCGTTTTGCTCCCCACACCCTCCCCCTACCCCAGCAAAGGTTCAGTAAGAGGAATCTCCTGCCCTTGGTTAACAACAAAATAAACAGATATAGAATGACAACGTTTGCTACTTTCCTCTTATTTCCTCCTGCCCTGCTTCTAAGGCTCTCTTCACTTCTCAGTCACCAAAGAGATTTTTTGAGAAACATCTTCTAGCTCTTGAGCAGGACGAGACTGAAAATACCGAGCCTCTCAAGAGGGCAGGTAGTGCCTACTTTTAACTCTTGACCTGCTAGTGCGTACGCCAGCTAACAAACTGGGAATTCCCTTTGTCGAGAAAAAGATCAGAACACGGACTGTATGTACGGTTCCAGGGGAGAATCAATAACCATCAGAGGGGGAAAGAGGGAGAAAAAGCAGGCACTTAATTCACTGTCCTTTCATCTCAATGGAAGAGCAAAAGTCCTAGGTGACACAGCCTTCTCTTTCCTCCAAAGTCTTGTCTAAATAAGGCCACAGGAAGCACTTAGGACTTGGATGCCATCATTACAAATACACCCATTAATACCTAGACAGAAGGGGGAAATTGGAGATTGAAGTTTTACAAGTCATCGCAGAGGTTAATCCTTCTCATTGGCAGAGTTTATGCCTCTCCCTTAAATTAAGGAAATGTGTCTGAAAAGCAGCAGGTCATCTAGTGAGCATCCCGGGTAGACACAGGGCCCACACGCCTCCCCAGAGGGGCAGACGGGATTGCTGCAACGCAGGAGCTCTTCGTGAAATGACCAAGCGCCCCACTCCAGCAACGGGGGGCCGTGCCCCATCAGCAACCCCCAAAGTCACTAGGCTCTCTCTTGAAAAGAGCCATGAGATTTAAAATTTGACTTGCCTGAAAGGGGGGGGAGCGGGGGGGAGGTGATCCTTGATTAACCGATGAAAGCAGGGGAAAGGGCAAGCATAAGACACGCAAAAAACTAGACCATGGATTCCCAAGAGCTCTGAAATATCTGAGTTAATCAAGAATCAAGGAGAGCTTCGTTGACGGCCACCCCTCAGACCTCAGGGCTCCCAAAGAAACAGTGTGAGATCTCACTCCTAGACAGGAAGTTCACTGTGGCTCAGAGAGGCCAGGGCTCCCCGCGGGCAGCCTCCAACCCATCCCCACACCACAGTCGCCCCACTCCGGCCCTGGGCCCTTGGAGTAGCAAAGCTGAGCCCTTCCCGGCAGCGCCTGGCCTTAGCGACGCTCCCGCCCCAGCAGCGACACTCTTCCCTAGGTATTTTGGGCACACTGCGATCACACGGCGTACCAATTTATTCTTCCGCATCTAGAAACGCAGTCTTCTGGGAAAAACATACTCTTTTCGGTGTGGCCGGGGAGTTTTGCCACAGCTTGTAATTTTGGCTAAGGAAGTGATTTCCTGTCTGACAGGAGGCAGGAACCAAAGCTGACTTTAGCTGCTGCAAACCTCTGGCTTAAAAGTTAAAAGGGAGAGAAAGGCAGCCACTTCCACTTATCAGGGAGTCCGAATCGGGTCTTCCAAGAACACGGACCTCTCCCCTGACCCCTATTTATTAAAACAAGTTTATCTAACAAACAACCCCAGTGCATTCTGTCCCGAAAAAGTAAGCTTGGTCTCCACTTTTGTAACAACACAGTCCTTTTAAAACGTGCAAGGACATCATTACCAGTTGAGTTTTGAACTTTGCCCAGATAAAGGCTGATACACTAGGCTTTGCTGTTTGGTTCTCAAATCAAGTAAATGCAAATGTGAATAGACTTCTGGACCTTCTTTGTCCCCAGTCCTCTCTCCAAGATATACTTATTTTTCCCCCTTTCTTTATCACTGAGTAGTAGAATGTGTGTTGTTTTGAAGAATTCCTACCACTTGATTTTTATACCATCCAGGCATTTTCAGAGAAACAAACTCTAACAGGATATTAGCTGATGGCTAAAATTTAAATTGTTATCAGAAATCCGGCTTCCCTCCCTGACCCCACTGCCTTTGTCACTGGAGGCCAAAGGCTCACAGGGCAGCTATCTTTAAAAACTGACAATGTACAAGGCTAACATTCAAATTTTAAAAGAAATATCCTCATTCTCCCTTCACACACACACACACACACACACACACACACACACTCCAAAAATATGGAGTTGGATGGCAGATAATTAAAGAGAACACCATCTGCACTATTCCCATCACTTACCAACATGTTTAATAGTTTCTAAATAAAAATGTGATTTTCTTCCCCCACTCCCCCAGCAACTTCCCAGCCAGCCTTGGGCAGTAAACAGTTAATATTCCACTCTCCCCTGCTGCCTTGAAAACCAAGGAAACAATTGAGACATTGTCCAGTGAACAAGACTCCCAGGGACTGACATTTTTGTTTATGTCCCAGTTCTCGGCCTGTCAATTTCCACTAGGCTGCCTGACCCGCACCAATACGGTCCGCCGTGAGCTGAAAGGGCTCCGCTTCATTTATTTTATTAAAGCTTCGGTGTCTGTTTTTGATTCAAACTCCAAACCTCCCCACCCCCGCCTTTTCCCCAGAAAGTTGCCTCCTAACTCAGAGGCTGTGTTGCAATTTCTTCTTGGGACACGTTGCCAAGAAAAGTAACAAAATATTTTTGAATACCAATGTTTGCATGGTTTTGCCAAAAAGAAGGCGGGGGGGGGGGGGGGGGGGGGGGGGGAGTACCTGAACAAGTCACCCAGCCTTGAAAGCCTCATGTTTTTATGGAGTCTTGAAAATATTCCGCTGAAATGTGTCCGCAGGAGTGGATACCTACATGGTGACCTAATGTCCAAACTCTGGCACTTCAGAAAACATTTAAAAATCCACCGATACATCCGAAAAGCCCAAACTTCACATTCAAAAACAAAAAGGGTACATCAATATTTTCCTCCCAACTGATGTCACTACCCGGCTAATTACACGAATGACAGCCCTGGAGCGCCCTCCTCAGCCCTTCCTCACCCCCACTGCCACCCCAACGCTGCCCTTTCTGGGTGTGGGGACCGCATCAGGAATACTTAAGAGGCCCTGCTTCTGACACTTTAGCTCCATGAAATGCACATACAGCAGTGAGCACCGTTTCCTGTTTGCAGAGGGAGCATGAACCGAAGCACACCCTATGCGGCAGCTTTGGAATTCAACTGCATATGGCATTGTGCAAGATTTACCACGGAGTAAAGGCAGCAAGCTCTCCTGCTGCTTCATATCAAATCCTGTCACTCGGTGCTTGGGGGTCTCCCTCTTTCCCACTGGGCTCAAGCCCATCTCTCCACATTAAGGTGCTACGCGCGCACGCGCACGCTCCCAGCCCCGAAAACTTTAACAAGAAACAAGATACTCAAGACTTGAAAGCCACACGGATCCAGCCTCCCTTCGTCCCCCTCGATTGCTCCAGTTAGAGACATAGCCCCTCTTTTCACAAGCCCACCAGCAAGCAAAAGGCTGGGGCTGGGGCTGTCCCGGAGCACCGCCGAGAAGTCCACACTGTCCTCGATTCTCAGGGATCCCTATCCAAACTCAGTGCGTAAAACCACATTTTCTAACTACCCACCTCTACCTTTCTTTCTCTCTCACCCTCTCCAAAAACAGCGTTTGGCTATCTTCCCATTGCGACTCTTTGTTTAGAATTGAGGATCCCCCACCCCCTTTTCATCTCTGCTCTAAAGGGCCTCTTCAGACCCTTTCAAAGCCTCGCAGCCTCCCCAAGCTCAGGTCATCAGACACTGAAATAAATGGTGATACTTTTATGGCATATTTGAATGTAACAAGCCATTCTCTTTCGTTTCCTAAAAGGAAGCCCTGTTGGGCAGTCACAAGTTATTACTGAACCAAGGTTGAAAGACAGAATCCCTAAGGGCCAAAGGTAAGATTGTAACATTTACAGCCACTGCGTTCTTCCCCCTTTTAAGGTCCTAATGAACCAGCTTAGGGCACAGGCAAAGCATTAACTCCTTCCTGCCAGAAGCTTCCATTTGCCTTGCTAGGTGAGACTAGCGACCCTGGCATCGCCTGCCGTTCAGCTCTCAGCTTGGACCCGGTCTTCTGGAGGAGCCCTCCCCTTGCCACCCCACCTAAAGCAGCCCCCAGCCCATGGTCCTTCTCTGTCCTGCTGTCCTGCTCTATAGTCACCATAGCTCCTACCGCTATCGGAAATGACCTCGCTCATTTTCAGCTGGAAGGAGAACACATAGATAGAGTAAGGTCCTGGCTGCTGGCCAAACAAATACCGCAAAGGTCTGACCTTCTAGCTAAGAAGAGAGAAGCCATTTCCTTTCTTTCTGGGCTTCAGTTTCTTCATCTGTAAAATGGAATAATAATAATAATAATAATAATAAATAATATTTACTCTCCAAATGGCTCTACAAATTGAAGTAATACATGTAGAATCTGACAAAGAAAAGTGGTCAAAATATAATTTAAAAGTATTTTTATTTTTTTATTCTTTTTTTTCTCCATATTATTTGTTCACTGGTTTGGGTCTCTACACCTCTCTCCCCTGCCCGCCCCAATGGTAGAACAGAAGCTCCATGAGAAGAATATTTTCTTGCCCAATGATATATTCTCACCCTGTCTCCTCATGGGTAACCAACTAAATACTTGTTGGGAGGGTGGGAGGGAGAGAAATAAAGGGGAAAGGTGGGTGGCTCCAGGCAGACATCTGGCCTTTCAGTTTGAGTGATCAATAATCACCTACTCACAGCAAGCTTCCTCAGTGGACACAAAGGGGCAAAGACAAAAAGGTCTTTGGTGGTTGTGAGGTCTGCGGTCTTCAGACTGACTCACATCAGATACCGTTCAGTCCTGACCCCCCGGTTTCCTCTCACTTCCAGGAGGTCGAGTGGGGAGATGTTCGGAAGGGCCTGCTTGGCAGAGGCCCAACATGGGGACCATGTCCTGAGAAAAGCCCTCAACTACCCACCAGGCGTCCTCCCTGCGCCTGCCCATCTGAGGTGACGATGCTTTTCCAAGTGGTAAATGAATCATGTCAGACCAAAAGCCATTTTAAAAGTACACTTTGTAAAAACCCCGTACTACAGCACATTTCATTTATTAATTATGCTATGGATTAGGGATCAAAGTGGTAGAAATCTCAGTGTACTCGAAATAAATGGCTTTTGTGGTTACCTAAATCCTCGGAGTCCCCTGGAATGTAATTCCTTAGGCAAAAACAGCTTTCCAGACGTCTTGCCACCACCACCCTCCCATAATACAGAGGACGGTGATTACTCAGCATCAGACCTGCATGATGCAATTATTTGGGCTTTTAACGTTTCAGCCATATGAAACATGGAACGATTCCTTTTGAACCACCCTCCTGGTGATGGGTTTTTTCGTTTCTATTATTCAATCTCAAGTCTTATCCCTTTTTCTTTTTGCCCTCCATCCTCACCCTTTCTTCCCAATTAGATTCAAATTGAAAACACCATATAAAGATGTTGGAACTCAAACAAATTTCCAGTAACTTCCAAGAAGGCAATGGGGTATATAGCATGAAGCACACAAGCTTTGTGGTCAGAAAGATCTGGATTTGAGTCTTGGCACTGCCACTTGCCTCGTAAATTTAACTTCTTTAAGCTCTGGTTTTCTTATCTTTAAAATGGGGATAAAACTGCCTACTTCAAGAGAGGTTGCTGAAGACTGATGAGATCAATTATAGAAAGCTTCTGTCCAGAGCCAGCACCTAGTACCTCATGTGTATGTGACCAAGAGTTATTTACTGCCCCTCTACTTCCATGTTTTCCAGATAGGAGTCTGGTCCACAGTTTCTGCATCTCGCTCCAAGTCAGTTGTTTTAATCATATTTAAATTTCGGTTAAAAAAAAATCCTCTGATTCAGATTTCTACCATAGAAAAGTAATGTTTTTAGATGTGGCTATCAGAGATCAGACAGACACCTAATCAAAATCACAGTTCTGCACAATTTCTTAAAGTAAGTACAAAATGAATACATGGAGGATAAGATTAATAAATTTGAGTGCATTAAAAAAAATAAAAACTTCATTATTTATATTTAAAAACCCATCTAAGCAGAGTTTTAAAACATCACAGACTGGGAGAAAGTAGCTCCAATACTTAACCAATTCTCCAACTTATATAAAGAGCTCCTATAAATCAATAAGGAAAAACTGGTTCTTTAAAATGCGCAGAGGATTAAACCAGGCAAGCCACAGAGGAGATAATAAACAAATGACAACAAGAGTGTCAACCTCAGGAGTCAAGGAAATGCAAATTAAAACATGATACGATGTCACCACACACTCATCAGATTGGCAGAAATTTAAAGTCTGACAAAATAAAGTGTTGTTGAAAATGTGGGGAGAGAAAGTGTTTATACACTGGTGATGTGTGTACTAATTCATCCAATCGTTCTGGAGAGTTTGACATACCTTGTGAACTACGGTTGAAAACCAGTAGTTCTGGTTCCTACCAATTCTTCTATATGGTACAAACCCCAGAGAAATGCTTTACACATGGCTACGTATGCCTACCCCAAGGATCATTACTGCAGCAATAACGTCTTTAAGAATTTGTAATCATTTTATTTAAATCATTTTTTTAAGGATTTTATTTATTTATTTGACAGAGAGAGACACAGCGAGAGAGGGAAAACAAGCAGGGGGAGTGGGAGAGGGAGAAGCAGACTCCCCAGGGAGCTGGGAGCCCGATGTGGGGGCTCGATCCCAGGACCCTGGGATCATGACCTGAACCGAAGGCAGACGCTTAACCAACTGAGCCACCCAGGCGCCCCTAAGATTTTATAATATTAAAAAACTGAAAGGAACCCAAATAACTCAGTACAGAAATGGGGAAACTGGTACACCCATACAATGAAATAGTACATAACAGTTAAAATGGGTGAAATTCAAATGCAATGTTCAACAAGAGAGACAAGCTGTAGAATATTATGAAACATGAAACCACGCAGCCAAAACTTAAAAGTTACTAACATTAATTATAATACACTGTAGATATAGACATAGATATATATGAAAAAGTACGCAAGCCTGGGCTAGGGAGACACCAAATGATAACAGTAGTCTTATCTCTGGAGGGGAGATATGGATCCCCTCCCCAGGAAGGGAAACCTAGGTTTGGTTTTGTTCTTTTGTTCCTTCCTCTGTTCACAAAGGATTAGATTAATAATTGTTATTTTAGGTGGCAGGTAATGAGTGTGTTTGTTCTATTACCCTTTTGTCTCTTTCACTACATTTTGTTTTAGAATGGCCAACCATCTTAGAAAACTCCACTAGGTAAAAATCCAAATTCATACAAAAAATAAATGAGAGAGTGTATATGCCTGGCCCCAGATGGTCGGTGATCTGAGAAAAGTACCCACAAAAGCCTTCCACCCCATGTAACTTACCAGAAAGATTTGTAATTTGCCCTCAAGTTGGCAGGCACACACCCACATTGTGTGAAGGGAGGTATAATTTGAGCCGAATGGAAGGCTCGTCTTGATACAAATCTCCTTTTGCTGGTTCCTTTCTTCTGCCAAGAGTTCATACGTTTTCCTCCTAGGAATCCACAAAGCCTCATTTCCTCAACAGGAACTAACGGCGTCACAAAGGCAATGACAGGCCTGGAGTTTCCTGGTGCAGCAGCCTGATGGGCACCGGCCTCCAGCCCGGTCTGTGGCCGGAAACCTGCCCCTCCCTGGCTGCGTGCTTGCTCTCCGGGGAAGCAACAGAACACCTATCAGTGAGAGCTGATAGGGCATGCCATTCCCCCGCTACATTTCAGCTTCTTCATCTGTAAAATGGGAAAGTAACAACAGCTAACTCATAAGGCGCTGGGAGGATTAAAAGGGACTATCATGTAAATGACTCAGAAGAAGCAAATTAGTACAAGAGTAACTAGTAAGTGCTCGGCAAACCTCCAGTATTACCATGATCTTGAGTACATCTCTCCATTCCTCAGCGAATCCACTTCTTAAATGTCACGATGGAAGGCTTTGCACCAAGAAAACTACTAAGTTCCTTTTCAACATGTTGAGTCCAGAACTAAGTCTTGAGAGTAAGAGAAAAATCAGGAACAGAAGAGCTAGCATGACAGCGAACAAGGCTCGGCTCTATAATTTGCAATCCTGGTGGAACTGAGGCTCTAGGACAGTGCATGACAAAAAGGTCCCCCTACCCCTTGCCTTGGCTTCAGTTCTGGCCTCTGGTATTACACCCCTGTGCCTAGCAGGATCCCGACAATCCCCACCCTTGGCTCCATAACCAGCAGGTTCCATGTTGCCAGCTCAAAGGCTTTGGAGGAAATTCACATAGGCATCCAGACACCAGAATACTTGGCCAAACCCAACCCTGCTGGCCACCTCTGGAACCCCAGCCCATTTCCCCACGCCAGCGGCCCGCCCTCTGCCCACTCATTTATTCCACACAGATGTCCAAACGCGCACTAACTCACCATAGGTCCTTACTGCCTCTCAATGGGTATACTTTTCACATCATGTTCTGAAACTTAACCGCGAAAGATTGTTGGCCTAAGAGCTGTGCTTGTATCTCGTATCAGCCCTGGACTCCAAGTGTGGATAATAACTCAGGACAAGAGTCATCACAGGTATGCACCAAACAATAAACAAACAAACAAAAAGCCTACCCTTCCGAATTAAAAAGTTGAGATAGCATTAAAGGGATCACCCTCTTTAGACACATCTTGACTTCTTACTGGGCAACTTATAATTGCTCCCTTCGGAGGAAGGGAGCAATGTGGAGTCCTTCTTTTCGTACTGTCAAAAACAGGACTATGTACCCTGCAAACTTTCACAGATGTGATGCACAAAACACGGGCTGAATCTGTGTGTCACGCTTGGTCCCTGGCATGCCCTGCAACACCTATCAATCAGGGACAGCAAGGAGGCATCCCAGCCATGGCAGGAACTTGGTGGAACCAATCAACACAGGTAAGCCACACCAGCTCCTCATAAGCCTAGCTTCATTTGCTTGGACACATTCTCATTCCTGGTTCTGACGAAAAATGTTCCTCTTTCCCACTTCCCACTTCTTTTAGAACTGGTTTTTAAGTGGTGAGTCACAAGAATTTCCTTCACCGTGACATCTTAATGGACATTTCCCTGGGCTCTGATAGATCCAATAGAGGGCTTGATTTCTGACACTTTCCCCCCAAAAAAGGTGACTGCCTAAAGCAGAAATGACGTCTGTGAAACCACTATTATCTATCCTTCTTCATCCCTGACAGATATTAATCCATTAATGCATTGTTTTTCCTGGAGCCCTGACATAGAAGGCGTCAGAATCTCTCTCAACACAATGCTCCGAGCAGACCCCACCCAGCCTACAGTCTAGGTGCAAACACTACACTCTGCTCAGAGTCTTTGGAACAATAGTTTTAGACTTTGGGAGTTACAAGATCTTTTCACAGCTTACAGGTATTTTAAGGAAAATGGGTAGACCCTTCACCAAATAGTAAAGTGGTAATAATCAATAAATCACACAGAAATAAACACCTGTATGCTCAGCTTGCCACCAATTATCCATGATAAGAAAGTAGTGCTTCCAAAATCATATAAGTAAGTGTTAATAAGTAGAGGAGATCACTGAGGTTACAGCAGCACCTCCTTATTTATTGTGGGTTATTATCACATTTTTCAACAAAAAGAGCAGTGCTTAATACTATTAATTAACTGCTTATTCCTTAATTGTCCCCAGGAACAGAAGAAATAAAAGCTTTCGGCAGAGTATGTCTCTGAGAAACTAAAAATATGAAAACAGGAATTTTATGAAAATACCTTAAGTTCATTTTCAAAATTCCCCCGTGACCACAGGAGCAAACCATGGAAACTGCTTTTTTCCCCCCATACAAGCCTCTCTCTCTAGAAATTGTTTGTGGGAGAAAATCATGGAGACTACGTCTCCCTCTTAAAGCAACTTTCAAGATCAGTACAAATCAACCCATTCCTGAAGGAAAGTGGGTCCCATCTACATTTGTCCCTCTTTACACAGTAGCAGAAGAATCAGTTCATGCTCCAGCACTTCTAATTCAAAAGAATTAAAAACTCAAAAGAAGAAACAATGTTTTTATTATAAGCCCGGGGCTTTGAAAACTGTATTAGTTAAAATTCCTTGGGTTGTAAGTGACAGAAAACATATCAGACTAATTGGCTTCCTAACTGGATAATCCAAGACTGGAGCTGCCTACATAGAATTAAATGGTATCATGGAGACACTCCTTCCACACCATCTTAATCTTCTGCAAATGAGCACCCTCCATTTGGCGTGTGTGTGTGTGTGTGTGCGTGTGCCCACGCCAGTGTGTGTGCTCATGTGTGCACGTGAGCATACATGCATGCGTATGTGTGAGGGCAGTTGCAAAGAGTCACAGATTTATACCCTCTCTGCCTAGTGAAGAAGCCTAAGTATCTTTGCTTAAATAACATGCCTTCCCTTCTGCCCCAGCACATGTCTACACGGATCAAGAGAGTAGGGAAGGTTAGTTCCCTGTAGTTGAGGGGATGGGGGAGGGTGCTGTTGGCAGCAAACAGTGATGCAGAAATAGATGCCATGTTCAGAACCCTACTCCATTTTTCAACATTTGGTTTCTTATCCTGGAAAAAGTCGGTGCATAGGCATTATTCTCAGTACCTGCAAACAACTGGATTGTTTAAGAAGAAAGGATAATAAAGATTGTATGAATCAAGGGCTTCATAAAAGTGGGAATGGGAAGGGGCTTGAGGAAGAATGGAAGAGAGATGCCTGGCTAGATTCTAAAAATGGAAATGGTTTCTACCAGTCAAACTTACCAGTTTGATCTTTGACAATGCCTTGCCTTGATCATTGCAATTCTGGGTTTCTGACATTCCTTCATTTATAGGCTTTGGCTAAAGGGGGCTGCTACCTCTTTCCAAAAAAATATTTTTTTCCTGAGTTTCAACTGAATCATCCCAAAGGTTCTCCCGGGAGCCCTTCTGCCAAGCTACGGTCCCCACTCTGTTACTGTGACAGTTCTTTTGGATTTATATGTTCTATCTCCACACATCAAGCCTGGCTTCTCTGAGTCTGAAAGGACTGGGAAAACACATCTCAGAATCCTACATGTGTCGAGTCAGGCCTAACTTTAGAAGGTGTGGTCCAAAGACAGGCCCTGAGAATGGGCACCACCCCCCCCCCACCCTACGTGGTCTCTGGAGGCCATGAAATGGTCTAGTCCCAAGGCCTGTGATGCGGCCTGCCTTCCTTCCTTCTCTAGCCTTTGCAAACATTTGCTACTTTCCTCACGCCAGCACCCGAGCTACATAGACCATGTCCTTGTGAGACAAACGGCCAACAGGCAACCCACACCCTTGGAGCAGGGAGAACAAGATGCTTTTGCCCCACTGCACTTGGATACATGGTGACCCCATCTCATCCAAGCCTATTAAACAAGCCTCAGTGATGCACTTAATCACTGCCTCGATCCACCCACTAAGCAGGCTCTGGCTGGAATAGATTGCATCATACCACCCAGACTTCTTCACAAGCTTCTAAATGCAGACAAGATACAGCTGGACAGACTGCACGCTTTTGGTTGGAGAAGGGCAGGGCTCAGATGCAGTATAGTTGGGAGGCGTTTGGGTCCTGCCTGGGGTTGGGGATGCAGGGGGAGAGACCCAGACATCTGCCACATCCTGCTGCACTAGCATAGCACTGGTGAGGGGGGCCTCACTCAGACTATGTGCCCTCCTACTGCCCCCTGGCCCTCTCTCCTCCAGCCAACACAATACTCCGAGCATGCCCAGTGCCCGGGCCCAACGGCTTTATACACTCATCATTCTGAGCCCTTGAATCTCAAAGTCCCACCTTTCAGTGGGGTGACAGGACCAAGTGCCTGCTCATAGCTGCTCTGGGTCTCCTTCTAAAGACAAAACGTATCCTCCAGATTCTCAGTCAAGGTATGTGATGTGATCTGTCCAAGGATTTAAAAGGCCACCTCAGATATGGAACGAAGCACAGGGACCAAGGACAGAACAGGGGATGTCACAAAGGTAGGAAGTGGGGGGAGGCCAGGGCAGACGCTCCATCAACAACCAAGTGAGCCACATGGTCACTGCGGTTGATGACGGCGGAGGTGGTGAAAAGGGGTTGGATTCCACAATACTTTGAGGGCAAAGCTATGATACAGTATGCACATGGATTATGAGCCCACAGGACAGACCAATGGGTAGAATGTGGGGGGTGAAAGCAAAAGAGGAGTCAAGGTTTGGGGCCTACACAATTGGCGGATGTTTTTCATCTTTACTGCAATGTTGAACACAGAGAACAACAGGTTTGATGGTCGGGCAGGGGTGGAAATAAAGAGTTGGATTCTGGATGTGCTAATTTTCCCCTGTCTATTTGGCATCCAAATGGAGGGTGAATCTGGCACTTAGGGTAGAGCCTGGGGCTGGAGCAAGGACCTGGATTAACTGTCTGAATATGGCCACTCCTACCCATGGAACCCTGGGCAACTCAGCTAACTCACTGGACTTTCACATCCTTCTATGCAAAACGAATCTAACAATAAACTTGCCCAGCCCGACCCCTCTAGGATGCCCCCCCGCCCCACTTATTCCCAGTATCCTCCAAGGGCCAATTCTGAAATCCAGGTGTTTTCTCCCTCTATATTAATTTATTAAGAGATGAAATTCGGGCCTGCAAGCCACTAACAAGCCAATCCCAAAATCACTCCACGTACCCCACAACCTCATTGCTGAAAATACCCATTTCCTATAATAAATGATCAAGCCCTGGATTTCCCAATTGGACACTCTCTTAAAAAGTTCAGGCACGCCATGTCAAGATTCCTAAAGAACAGTCAGTTTAAATCAAGATTGGAAAGAGATAGAAACCCTACAAGCCTGACCTTCTGGAGCTTCTGTGTTAACCATGTTCCACATAAATGCCACTGCGGCAATTTGACACGCTCCACTGCAAGCTGGAATGTATAAGGGTGGATTATCAAGTTACTGGCAAACCATGCACAATGTCATAACCCAAAATTATGCTTCTCCAAAACATGCTACCACATCAGGTAGAAAGTACACACGTGGACAAGCTCTCGTGCTAACCAGGATGAGTCTGAACACACTAAGATAACAATGAAGTCACGCTCATTCCGGACGAAATCAACTCATGTGCCTCACCAGAAACTGGTTTTCTGCTTAATTAACAAAGCACCACAGTAGGAGGGGCGGGGGAAAAAAAAAAAAAAAAACACATGGAAAGAAAGAAACCGTGGGGCTCCTTGGCTTCAAGAAACTTACAATCTGGTTGGAGGCACAAGCCCCGTACATAGAGCTAATCAGCAAGGGAAGTAAGCAGGATAGGATGGGTGCCAAGTGAATACTTTTGTTTTATTTACTGGAAAGATAAACATAGGCTAAAACCATGAGTTGAACTCTAAGTAGATCCATGTTGATTTAAAACAGGCTCCCACGCTTGGTAAACAGAGCAGGTGCTGAAACTAAAACAACTTTCCCGGGTCTGCTCCAGTCCTGTCTGTAAAGATGCCGAGAGGCATCCTGGGGTCGGGCAAGCGTTAGGAACTGCCCCGAGTGTCCAAACATCCAGAGGACTCAAGATCCTGCCCTAAAGAAGCTCGCTGACTGTGCATAACCAGTGCTTCCCCTAAACCTCTTTTCCAGTAACCTTATTAACACTCGGTGAGACAAATGTCAGAAAATGCGAGCCCGGAGCTGCCAAAGACTTTTCCCCCAACCACAAGACACAGCATTGAGAAATGGTCAAGGATGACCAGGGAGGCTGCCAGCCTTGCGCTCACTGTGATCTTAAACACAGCAATAAATAACATCTTTGACAAGTAGGTGTGTTTTCCCAGAGACACAATCCAGAAGCTTATTCCCTTTTTTGTTGTTGTTTTTGTTTTTAAAGATTTTATTTGTAAGTAATCTCTACACCCAACGTGGGGGCTCAAACTCACAACCCTGAGATCAAGAGTCCCATGCTCTACTGATTGAGCCAGCCAGGTGGCCCCAGTCGTATTCTTGACGGAGCTCACACACAGCATCAAATGCTTCATTAACTAGCTGCCCGATAATATGCCATTAAAAAAAGAGCTACTAAAACTTAAAAAACAACAACAACAACAAAAGAAAAACAAACAAAAGAACTGTACCGTTATTTGAGGTTATAAAAAGTATACTCCAAGACCTCTAAAATAGCCCTAAATGTACTACGTAGATTCAGGGGACTAATAAGGTGCATCTGAAAGGTTACACTGTGGGGGGCGCCTGGGAGGCTCAGATGGTTAAGCGTCTGCCTTCGGCTCAGGTCATGATCTCCAGGGCCTGGGATCGAGCCTCATGTCGGGTTCCCAGCTCAGCTGGGAGTCTGCTTCTCCCTCTCCCCCCGTTTGTGTTCTCTCCCTCTTTCAAATGCATAAATAAAACCTTAAAAAAAAAAAAAGAATACTTAACTGAAAATGTAATTGTTCATCAATTGACAAACTGATTAACCAGTGATATGCATATAATATAGAATACCGTGCAGCAGTTTAAAAAAGAATGAGGTAGAATTATACAGGTACAGATGGGTCTCCGTTTGTTATTTGGATAGTTAATTGGAAAAAAAATAAAAAAATAAAAGGCTACAGTGTGAGCTATCAAAAATGAATATACCCAATTCTATACAACCGTGACAGTGTCAGTTGACTTTAAAGCCTCCAACCATTTAAGAAGCAATCTTTTTTTTTTTTTTTGGCCTGTTTTGAAGGTGAAAGGTCTTGGGAAAACCAAAGTGAATGGCGTTGGGTGGGTCTCTTTTCTGGAGCTCAGTGGTGTACAGGTAACATTCTTCCATGAAAGCCTGAACTTTTTCTTTTGTTAAATTCCCCGGAGATGTTAAAATCACTCTAATCATGGTAAATCTAACTTTCACACATGCTGATAATTGTAAAAATTGAAACCTTTCAGGAAAATATTTGTGGCTATATATCAAGAAATTTTTAAAGATTTTGTTCTCTTTTACTTGTCTTCCTAAGAATCTGTCCTAAGAAATAATAAAGGAACGGGGCGTGGGTGAGGATGGTGCAAAGATTTATGGGCAAAGATGTTCATCACAGGATTATTTAGAATAGCAGAAGAAAAAGGCACAGGATATTCTAAAGGCCCAACAATGTGGCACTGATTAAGCAAATGGGTGTACGAGCATATTAACGGGCTGCTCTGTGATCATTTAAAATCCTTAAGAATTTTAATGATATGGGGAACTGCTTATTCATTACAGCAATTTTCCTTTTAAATAAATAAAAGGCCGCAAATATTGAGCACTACTATAAGCTCAAGAATGTTAAATATAAATATTAATGCACTCAGGAAAAAGTCTTAGGAGTAAATATACCAAATATGCCAGTTTATTCATAATGTAATCTCTGAGCGGCAAGATAATGGGCCAGTTTCCAAACTGCCTATAATGAACACAAATTTTATGAATGAGGAAAGCGGCATCTAAGCATTAATTTCACTGGCTTTAGGGGTAAGGTTTTTGTTTTGTTTTGTTTTGTTTTGTTTTACTAGAAAGGTTGCAATTCCCAGCCTTAAATAGTTAAGGATCAGTCACTGAAGATGTGAATTACAATGGAGGACATCTTGAACAGAAGACTTGGTGATGAAGGAAGAATGTACAAGAGCCACCTTCAAATTTCCAAGATCAGTAACCAGAAGCATGAGCAGAACAGGACGTCGAAACACACCTCCTAGAGTGGACATTTCAAGGGGAGACCCTTCGGCACAACAGAAAGTCAGAACTCTAAGAGCCCATGGTGACCCCAAAGGAAATGGTCTACACCAGGAGACGGATGCCCCATCTCTGTGTTCAGGAACACTGTGGCCAACAGACCCCTTCTGGACAGTGATCCAACAATAGAAGGGACAGCAGTGGGTGACAGGACATGTGATGGCAGGTTGTGAAACTTTCCATGATTCTAATCTGAAGGGGATACAACCAAGCTTACACAATCCTCCCGGGTAGAATACTTTCCATTGCCACGGTGCTCAGCTGCCACACCATCAACTCAAACCTCAAGAACTTCAGAATTCCTCACCATAGAGTCTTTTCTGGAAAGACAGAAGGAAGCTTGGACTTTTAACTAGAGACTGGGCTGAATTACTCCACTCTCTCCTCAGAGCACGACTGATCCTATCCACCACTTCTTCCCTGAAAAAAGATAACCCAGTGGCCTACTCCTCAATATTAAACACTCACAGCTCTCCTTACAAAAACAACCGTATTTTTGCAGTGCTCACAGGCTCGCTCCAGATCCTCAGACACAATATACACCCTTACCACAGTTTCCGTCTGTGAAATGGGAAAGCTCTGACTCAGCCGCTGCTAGGAAACGCATGCCAAGTATTCTAGAAAGTCTGGCTGAGTCACAGATAAATGGGGAAAAAGACAAACCAAAGGGAAAGTATATACGCAATGGAGGGAGTGGAGATGGTGCACAGGGAAAAGCTTTTCGGAAACCAGCACCAGTTCATACCCTCATATCAGCCAGAGCTTGCCTGCCCCGGGGCAGCACGCCCTCCCTGCCCACATGTGTCAGCAACCCCCTCTGCCCACGTCAACGGCACCCAGAAACCAAACCCTAGGCAACCTCATGTCCCACTGTCCAGTGGCACCAGTGGATTCTCCTTGAGCCATGCCCGCCCTGTCTGGCTCCTGGTGTACCCCCCCGCCCCGGGCAGCTCTGGGTATACCACACTGTGCCTCTTTGTTCATCTTGCCCCACCATCATTGTGGTCAGGGGCTGGGAGGATGGCAGGTTCTGGCTGCCCTGTCTCACATCCTGACTCCCACAACTAGGCACTTAACCACCCCCACTTCCTCCTCCGTGAAATAGGGGCCACAGAATATCAGCAAAGCACCTAGAACAATGCCTGGCACGTAGGACGTGTTGCTGGCTGATTTGCTATTGTTATAATCCTTTGTCATCGACTCCACTCTCTCCCAGGGTCTAGAACACTTTTTCCCACACAGTAAGCAACCACTAAATATTTGGGGGATCAGGGAATGAATCCATGATTGATCAGTGGTAAATACAAGGTCAAGAGAGAGACCAATAAAAGCTACTTACCTCAATTTGGGAGAAGGGAGAATTCTCTACCCTACCCTAAATATATTCTAAATAAATTTAAATTTAACAGATCGTTGACGTTACTTTCCAGGGACTAATTAAAAGTTTGGATTGTTCCCATTTCATACTGCTGTGGGGGTCATGAAACCAAGGAGCTGAATCTCTCTAAAAAGGCAACTCCTGAACTGAAGACATTCTTCCAAAGACGGTAAATGAAATATACTAACAGGTACATGAAAAGCTGTTCAACATCACTAATCATCAGGGAAATGCACAAGGAGATACCACCTCACACCTGTCAGAAAGGCTATTGTCAAAAGACAAGAGATGACAAGTGCTGGTGAAAATGTGGGAAAAAAAAGCGACCCCGTGAACTGTTGGTGGGGATGGAATTTGGTAGAGCTACTATAGAAAACAGTACTGAGATTCCTCAAAAAATTAAAAATGGAACTACCCTTTGATCTAGCAATTCTGCTTCTGGGTAGATATCCAAAAGAAATGAAAGCAGGACCTCAAAGAGATATTTACACTCCCATGTTTATTGCAGCATTATTCACAATAGCCAAGACACTGAAACAACCTAGGTGTCCATCAACAGATAAATGGATTTTTTAAAGTGGCATACACACACACACACACACACACACACACACACACACACACACACACACACACACACAATGGAATATTATTGGGCCTTAAGAAAAAAGGAAATCCTGCCATTTGTGACAACATGGATGGACCCTGAAGTTATTATGCTAAGTGAAATAAGTCAGACAAAGACAAATACTAGATGCTATGACTTACATGTGGAATCTAAGAAAAAGCTAAACTTACAGAAACACAGTAAAGTGGTGGTTACCAGGGGCTGGGAGGTGGCGGACATGGGGAGACATCGGTCAGAGAGTACAAATTTCCAGTTACAAAGTGAGTAAGTTCTGGGGATCTAAGGTACAGTATGGTGATTATCATTATATACCTGAATTGCCTAGAGAATCAATCTTACATGTTCTCATGACAAAAAAGAAATAGCAATTATGTGATATTAGCTAACCCTAGGACGGTAATGTTCCAATATAGAAGTGTCTCAAATCAACACACTGGACACCTTAAACTCATACAATGTTATATGTCGGTTACATCCTAATACAAAGTTATGTGTCAGTCACATCCTAATAAAGCTGGGATTAAAAAAAAAATAAAAATACAATTCTCCCACCCCAAACTTGCTCCATTCAGTGAGTGGCATCCCCACCCACCTACCTTTGACTCTTCTTTCTCCCTCAACGCCAACGTGTGACCCACTGGCAAATTCTGCTGATGATCCCTCCAAATCTGTCCACCTCACCATAATCCCCACAGCCAGCAGTTTAACACAAGCCAAACCACTCATGGACTTGTCCCGATGGTTAGAACCAAACACCAAATTCTCACCATATCCTACCCGAGGCCACTCTCCCTCATCCCTCAGGACCTGCAGCCATCATAACAGCTGACTTTCCGCTTCTCCCACAGCCAAGGTCTTCTTCCTTTTAGGAACTTCATACCTGGTTTTCCTTCTGCCTGGAATGTCCTCCCATCTCCTACCCCTTCCTTCTCTCATCCCCTGATCTGGCTAACTCTACTTGATCCCTGAACGTCTCATTTTAAATGCCAATTCCTCAGGGGGTTGTCCCAGCCTGGAACCCTCACCAACTTCTCAGTGGAAATCTCATGTCCCTGTCACACCGTCACAGGACCTCTATTCCCCCGGGCACCTGGCACAGGTGGGGGCTGCGATGATCTTGCTGGGCCTCAGCCCCTAGCACAGAACCTCCCAGCACACAAGCACCCAGCCGAGCAGATGAGAATACAGGCCACACCAAATAATCCATCGAAACATCCACATGTATTTAAAAACCAACAGGATGCTCTCAAAGTAGTTTTTCTTATTAACTATGAATAGGTGCCCCTTCCCCCAAACTCTTCAGACACAAAAAGCAAAAGTTTCACCATGCCCTCTGAACTTACTTGAAAATGCTCAACGCAAGCCAGCAGAGACCCTGCCTGCAGCTTTCCCATCACGCTGCATTTCATAAGTTTTCTGCCCTCTTTCAGCATTTAAGCAATAACAACAACAACAAAAAGTACACCACCACAGTCTGGCCGGCTTTGCTCCTCGGGATGCAGACTGCTTTCTTATCCCATACCTCAATGCTCATTACACAACAAAACGCACAAGACCGGGAACGACTAGAAATTCAGCCCAAGGTAAAATTCCACATCGACTTCAAAAGGAAGCCCCCAAGATAAAGTGGTAGGAAATTTTGAAGCCTTGTGCCATCTTGTAAGATACACACTATACCAAAATACCACCATTTTTGGCACAGAATCTTTTTTTGCTGGGTACAAAGGAAATTAAATGAAAGTCTTTGTATAGCAAGGACACCGGGAGTGGTGTCCGGCGGGGGCGGCTCCTAACCCCACAGCTTATGGACTGCCTGAGGCGAGCGGGCCAACACTCAAGTACCACCACTTAGCACAACCCCGCTGCGTGGCCCTCATGGGGGGAGGGAGCGCAAAGAATTAGCAATATAAATTTAAAACACCACAGAGAATGAACTAGGAGCTAGTCGTGTGAATCCAAAAATGGGCCTGGAGAGGCCAGGAAGAGGAGAGGGTCCTGGAACCTGAATTTCTCAGGGGTGTGGGGAGGGAAGAAAGGAGAGAGCGAAAGCAAAGGAGAGGGAGGGAGAGATGGATCTCTAGTGTAAATTCCTATTTTCTGGCTGGCCAAAAAAAAAAAAAAAAATTCAAGACAGCATCTTGGGGAATAATTTCCTCTCTCTTCTGAACACAGATTGGGAACTGCTGGATTATAATAAACAAGACGCAGTATCAGTTACAGTAACTAAAATTTGTGGGGCTTGCTTCTTAATTTAAATATTATTTGATCAACTGAACTCTACTTGTCAAAGATATTTATTCTTGGGGCGCCTGGGTGGCTCAGTCATTGAGCGTCTGCCTTCGGCTCAGGTCATGGTCCCAGGGTCCTGGGATCGAGCCCCGCATCGGGCTCCCTGCTCTGCGGGAAGCCTGCTTCTCCCTCTCCCACTGCCCCTGCTTGTGTTCCCTCTCTCGCTGTGTCTCTCTCTGTCAAATAAATAAATAAAATCTCTTAAAAAATATATTTATTCTACACGTCTACTTTTTTATAATGTGGTAACCCATGTACCACATGAAAAAAAAATCTAGGTTAAAATCTTCTGACAAAAAGCTTTAGTTTCAATTCCCATGTGAAAATTTCTGCCCCAAATGGGTACTAGAGAAAGTTATTTTCTTAGCAACCGGTGATACTGATAGTCTCTAATGATTACTAACAAACACTGAACACTTCTTGAGTTTCAAAAGACAACATTAGAAATAATTATGAAATAACTTGGTCCAGAAATTACAATAAACCCAAATTTCGGAGAAATTAGGAAGCAATCCTTAGACAATTATTTTGAAACATGTCTGATGAAACACTGTGATGTGACAACGTTTTCTTTAAGAGAATGAAAAACAAAACGAGAGGAAGAGCCCAGGATCTGGAGCAGAGTTAGCCATCTGCCAGCAGAGCTGAACACAACCCAGACTCTTTGGGCCAATGCTGAACTATACACAGACCCAAATGATACCTCAGCCCTCAACCAGAATGCGCCCTTTATAAATACAAACACGCTGTGCCTGCCAAACTGACTTTAGTTGGCTCATTGCCCTATTCATAGTCCCAAGGTGTAGGGCTCCTCTGTTCCCAAAACTGTATGTGACCACTGGATGGGTGCAGAGGTCAACCATCACAGCCTTTCTTCCACCCGACCTGCCCATGTCCCTCTGCCAACCCCTCCCACTCCAGCACCCCCTCCTCACCCCTTAGTGTCAGGTGAAGACCGCCAAAATGCACAATTACGGGGCTAATCCGTACAACCAAAGACACCATTCAGTTGTCACAGCATTAAGTACGTCACAAATTTGCTTTCCTTTTAGCCCAGCTGATGGCTTTTTCTCCTCTGTCCCGTTCTCAGAGCCCACCCTCCTCCACAGCCTAGAACCTCTATGCAGCGGCCATTCCCTAGGCCCCAGGAGCACAGCGGAAAGCACAAAAGTTGAGGCAGCTGGTTGTGGTTCCTTGGGACAAGGGTCTCCATCTGAAGTGTGGCGAGTGCTCCAAAGTGTTGGAAAACACGCCTCCTAGACAGCAGAGTTTGAAGGAACTGAAGTCCCCCTGCGCTCCCCTTGCTAATAAAATCTACACTGGATCTGGATAAAACATCTTCCTTCCCATCTCCTCAGATTGTTCCTTTCTACACATGAAAAGAAGTACTTAGGGTCTACACTGGGACCACTGGTCCTGTGGGCTATCTGGAGCTCTCTCTGAGTGGGTAAGCCCCACTCTCACCCTCGGGCGACGGTCACCGGAGCGGGCTTGCAACCTCCATCTGCACCCACGAGGGGCCATGCCCACTCTGAACCACTTCTAAGAACGGCACCTTCTCTCCACTCAAAGAGAAAAAAAGCCTCCAAGAGATTTTAAAGATAATGTCCTTTCTCTGTAGCTTAAAAAAAAAAAAGAAAAAGAAAATGTGGCAGCCCTGCCAAGCATTTCCAAAAGCAGAGAAATAAATTTCAAAGCCTAGACACATAATGGGAAATGCAGGGAGGCAGGAAAAGTGAAAAGGACATGCTTCCTCGTTTTACCCTCTAGGACACTGTAACTCTCACACTTTTTAAAAATCTTTGTATATGGCTAAAATGGTTTTTATAGGGCATTCACGTTTCTCAGAGAAACCTGCATCAGAACCCCAAACCAACAACATCCTGCCGCCTATGACACTACCCCTGATGATGACCCAATTTATAGTTCACAGAACAGAACCAGCCACAGAAAAGTTACTTTCTACTCCCTTAGGAAGGAACATGCCACGAGGCCCCGGAAGAGGAGCCGAGAACTGGGTCCCGTCCTCGCTCTGGCCACTAACTCAGCGTGTGACATTGGGCAATTCACTTAGGGCATCTCTGGGCCTGTTTCCTTTTCTGAGAGCAGGTTGGGCCGAGATGATCTAAGGTCACTTCCAGCCCTGAAATCTTGACACTACAGGAGCATGTGTAATTATGAGCATCCATGTTACTGTGGGGCTGGAGGAAGGAGGAAGCTTCTGGAAAAATGTCAACCTTGCTACGTGCCTCATTTATAACATAAGAATTTGTAGAACATTTTCACACACGAGGACTCAAGATGTGGTTTAACGGAAATAAATCACTTTGTAATAATATACACATACATATATATTTAATATTCATATAACAGAGGCATAATTCATTAAATATATACTCAATTATAGGAAGCTACAAAGTAAGGAGGCAGTTAGCCTGAAATCTGACACAATGCGTCTTAAGATTTTTCTACTTAAGAAAATCATTTTGCCATTTTTAGAAATTACAAGTAACATCGAGGCAAAATATATTAATGGGTAACATTTTGTGTTACTTAAATAAAAAATACATGAATTATTTCATGCTTTGCATAATTCTACCTGTCACAGATTCGTTATAAAAATGTGTCTTCCATTAATTATTTCCAAAGTAGGAAGTCCAGCTCATGATATAAACAGATGGAAGAGAATATTCTAATAAGGCTGAGCCACCTTCTCAAGAGGTTAATTTATAAATTCCACTTTCAGAGCCTACAAAATCCAAAAGTACATTAAAAATATATGTAGACACACACTTTATGTTGTAGTCTCTCACTACTAAAACAAATGTTTCATATGTTAAACCCACAGGCTCTCAAAGCCACGGATGTACAGATTAAGTTTAACCTAAGCCTTTCTAAATTCATTTCTACTCTCCGTTTGCAATCAACCAGCCCAGATAAAATTTGCTGATGCTAATGTAGAATGTTACTTTCCAACAATTAAGATAAATCGGAGTGGGAGGGGATTGGAAAGTCTCAAATCCAGCGCTTCCCTTTTGAATTTTCTAATTCCCTCTTCTGCAACTCACCTCCACTAAATGAGTTTTTCAGAAAAGGATCTGGGGGTTGTGTTTTTTAAACTGCTTTGGCACCATTTCCAGTCTCCCCCAAACCATGGTGATAGTGCCCCACTAACTGGAAACCACAAGGCTAGACTAACCCAACACCAGGAGGAAGGGGTGGTGGGAAGATCTGGAAAATTTCCGGGTGGGTAACAATCACTGAGGTCTAATAGCAGAAAACAAATTATCTTCTAGATATAAACCATATCCAAGACTATTCCAAAAATATATATTTTTAAAGAGAGAAAAACGGATAAACAAGGCCTGTTATCAACAAAAGAATATTTTCTTCATCTCCCCCCAATAAAGGAAGCAATGGCCTTTGTAAGGTCACTTACAACAATGTGTGCCGGTGATGGAGAGCGGGCATCCTTGAGGGCTTGTCTGCTCTGGAGGGTCCCCGCCTGGACATCAAGCAGTGGCCATTTCATCTGGAGATACTGGAGGGAGGAAACAAAATGAACGTGGCAAATGAATTTAGAAAAGAAACGCAAAACCGCTATCTCAAGACATAACTTCTGGGGTGCCTGATACACAGAGGAGAAACTAAAAGGAGTAAGGACATGCAAATAACAACACAGAAAAAATGTAAAAGCATGCAAGTAACAACAACATCAACAGAAAAATCATGCCATACCAATAGGTTCTCCCTTAGAGCTCATGTTCAACAGGTAGGTGTGTTTATAGAACATCATCAACACTCTTAGCAACTACAGAGTTTGGTCTTTACATTCAAACGTCAGGCTGGCTCCAGATTACATGATTTCATTAATCCTGTCTCACTTAGAGGGAAAAGTGGAGATGTGGGAGAGACAAGAAGAGAGAGAACACAGGCCTTCCAAAAGAAGAAAGCAAACAGGAGTCTCAAGCCAGAGGTGTCCAGGAGACCATCAATTCCAGATCTCTCTTTCAGTGACCTTCATTTCTAAAATGCCATCATCCTTCACTTTAAAATTGAGTATACGTGTGACTGTCCTTTAGTAGAAACTACTCCAGTAGTTTGGGATGGAACTCCTCATCCAACCCAAAAGCTTATAAAACAAAAATATTTCTCAGGGCACCTGGGTGGCTTAGTCCGTTAAGTGTCCAACTCTTCATTTCAGCTCAGGTCATGATCTCAGGGTCTTGAGATCAAGCCCCAAGTCGGGCTCCACACTCAGCAGGGAGTCTGCTTGAGACTCTCTTTCTCGCCCCTGCCCCTCCCCCTGCTTGCTCACGCTCTCTCTCAAATAAATAAATAAATCTTTGGGAAAAAAAATACTTCTCAGTAAAAGATGTACAAACAGGGCACAGTACAATTTATACACCCATCTCAAAAGGCCCGAGAAATTCTTAAATACGCACAAGTTTACCACAGAAATTAACTTAAAGGTATAAGCCAGTGACATCTATCTCTGCTCTTCTCTGAGGTGGAAAATACATGGCACAAGGGAAAGGAAGTTACTTCTGTTACAAGTGATACATCAGCTTTCAGAAGGACTTGAACAATCAACTGACTCAACTCCCTACTGAAGAAACAAGGAAAAGTGAGGTGAGGTGGCTTGCCCAGTCACAGAGATACTTAGCACACATATAGGCAACTCCAAGGCATTTGACTTTGGTGGGTAACATCACACCAGTTTTACTCAGGACACCTTCAGACAACTGAACAAAACTGAAGACACAACGCTAAGATTTTAATAAGAACATCATCAGCCTTTCTATATCACTGAAGGCCACCTGTTTAATGCACCAGTTAATGCTCGGAGGGAATATAAGGGGCCATCTTGATCTTTTCAGAGATCCCAAAGTGAAATAAATGGCTAGCTTTCATACAAATTGTACAGGAAATTTTACTCAATGAATATTAATTAAGCTCTTTGTACATAGCCTTCTCGTGAAGGATTAAGGAGATAGGAAGATGTCTGCCCTCAGGGAGCTTATCCCCATGTGAGGGAACCAACTCACACTCAGATTAAGCCTAGACAGAATGTAGTGGAAATGGCAGAGGCTCAGGGAATTGTGCCTAGGGAATGCCAAGAAGGAAGACAGGATTTTTGAGTAGAGACTGGGGAAGGCTGCACAGAGTAGGTCTTGTTAAGTCAAGAAAGACTTCAACAGAAAGAAAAAGGACAGCCAAGGGCAGTCCAGAAAGAAGGAAGGGTGGGCTCAAATCTCATGTGAAATAGAAGGGCAAAAGCCACACGCAAGCTTTCCCATGGGTTCCTTAAAGATACAACTGTCCAGCGAATTAAAACCAAACACAGTTATGCCTAAAACTAGAAGACCCTGGCCCACAAGCTACCTGCCAAAGTGCACAGCCAATTTCCCAACCTAGATCTGTACAAGGTGAGAGCACCTCTACAACCTCAGAGCTGTTACCCAGAAGGCTCTTGTGTGAGGGAACCTGGTTACTAGTTCTGGTGACTCACCACAAGACCTTGCATCAAATCCCTTTGCTTCTGTGGACCTCTGGATTTTCATCAGTCAACTGAGGGGGTCGTCCTATCTGGGATGGGGATGAGGGCGAGGCTGCCCCAGCACTTAAGAATTCTGGACTCCCAGACAGTAAATACCAGCTGGCACCCCACTCCCTGCCTCAGTCAGCCATATAATCAAGCCATTTCCAAGTATCTTCTTTGGGGACAGTAGCATCCCAAGTTGAGAGCCACTGTAATAAATGTTTCCATGGTCTCCCTCAGCCTATAACTCAAGCCAGTGGGCCATGGGAACCTATAACGCCCCATCTCATTCTTACCGCCTCCCATTCTCACCTGCCACATAAACAGATGAGCCTCATTGCTCAGAACCACTCAATACCATCATCTCCTTTGAGGCCAATCAAAATGGACACCTGCCAATACTCATCTCTCCTCTCATAAAATCCTGTGAGGAAAAATGCCAAGCTGAGTGCCACCCACCTATACCTCATGCTACCCTCAGTGGGCAGGGTTAGATTAACAGACAGGTTTCCATCTCTGGCCATCTGCAAAACAGATTTGATCGCATCCAAATCCCGGCTCCATAGAATTCAGAAATTTAGGATTTGTTTAAGGTGACAGACCTGCCCTGAGGACCCCACCAGAGAACTGTCATACCCATAATGCAATATTAACGCAGAGTCTTATAATTCTTATTTTACATAAAAGCTTCATTGTGTGCCATATCCAATCTCCGCAGGCTACCTGCACCACTATTTTTATGAGCCTACATTTCAGCGCTCCAAGCCTACAATACACATAATTTTCAATTATGTTAGGGCAGCCCAGGATCACTGCCTATATAACATTACTGGTTGGAGGAAATGAGACTCGGCCCCACTGCCCAGAGAGAGCTAACCAAATCCAGATGGTGGAGGAAGACAGCCCCAATCGTGCTGGCTTACAAGGACTCCACGGTGACAGCCTCAAACTCTCCATCCCAGTGAAACTCGATCCCACAGAATGGCTGGGCCCCCGCAAATCTGTGCCCGTCCCTTGGAAATAACTGGCATTCAGGCTGACGAGGTTCCTTCTGGGGAAATAAGTATTATGTCAGGATTTTTCAAAGGAAGTTATTAACCTCCTCCAAAAGTGATGGGTTTCCCAGGTTCCTTCATCTTCTACAATTGGTCCTTATTAATAAGGAAAATAAATAAATAAAGGGAAGAAAAAGGAAATTAGGTACAATTATAGCCTTGAGGAAAATCTCTTCCTTCCTGGAGACACTAAACAGCGGGAAATTCTATTCTGTTGGGTCCTCAAGGAAGACCCGAAGGAGGAGGCATCTCAGATTTATGAAAGGGCTGGAACGCCATGCCACATTTTCCCCCTGGTCCAACTTCGGTTTTATATCCTTTTGGGGAAGAAAAAAAAAAAGTTCCCACCATCCCACTATAAAAACAACACTGGGCTCCAGCTCCCTTCCTTTCAGGCCGCTCAACGTGGAAATTATGAATTGCCTACAAAAACATTAAACTTTTCAGCAAACTGCAATCAAACGGGAGCCGTGGGAATTCCTGCATTGAAAACTGTTGAAATGGAGTCCTGCTCAACTTGCATTTTGCAAAAAAAAAAAAAATAAATAATAATAATAATAATAAATATATAAGGCCATCTTGGCTTAAGTGTTTCATCCTTTGTTTAATACTAATGTTCTGCTCATGGCCCACTGGGGTTTTTCCCCAAATCATATTTTATGATATGTCTCAGGGAGCTTAAGTTAAGCTTCAGACCTGTGGACAAAGTCTCAAAATATATACAAAACCAATGGTCTGAATGCAATCGAGGAGCTTTAAAAGCCTGTTAAATTGTCAGCAAAAAAAGAAAAAGGTAATGCAACTCGAACTTCTCCTCCCCCTCCTCCCCCAATTAAAAAAAAAAAAAAAAATGGACAAGGTAAGGCAAAGGGGGAGGGATCTTCCGAATCAGAAGACCCCTCCAGGATCCAGGTACAAATGGACCTGAGGGAACCTGCTCCCAACAAAGGCACCCCCATCCTCGTGGGTCCAGCTTCATTCAGTAGCAAGGAGGGCGAGGAGGGGCTACTTGGAGAACCCGCATCTATCTGAGGGCTGCTGAGGCCTCGGTACAAAAGTTAACATTCTAAACAAATAGGACAACGCAAAGGCCAATGATGATGCTGATGACAAAGTTCCCAGGAAACCCCACATCGCTGATAAAATACCAAAGGAGCTCGGCAGTACTTCCCGTCAGTCAGTCCACCTCACAGATGGACAGGCAAGAGGAGTCCGTCCCCTTACTTGTTCAGGACGGGGCTGGCAAACTTTTTCTGTAAAGGGCCAGAGTACATATCTTAGGCTTTGCAACCCACGCTGTCTTGGTCCTAACGGCTCGGCCGTGGTGACATAGAAGCAGTCATGGGCAGTATGTGTACCTACTATGTCATGGTCATGTTCCAATAAAACTTTATTTATAAATAGTGATAGATGGATTCCATAGGACTATCTTGGGTCAGGAAATAGTCTTCTCTGGGTTTTTTTTCAACCATTTAAAAATAATAAGAACCATTTTTAGCTCAAAGGCCACACAAAAAGGGGTGGCAGGACAGCTTCAGCCCTTAGCCATAGTTTGCTACACATGGCTTAGGGAATGAATATGCAAAGATCTGACTTCATGTCAGACAGGAAACATTCCTTCGCTGGGCCTAAAATCCAGACAGCCGAACGCGATTATTCGGTGGCCCAAAAGCAATGTTTTGGACTGAATCGTCACTGGCAGACTCCAGTTTGAGGAGAAGAGCTGGGAAAAGAATCTGAGCTCTCCAGCCATGACTCCCAGTCACAAGGTCTAACCACTAGACCACAACCTCACCGAAATAACTGTCCAGCCTTTCCAAAATGGAAGTTTGAAAAGCCCTGAGCAATTCTGACTGGAAAAGGTTCTCGTGTTCGAAAGTTCTCACCCACTTCCCAGGAAACACTGGCAACGTGTCACATGTCATCGAATCATCTGGAAAGAGCACCAGGCAGAAATGCCGCAGGTCATGGGAAATGTGCCCCATGTGTGCTTTGGGAATCACCTTTCTAGGTTCAGAAGCTCCTCTCTCCAGAGCCTTTCGGTGTGTACCACTCTCACACATCACGAAGTTGGAATGAACCCCGTACCAACTCTACCCACCCCCAACAGATGGCAACGGCCACGGGCTCCGGCAAGATGGGGAGGCAGGGGCCACCATGGGGCCTAAACAGACTGCTACACGGAGATGAAACTGGCCTCTTCTGGAGAACGAGGACCCATTGAAAGCCTATCACCCAGAAAAGGACTGATTTTAAACACTGTGAAGGCCTTGCTCCCGTCCCCTGCCTGGTAGATAGGCATCCTTGACCTAAGTACAAAAACAACAACAACAAAACAGCCTTTTCAGGCCAAGCTTTCTCAGCAGGTATGCTTCTTCCTAGAAAAATCAATTTTTCAAGAATTCAAAGTCATTGGAAACCATCCTCATGACAGATCATGACTGCTGAGTCTTCCTAACTCCCAAGACCCAGAAAGTCATTCATGTTGTGTTTCTCATAAAACAGAAAGTCACTATTTTGTCCAAACACCCAAACCTGAGAGACCACGAGCCATGGCCCCTCACATCCAAACCCATGAGTCCTTCCTCCTCCGTGAGGTGACCGTTTACCCAAGCTGTGCAGCCACATCGTAGGCCATGCCCACTCCGCCACAAATGTGTGAGCCAGAAGGGGTAAAGCACGATGATAATGTTCACACCACTCCACTTTACAAAAAGAAAGGACCACCAGAAGCCACTCATCCTAAGAGGAAAAGGGAAAAACTTCATGACTGAGACAACAGGAAGCCCAAGTCTATCGCCAACGGCACGCTTGCCTTTCTTCAGGGGCTCACGTTGGGAGGCACACCCTCAAGATGCAGCCACCCACACAGATCTGTTAAAGAACACATGTGGCAGGGCGCCTGGGTGGCTCAGTCATTAAGCATCTGCCTTTGGCTCAGGTCATGATCCCGGGATCCTGGGATCGAGCCCCACATCAGGCTCCTTGCTCAGCGGGGAGCCTGCTTCTCCCTTTCCCACTCCCCCTGCTTGTGTTCCCTCTCTCTCCCTCTCTCTCTGTCAAACAAATAAATAAAATCTAAAAAAAAAAAAAAAGAACACATCTGGCTCTCTCTCCTTTCAGAACCCACGTCGTTTCTCAGAACTGGAAGATGGAAAATTCAGCCCATCTTCTATAAATAAGTAATTCTGCCCTGGGGGTCAGGGAAACCCAATATATGCAGAATAGTTAAATTATAAGAAGCGGTGATTAATATTCTGTCCTACCCTCTGAATCATACAGGTACCAACAGGTTTCCAAAGCTAGCGTGGATCGCATATACCTAACATAGAAATGATACCAAAAGTCATCAGAATCCTGCAGGATCCTCATGGCCACCACTACAAAATCAGTTTGGGCAATCTTCCCACAGATGCAGGAGGTACAGGAGATTAGGTTGCTTTGTTCTAGGTTAGAACATAGCCCAGAAATTGTTTCTTTTGAAAAATCACCCATAAGAGCCTAAAATAGAGGCTCTAGTTAAAGAGGCATTATTTGCCCATAAAAATAATGCCAGAAAAAGAAAATTTAGGAACACGTGACTGTGGCTAGTTGGGATATAGCATAAGCAAGTATATACTGTAGTTACCGAGGGAAAGAAAACCAAAGACCTCGAAGGCTGGGTACATTCTGAACTCGGAGAAGGAAAAAAGCCACAGAAGAAAATGAAATAAGAAGCTAGGATTGACTTTACTTCCCCCCACCCTTTTTTTTTTTTTTTTTAATGACACTAAACACAGTAGGAACTTAGGAATGTTTCCTTTAAAGTCACAATATGGGGGAATGGAGGGGAATCAGGTCCTCGTGTAAAACAACAACTGATTGGCTCTGCCTTCTATCTCTAGGAGTTGGTTGCTACAAGATTTTTAAATGAAATCCTTGCAGCTACCTTTTTCTTCCTCATCATAACAATCCAAAGGATCGTAACAGTATCGCATCGCTTCACATTTAGCGAGTACTTTAGAGTTCAAAACCGCATTCACTATAATCCTATAAAATAAAGGAGCATGAAGTTGCCACCAAGGCCGGTAGAACCCAGACCCGCTTGCCTGAGGTCCCTGGGGCAGCTGGTCTTCTAGTGCGCAGGCCTGCAGACCACTGGTGCGTTCACACACCAGCATCTAGCAGGGAACATCACACAGTGGCCCAAGTGAATGAACCATCCTCCTCTCTGGCACCGATCAGCTCTCCTCCCCACCCCCCACAAGGTCGCTGGGCAAACATTAAATTATTTCTTTTCCTCCAATGCTACTAGAAAATTATTTCTACCAGGGTTACTAAGGTCACTGGTACTAAGGGGGTAACTAAGCAAAACAAGCAAATAACAAACCAAAAAATCCAATAACCAAAACTCTTTATCTCACCAGCTATTCAATACCCCTGTCCTTGAGATATTTTTGCATTTCCTGGGACAGTGGTTTTGCAGGGAGGCTATGGTTTGGCAGCTCAGGGAAGCACAGCTGGAGAGAATTTCACCAGGCCCTTCTCTCAAACCCAGCTGGGCCCCCCTTGGGCTGGGACCTGGGCCTTCCTTCCATCCTCCCGAAAAAGGCACCCTGAAAACCATGGCTGTGTGTTCCTGGGGTAGCACAGGAGGGAGAAAGCGTCCAGAAACCCACTTTCCAGGCCCACTTCTGCCACTATCTGGACAATCACTGTGCTTCTTCACTGGGCAACATCTTCCTTACTCTGGGCCTAAATCTGTAAGCAATGAATCACTAAATTCTACTCCTGAAAACAATATTATACTGTATGGGTTCACTAGCTAGAATTTAAATAAAAATTTAGGGAAAAAAACTAAAAAGACTACCACATGCCACTAGAGATCCTAGAATTTCAGCTTCACGCCAGGACTGGATAGGACTTTGGGGAGTGAGTAAGGGAGTAAGTAAGCACACTCTGCCTACAATAGGACTGTGTCCTTCCTGGCCCATGTAATGGTGTGGTGGGGTCATGTGCCTCGCTCCAGCTGAGGAGTTAGGACATGTGTTGTGTCTAGCCTGCAGCACTTACTTACCAGAGTGGTTTTCCTCTACCACAGTGCTGCAGAGCACATGAGAAAGTGGCTGCTCCGCCAGCCTATGACCTAGATGGAAAGAACAGAGCAGAGCCCCAAGAGCACCCGTGACAGATATGCAATCTGAGCGGTAAGTAACAGTTTAACGTAACCCACTGAGATTTAGGAGACGTTTGTTACTACAGCATAACCTAGCCTCTCCTCACCTATATACCCACTTTCTTTCCTGCTTGGAAGAGACACACAACAGCGGTAATGCATGGTCTATTTTCTATGTCTAACAGAAAAAAATCGAACAGGAATTCTGACATTCATTACCAAAAAAAGAAAAGAAAGGAAACTGAGGAAATTAGCTCAAAAGTCCCGTTCCCTACTAACATACAGATTCCTATAGCATTTACAAAGCACATGCCCTGGGTCCAGTATGGACTAGATATTCTGAGGCCTAGAACAGTCATCTAAGAACCAGTCAACGGGACAATAAGCTAGTCAATGGTACAGGGACTAACACAAGGAAGTAGAGATATTATAAAGAAAGATTTACTTCATGATGGTGACATGGTCCTACAGGCCCCACACCTTGCTGGTTTGTTTAGCGAGACTTTCCTCCTGACCGACTCTGGACTGCTAAATCCAACCATCTGGGAGTGGGCCCAAGGGTCTGTAATCCCCACCCCGCAACTTGTTACATGACCCTGACGATCAATAATTAGCATAAACTACTGGTACCAGGGCAGTATCAATAATGAGCATGTTGTCTATTTGCAGGTTCCGTCTTACTTTCTCAAAAGTTGTTTTAAACTTCTACAGTGATTGTCACTCCATCTTTTTTAGGTGGCCAAGGCAGATAATCTCTAAACCCGTTTTATAAGTGACAAAAAGCAGGGGCGCCTGGGTGGTGCAGTCGGTTAAGCATCCAACTCGTGGTTTCGGCTTAGGTTGTGATCTCAGGGTTGTGGGATCGAGCCCCGTGCCGGGCTCCATGCTCAGTGCAGAGTGTGCTTGGACCCTCTTTCTCCCTCTCCCTCTGCCTCTGTGCCTCCCACTCACTCTGTCTCTCTCTCTAAAATAAATAAGTCTTTAAAAAATAAATAAAAGTGAAGAAAAGCAGAGAGAAGTGAAGTGACTTAGCCCTGCAGTTACGAGGGATTCGGAACCAGAATATAGAGTTCTAGTATTTTCAGGCCAGGACTCTTAAGATCTCTTAAAGGAAACTGAGTAGAATGAGCAACGGGAGGGAGAGCAAAGGAGACACACGGGGACAAAAGAGATGGTGCAGCCCCCACCCCCACATGGGGAGCCGGGGGGAAATCAGCCTCAGAGACAGTGTCACTCTGGTGCGACCCAGAGCCGCCCAGGACCAGCCATGCAGAGTCTTCCGGCAGCCTCAAGATGCAGTTCCCCAACGGAGGGCTGTGGATCCCAAGCCAACGACAGCCCTGCCAAAAGCACCCAAGTCCCTGGGCTACCGGTCAGAGGAAACGAAGCCGCTGGAAGAACTTGAGAGCAGAAGCCCTCGCCCTCCTGTCCTGCTCAAACAGGTCACCCATCGTCAACCCCCAGACAGGGTAGAGCGCAAACTCCTTCCCCATGGCCCCCTGTGGTAGCTAACAAATAATCAATGCTCGCATGCCACTGGAGGAACCTCACGTAAAGAGACAGACCAAAGGTGACCTACTTTGTTCACCACATTTTTTTTATTATTGCTTCTTATAAAAAAGCCAAGTACAGTCTAGTTGGCTGGAATGCATTAGTTACCACCTGCCCAGGCCAAAGTGGATACAAGCACCTGCAGACCAGGAAAATAAGCTGGAAGATACGGAGTGGCAAGTGGACGTCACTGGGAGCTCAGCAAATATGGGGTCTGCTGGGATTAAGAGCACACCAAGTCTCGGCTAATGAATGAATAAGGAAATGGTGGTCTAGCCATACGATGCAATATTATTTGGCAATAAAAACAAGGGAATACAGGGGCGCCTGGATGGCTTAGTCTTAAGCGTCTGCCTTCGGCTCAGGTCGTGATCCCAGGGTCCCGGGATCGAGCCCCGCATCGGGCTCCCTGCTCGGCGGGAAGCCTGCTTCTCCCTCTCCCACTCCCCCTGCTTGTGTTCCTGCTCTCACTATCTTTCTCTCTGCCAAATAAATAAATAAAATCTTAAAAAAAAAAAAAAACAAGGAAATACTGACCCATGCTACAACAAGGATGACCTTGGAAACATTATGCTAACTTAAGGCAGACCAAAAAGGTCACATATTGTAGGATTCCTCCTATATGAACTACCCAGAATAGGCAACCCCATAGAGACAGAGATTAAATTAGTGATTGCCAGGAACTGGGGGGCAGGGGAGATGGGGAGTGATTACTAGTGGGGGTACAGAGTTTCTTTTGGGGGTGACAAAACTGTTCTGGAAACAGACAATGGCGACACGGGCACACCACTGGGAATGTACTAAAATGTGCCGAATTGTATGTTTTAAATGGGTAAATTTGATGGTATGTGAATTATATCTTGATTTTTAAAGTGGATTACAAAAAAAAATGCACCAAGTCACCTGATGGTTATCAGACTCATTTCAAAGACAAGGGGGTGGGGGAGAGCACACAGTCACGTAAGCATAGACTCCACCCACAGTGCCATAATGCCTGAAGAATGAACCAAAAAAACAGGTGAACAAACCTCCTCTTGAAAGAAAACTCTGACCCTCCAAAGCTTCTTGGGAAATAAGCCACTTCCAAATGTGACTGGCTGATGCAGGATCTTGGGAGGGGCCCACTCCCATGGCAGGGGAAGGCCAAGACCGCCGAAAGCTGGAAAGAGCACAGCCAGATTAAATGTGCCAAGGAAGAGACGCAGTAGACAGCGACCAAAGTGGCTGATAACTGTTTCAAGGCAAACCACACAGAGGGGAGCACGTGAGTCAACAGAAACTGGAACCCGCTAAGAGTCCATTCCCCATCACCCTGTGGCTTCAGGCAGACGGTAACAGCTGTGCACCTCAGTTTCTCTAGCTACAAAATGGGCATGGAATCACTTGCGCAGAGTCTCTCAAAGGACTTCCTCACCATATTTTCAACCCCAGAGGATACACTGTGCAAAGGGACACGAGAGTTAAGATCTGTTATTTCTTCCTCCAACTGCGCAGGGGAGTTAAAAGCCAAAAGTCACAGGTCTACGGACTGTTAGAGATGACCTTTGAGGATACAAAGCCAGAGAGTTAACAGGGTCCTGGTGACCTGGAAGAGTAATTTAAATCCCTGAATCAGCATGACTGCAGCAGATATTAAAATCAGGAACTCTAAAAGAGTGCTTTCTTTCTCCACAGCCAGTAGCTTCCAAGACGGGGGACTTTGACTTGCTTCTCCTCCCTATTCCGTCCTGTTTCTTACCCCCCTATTCCACAGCAACAAAAGACAACGCAAGTCTTGGCAGTCAACAAGCAACCAAGTAATGTGCTTTTAGTCAGTCGACTTGGGAAGAAAAATGCAAGACAGACCTCGGCTCCTGTCCTCAAAGCCCAGCTGAAACTGTGACCCGCGCACTGCGTTTCCCTTTTATTTTTGTTTCCCCTTGTCACATGTGAAAGAGGTCGGTGGCTCCAGCAAAGGTCTCCCTGTCCAAATTTTTATTGTCCGAGGCTGGCTGTGACAAGCATGTGGAGATGCTTCGTAAGGCTCCCCTCGGAAGCCAAAAGGTCAGCAGCGCCTCTGGTTCATTTTGCTTGGGGAGGAACAAACCCCCGAGCCCGGGTGAAGATTTAGTGAGGCTGACCTTCTGGAGGCCCCCGACCCCCCTGCACACAAGTCTTGCTGCCTCAGCCAGAAGCCGCCTGCCACTCAAGTATCATCTTGCTGTAACAAATTACTCCTAACCCAGGATTACGGCTCTTTCCAAATCCCTCCTAGAGAGCAAGGAAATAAACATTCTCTCCCAGGACTCTGCCCTGGTTGTTTCCCCTGTTGGTAATCCTTGTCTGTATTTGCTTCTCCTACAAGCCTTCGTCTGGGAGGTCTGCTAGACCATTCCGGCCCACTTTCCTTTCAGACATAAGCTGAATGTCTCAATTGTCCATTAGGCACAGTAAAAGATGAAGGCGGGCTTTCTGTCCGGAGGAGCCTCACACAATAGTTCCCTTTGCCCACACACTTCTCGTCTGACTGCAGACCCGACTGGCCTAATCCTAGTCACTCACGGAACTCCACACCCCAAATTCCTTGCTAACGCCCCGCAGGGACGAGTGCGGATGGGCCCTCATGAGGCCATGCTGCTCCAACTCCAGGCCAGGGCAGAGAAGCAGGCCTGCCCCCCCCCCCAGCCCCACCCCCTGGAACAGCATGCCATCTGGGGGCGGGCTGGCTGGGGAGCAAGATCTAGAAAGAGGCAAGACAGGAGACTGCCGACAGGAGAGACTGCCTCTGACCCCATCCTGCGGTTTCCTTTAATAAACTACCAGGAGATATTTTGAGCACAATAACCTCACTTGGGGAAGGAAACACAGTTCTGTCCACTTCCAAAGTCTCCTCCGAAACACCGGGATATTCCAGACCCTTCGGACAAGAGAGGCTGCTTTGTGTTTTTAATTGTATACATACGGTGACCAGCATATGCCAAGAAGCAAAGGGCAGAACAATGGCCGTTAGGATGGATGTAGGTGATCTGAAGCGATAGGGATCTTAGGGTTGTTTTATGCGAGACTTTCTCCCTGCAGAGAGTGACTGACAGCACACTCGCTGACACATTCCGGGCTGGGAGAGCAACTTTCTGAAATAACCCAAAGGCATGGAGAAGACAGAAATACCATCAAAAATCCAGACAAAAAATCAAATTCCTATTTCAAAGAAAAAGGGGGGGGGTGACACCAGTTGAAGAAACGGAATTAGATAATACTACTCATTCTGAGGAGAGCACCACCTTAATTTCCCCCCATGCCGGCCCACCACCCTTCTCTCGATAGGGCCACCGTGCCTCTCCAAACAAACCTGTTCTCTGCTTTTGTGGTTTTAGTCTTTAAAGAACCTGGCTTGGGAAGGAGCAGTAATGATCTGAAGCTAACCACTTAGCTCATTACTATGTCATCTGGACGGGAAGATCAATTCCAACAGCATCAAGTTTGGGGATCCCTTCCCCTGAAGGTCTGCACTATTAATAGCAAGAAAGTTTCCCAGGCTTTGGTTTATTTCTAATCCCAACCAGTCCTGACCACGGAACCTGGACATCTACACTCCTAGAGCTCCCAGGGACCCGGGAGATGGAATTCCAGGTCTCAAGTCTTTTGAAAGCAGCAGAAAGACGCAGAAGGAAGGCCCAACTTCAGGCAGGCAGAAAGATTCAGCTCAGAGGGACTCAATCCCAAGAAAGGGCTAGGTAGTCAAGGGGAAAAACTAAGTTAAGGTCTCTCTACCCATCTAACACAGTTCCTGTGCGTACTCTTCCAGGCTGAGCTACCCTACGGACAAAGGTCACCCTGTTATCTCCCCGTTGTGGAGTTGGCTGACAGAAGATTCTAGAAGAAGGTTAGTTAAAAATTAACTTACAACCTCACTAATTCAGACCCAGGTAGTGCTGCAGAATGGTTAAGAGGCGCAGAAGCGGGAGCTCGAATGCCTAGGTTCAAACCCAGGATCTGCGGCTTCGTGCTTCTGAGGCCTTCGACAAATGGCCTCACCTCTCTATGCATCCAGCCCTTGCCTGCAAAGCGAGGGTAATAACACCGGGGTAACAGTGGTAACTCCTTCTCAATATGCACAGGAGTGACTGACAGGATACACGCCACAAACGAGGCCTGGTTTGACGTATGAGACAGAAGGCTGATGGGGTTCATGGTCGTGGGGGGAGCCATCTCCCTGCTGGACGTATAAAGAGAGAAAAGAGAAGTGTGGGATTCCTCTAAGTAAAAGCACTAAGTTAACAGACTGCCCCCAAGTTGGGTGCCCGAGGAACAGACCCGCGGATACAACTCGCACTTACTACCCACACATAAATGGGAAAGTAAGAAATTACTCATTCAGCTATTTTAAATATATCCCTCCCCCCTCTCTTTATGTACCCTGGCAAAGAGAATTCAAGTCCAGCTGTCTGAAGTTTCCCAAACACCTGAATGAAGGAAGCCAACTGCACCAAGTCCCACTCAGGCTCTGCCCAGGTACAGGTGAATACACAGTCATCCCAACCAAAGGGTCTTCCACAGTCGTGCCCCCCTCGCTCTGCCAATACAGGTTCACAAAGCAAATACACACGCTGCCACAATCAGAGAGGAAAAATGCCAATTCAGCAAACCATCTTGAATGACAGTTCATGCCACGCCTTTCATGTCCCCATGCCCAGGAAATACCCAGGAGCCCTGCTCCTGCCCCCACAAGGCCCCCCTGCTCCTTTCCCTCAGGACCACCAAGCCCCCGCTGAATGAATTCTATCTGCTACTGTGAGGACCCAAAGCAGCAAAGTAGGAGTTGTAGGGGCTGTGTGCATTCAGACCAACTTTCCAGGTCACATCTCAAGGCAGCGCAGACCCAGGTTCAAATCCCAGCTCCAGAACTCCATTCATTCACCAAAATTTATTGAGTACCTCCTCTGTGCCGAAAGAATTGGGCCTGTTAAGAGAGAATATCAGAGCTGACCCATTTTAAAAGCAGAGTGAGGCAAATGAACATCACCTCTCTGAGCACTGGTTCCCTCCTCTGTAAAATGGGAATATACATAAACATCCACCTCTCGGAGTTCTTCTAAGGATCAAATGCTTGGCCCGGTGCCTGACATATGGCAAATGCTGAGAAAATGCTAGCTATTATGTTATTAGCTGGCTATTACATTGCTATTAATATAATCAGTATCATCAGAATAAAACTCTTTCTTGAGATACTGATACATGATTCTAAATCATCCAAAAAAGTCAATCCCGGGTAGGTGTGTTATCCATTGCTTAAAGAGAAATAAACACTTACCCTGAAGTAATGCAAACTGACCAAAAACATTCCTAGTTGACCAGGCTCGCCTCTCCCCACCCCTCCCTTCAATTCACTCACTCCTAGCCTGCTGGGGAAGTGGGATTTTCCTATAACTATAGCTGGTCCCCCCCGTATGTCTGGTCTCCCCTCAGGTATACCAAGGCTCAGCTGCAGGCCTGCTGTTCCAAGCCACTGCACCTCCCCTCCGACTGGCCCGCAAACTTAGATATTTCTTAAAGGTCTGCAACTCCAGCAGAATTCTGATTCTTGCCCCGCATGCTCTGCAAAAAGCAGACACACAAGGCACAAGCTGGAACACAAATCAGGGGGTGGCGAGGCATGAGGGTGAAAACAGCAGCAGCTGCTTAAAGGCTACCAAAAAACCACAAAGAATCCTCACCCCAAAGAAGTTTTACATGTGCAGCAGAGAAAAAAGAAAAAGAAAAAAAAGATCTCAAAAAAACACTGCCACTGCCAGGCTATGTCACGATTTCCTTTTTCTTTAAGATTTAAAACCTCGCCTGCTAAAACCGTTGCCTAAAGAAGGGGTAAGACAGTTGGGAAAAGGAAATTCAAAGAACTCCCTGGTGCCCCTGGTTTACCACCACCAGGCAGCAAAACAAGGGTCAGCTGCTTGGCACCCTGTTTGGGGACCATCTCCACCCACGGGTTCTATCCCAAATCAGTGTGGATTTCCTCCTGCACTGACCATGTACTTGGAGAATGAAGTACATGGAGAAAGCAAAAGTACAGGCTGTAAACAAGATATGGAAATGCCCAGAACACACGTGTACACGTGGAGAGGTAAGTTTTAACTACGGTTTCAAGAGTGGGAAGTCAGACCAGTTCGGGGGTTTAAATCCCAGACCACCACCTACTTCCTCAGAGGCCTCGGCCAGGTTACTTCACCACCCTGAGCTTCAGTTTCTTCTTCTAAGAAACAGAAGCTAACAGCAGCTCTTTGAATCAGAGTTGTTGCCAAATCATGATTACAGAAAGTGGGGTGGAGCAGCACGGAGCATATGGTAAGCCGCTCAAGAAATGCCAGCCCCTAGGACCACTGTTGGGGTCACTATGAAGTTCCTATCTGTCCCATTGGTGATCTGGGCCATAATGTCGGGAATGCTTTTCTTGTTGGTCCTCCAACACGAGTCTGTCATCAGAAACTGATATTCCAGGAGGTGGAAGGGAAAAGGAGGAAACTGTGTGGTTGGAAAGTTAAAAAGAAAACAGTAAGTAGTAGAAACCACGTCACATGTGAGATCTTACTACGGGAAATGCCCTTGCTACGTCCTTTACCCATTTTTCAGATGACATCTCAGGAAACTGAGCTGGGAGAGCTTAGGCGAGCAGCCCAAGGTCACGGGATTTGGAAGTGAAGGTTATGAGGGCAGGAAACATGCTTGTCTCCCCTGTGCCCCTGTGCCAAGCGTGAATGGTCTCTTTAAGCCTCATTTAACATTCGACAAATATTTACTGATGCCGGCTCTTTGCTGGGCATTATGCTGGGTACTGGACAGAAGAGAAAGATCACAGAGCCCAAGAGTCAGGTGACCTGGGCGAAAATTCCCAGCTCCCGCCCCACTTGCTGGGTGACAGTGGGCAGAGCCTTCTGCTCCCTGACCTCCAGCTATTGTAAAATAATTTCCCTCCACCCCACCTCATAGGGTGGACACAAAAATTCCACTAAACAATATCTAACTACTTGGCAGCTTCCAGCTGAGCCTCGGGATTCATTCAAAATCGGTTTCCTTCCCTCTGTCCCCCCCACCCCCCCATCTCCCAAAACTAGCCCTAGTTAATACATCTATAAAATAAAGGTAATAGTGAGGTATCTGAGAAGCACTTCGACTATAAAATATAATAGGAAACATAAAACCACACGTTATTATTGTAGGAATGAATGCACCCCGCCTCTGTGTCCAGTTGCCTCACTGCCACTAGGAACGAGGTATTTGCAACAGTCTCAGTCCCATCAGGTAGGGGCAACCCTCCAGGGAGAGAGGAGGAAGGGGTGAGGGTTAGGGCTGCTGAGCCTGCATTTCCAGGCAGGAAAGAGAAGTGCGTGCCACCGCGTAGAGGCTGCATCCACATCGGGGAAAGCGGCGCGGGTCGGGCAGGCAGGCAGTGCGGCACGTTCCCGTGATGGGCCCACCAACTTCTCCGCGGGCTCCCCATCAGCGTGAGGTCCATTGCCATCTGGCTTCCAAGCCCCATGTCAATCAAAGAAGTGTTCCCAGGCCCCTGGAATAGGCCAGACACGTCCTGGGTGTCGGCGACCCTCGGGGGAGGGGTTAGGCAACATCGCTGCCCTCACTGACCTCATTATCTTCAGGCCCAGAAGATTCATTAGTTAGAACAACACAATACACATACTAACTTCTAAAAAGCTTGTCCTCGGGCCACAGCACTTCCCAATATTTTAAGAGGCATCCATGCACTCACCACCTATTATTCTTGATTTTAAAGAGGGCAAAGGTAACGTTCCGGCCCACCACTAACTCAAAAGTCACAACAAAGAAACCACCCGAGTGGCTCAGGGTTGTCAAGTCTTTAACATAACGAGAATCTGCCTCCCTCGGTGCGGTCCACTGTTAATCCGTCAGACAAATAAGGCAGTAGTTTGCCTTTCGTTCGGGGGCAGGTGTCAAGCCTGGCTGAGATCCACAAGAAAGAATGTTGGCTGCCCATGTGACCGCAATGCACACCTAAAAAGTCAATATATCCAAACTACTCGTCTGTTTACTGCTTTTAAAAGGAGAAGAAAAATCAGCCACCTTTTTAGCAATGCTTCCCTCTACGTAGTGGAATTACAGATAATTCTTTCTTATTGCTTTATACTTCCTAACACGTTATTTTAATCTTAAAGTATAAAAAAATTTTTTTTTCTTGAGAGAGAGAGAGAGAAAGGGCGAGAGGCACAGAGGGAGAGAGAGAATCTTAAGCCGACTCCACGGCCAGCGCAGAGCCCAACGCGGGGCTCAATCTCACGATCCTGAGATCATGGTCTGAGGCAAAACCAAGAGTTGGATGCTTAACCGACTGCGCCACCCAGGTGTCCCTTAAAGTTTTTAAAGAAAATATATTTTTCAGCAAACTATCTGTATAACTATGTGTAATTCTGTATAATATGGAAAGGGTTACCATGCTTCGTGACATTGGTTATAAAACCTCAATTAGGTTTGCTTGGGTGGAGCACTGCATTCACTTCCCCAAAGGGACACACAGGCCTCTAAAACCCCTAGTGAGTTTTTCTAACAAACCAGAGACATGGTTTCCTCCTGTCCCTTGTGAGGACTTCTTCAAAGGTGATTCGGTTGCAGGGAGGAGCCCACTCCCCAGGTTTGCTGGGATTTCAAGCCTTCTGTCCCACGGGCCCCAGAAACCTATTCTCACTCCTGTGTCCCATGTGGACGCTGTTCAGAGTTCCACCATCACACCCACAAGAACTGTACTCCACTTTCTGGTTCTCACAGCGGCCTCCCAAGGTCATGTCCTGCTCACCTCTGGCTCTAGCTCCTAGCCCTGCTGCTGGCAAGTACTAGGTGCACAGGAAGTTACATTAAAAGAAAACAGACGCCAGGCTGTCCACCCCAGCAAGGCACCAACAGAGGACTCAGGATGAAGCCTGCAGGGGTGGCCGAGTCTCTGGCCAGCAGCCTTCCACCCATCCCCACTTAAACGAACATGTCAAGGGTCAGAGAGGACACTTCACTGCCCGTTCCAGCATTCTCCAAGCCTAAAGGACAAAAAGAACAACAGGGCAACACATCCCGGAGAGGACCCTTTCACCTCCTCTCACATCTTTACTGAGCACCTGCTACGGGCCAGGCTCTGATCCAACACTTGCCATAGCTCATGTAATCTTCACTACCACTGATGATATCAATGCATCGGTTTCCTCAGCAGTGAGGGGAGATGGACTCTAGTGGAAAGACTTAAATTTTTCAATGTCTCTTAGTGACCAGGAAGTTCATCCATCACCCAGCACTGGGCCCCCTCCATAATCCTGCACTGATCACCCAAATGTCATCTTACTCAGCTCTCCCCAGCCCTCTTAAATACACTCAATTTCTTGGTTTGCAAAGAAGATGCATTTTAAAGAACAAAGATCCAGAGGGACCCTCTCTGGAACTCAGTCTTCTCATCTGTAAAATGAATATAAACATAACTCCATTTGCAAAGCCACAGTAAAAAAATAAAGAAACCAGGTAACAGGCCCAGTTAATGGGACTCAATAAAAAAATGTTTCTTCTGTCTTCTTTCTGAGAAATAAGGTAAGTAGGACAGAAATGCTTGGCTTCCCCCAATGACTATGTTTTTTAGTTGATTCTGCAAGGTGCATGCCCTCCAAGCAGTAGGGCATTGGGTAGAAGGGAGAAAGTCCGCAGTGGCCACAGAGGGTGTCCCCAGGTGGCCAGCCTTCCCACATCCAAAAGAGCCCCATGCCCCCTCCTCCTTCCCAGCCAGGCTCCAGCCAAGGGGAGCAGAGTTCCCCCCAAGAATTTCCATTTAAAGGTGTCTCAGTCACAGCATCCCAGCCTGCAAAGGAGACTGTGTGCGTGGCTGAAAAGTACACCCAAAGAGGAATGAGGAACATAGGATGCTTCGCTCCCACTCCATCGCTGGGTAATTTCTCTGCCTCCTCATGGGTAAAATGGGATAATGCCTGCTTCCACCCACCACACAGGATCCTTCATTGGAGCAGTCACGCCTGGCTCATGGAGGAAATCATTCAGAAAAGTCTCAGGCCCTGCCCGGGATAGTACTACTCTGTGGGACTCAAATCCCTCACGGTTCAGGAAGAGCTTATAAACTAAATCCAGGGTTCCTATAAGAAACTGTTCAGGTAGAGTAGACACACATCAATTTTTGGCTTCATCGCAAACTAGGATTTGAGTATTACTGGCTATTCCATGTTAACAGAAGACCAGGAGTGGAAGGTAATATGTGGGGGGGCGCAGCGGGGTTGCTGGCACAAAATCCCCAGTTCTGCTAGCCAGGGGCTCTTTGCAAACTGGAGGTAAGCCTCCAGAAGTGGTCAGTCCTCAGGGTTTCTGAGCCTCAGGGCAAAGAGACACCGCCGAGTTGACAGACCGCCAGGAAGCAGAGGTTGCCGGCGGCTTACACCGGTACTCCAGGGTCAGAGGATGCCACAATCTGGGGGTGGCGGTCGTATGTATCAAGGGTACAACCATTTCTGATTAACTGAGGGTGGGGGTGGGGAGACAAATCATTCCGCTGATAAGCAGAAGGTAAACCACTTCTTCCATTTCAAAAAGGACTGGCCTAGTGATTTTTTTCCTTTCCTCCCTCTCTCCAGACCTCTTTCCCCCACAGCAAATAAAGTAAGCCTCTGGCAGCTGATGAATTCAATTCCCGTCTAAGAAAACCAGGGTGAAGAACGAAAGCGCCAGAGAGCTCCCCCTTGGGCCTCCTTGCATTGCTCGAAGCTCTGGGGGTATCTGCCTTGGCATGCCAAAATCTTATAAAGAAATGAAATATTGACACACATACACTTGAGGCCTGTATGAATCATACTGGAACATTCTACCATAGCAAAAGATAATTCTCAATCCCTACCCTCTTGACACTAGTACATGTGGGTCCCCAGGAAGCAGATTCCTTAGCACCGATACCATTAAATCAAGTGAAATTTCAAGTGAAAACACAATAACGGAGCATCGGCAAGCAGGACCAAAAGTAACCCCCGCCACCCCCGCCCGGCCAGCTCATGCCAGACCCCACGGGAATAGCAGCTCCCATCATGCCAGGAATAAGAGACCTCTGCCCCGGGACCACAGTATGCTGTGTTTCACGTCACCTGTCCACCGTCTGGGGCAGACAATCCCCACACACTCTTCAGTTTTGTTTTGTTTTAATATATATACAGAAAGCCAATCCAGCAGAAAAAGACCAGCAGAGGAATGGGCCTGGCACAAGGCAAGAGGCGCTCCCATTCTGGTTCAGACTAATAATAAATAATAATACTTCGTACTTCTCTGGTGCCTTTCATCTGAGAATTTCAAAGTACTCTGCAAACATTAACTAATTATTCCTCCAGAATCCTGCAGAGACGGCAGAGGGAAGGAACGGACGCAGCCCTGGACTCCCAAGCCTTTCAGGATTTCTACCCTTCAAGGATTCCAAACTCTCCCTGGGACGATGCCCTCCCCCCCCGCCCAAGAGGGCAGAGGGGAGGCAGGGGTGAGGTAAGGGGCAGAAGCCAGCCTGCAGCTCTCTCTCTGGCTCTAATCCCGACTCTGTGGCTTCCTCAAAGTGATGCGGAAGTTACTGGCCACAGCCGGTCTTTGATAATAACTAGGGGTGACCATATAATGCATCACCCAAACAGGGCACTTGTAAAGATAAAAGAAAGTGCTATTAATAACTGGCATAAAGTAGAAATGTCCAGGTCAAACAAGAGACTCTGACCCTCGCGTGAAATCTACCCATTTCAGGATGAAGGGTTAGCACAGGGCTCCCTGAATTCATGCACTGACATAATCAACAGAGAAAGCTCCAAGTGCCAAGCATGTACTTCCGTTCTAGAAGCATCATTGGGCCTAGAAATTAAGCCTCACAAGACTACCACCAGACGGTCTTAATCTGGTTCCAGCAGAGTGATATGCAAAATAGAGAACTACCAGCAGATGGCCCTCCCAAGGGACCCACTAGGGTCCTGAAGCCCCCTACTTTTATGCCCTTTACAGTTATTGGATCAGGAAGATTTGGGAAGGTAGGCAGAGCATGGGCATATTTCAGGGTTTTAACCACCAGTCTTTCAGCTAAATGCTAACCCAGACACTATCATATACCCTGTCAAACCACCCCCACTACTAAGAGGCCAGGCTCTTCAAGGGGCAACTCCCTAGGTGCATGCACCCCAGTCCTAACATGCAAACTCTACTAGTTTTTGCAACCAAGTCAAGTTTCAGCAACACACGTATGGGGGTTACAGAGAGAGCTGAAGGCACGGAAAGCCTCGGTCAGCGTTTACTGGTTCTCACAAATTAATCCAAATTAATGAAAAATGTGAATTGCAGATGACTGTTATTTTTAGGAAATGTCTCAGTGCCTTCAAACACTTCCAGTAACCCCAAAATAAGCAAAGAAATATTCCCTAGGCGAGATCCTTAAAGAAGAGGTTAGCCAGGCAGGTGCTTGTATATAAATGATATGGTTTCTAAATGACCTGGATGCAGCAAAGTAATTGTCCCTCTGCTAGCTCATTACCCAATGCCCAATAAACCCGTTTCATCATGAAGGAAAAAAGAAATTGGTTGTGGTTTGGAGTCCTGACCAAATTACCTAGGATGCAAAAGTCCAGGGTATCCTCCTGCCTAACATGCTTCTGCTTTCGGGACCCTGCCTTCCCTTGGTACACCTTCGGGCTGGTTCAGATCCCCCATCACAGCGACACACTGCAGGAACCCCAGCCCCGAGAGCAGTGCCTGGGCCTGCTGTAGGCACTCAACAAATACTGCCAAGTTCATTCACAAAGTAAGAAGGCAAGTGTGATGGTTCTCAACTCCACTCCCATCTACCTCCCACATTCCATGAATAGAGCGTGCAGTCTCCCCGGTTCAAGTTCAGCACAGGCTATCTAGTCCCAGAGCAGGACTTCCCCAGCAGTCCGCACGCTGGAGTCAACGGGGTATCCTCTAAAGATACCAACACCTGGCTCCCATCCCTCAGACATTCTAACCTCACTGAAATGGACTTGCAAACTGAACATCAGAATTTTAATTTTCCCAGGTGATTCTGCAGCGCAGCGAAATTTGGGAACCACTGCCCCAAAGCAGCAGCAACTGCTAGGAGCTCGGGGGCGGGGGGGGGGGGGGGGGGGGCGGGATGCAGACTCTCAGGCTCCCGCCCCATGCCTACTACTGCATCAGAATCTGCATTTTCACAGAGCCCCAAAGGTTCATGTGCTCATTAGAATCTGAGGTCTCTGTAGCACACAGCATTCAAGGCCCGCAGCGGGAGAATCCAGCTTCTGAAGCAAGAACTCTCCGCCAGAGCTCTCACTTCCCTCTGCACACACTGCGTCAGTGGCCCCCTACCTTTCTGCAAAGTCCATGACTCCATGCTTTTGCTTCATCTGGGATGTCCTTCCCTTCCCTAATCTCTCCGTAAGAAAATTACTATTCATAGGCCACCGCTTAAGCACTGAGATACCAAATTGTTTCCAGTCCACCAGGGACAATCCTCCCCAGCCACTCGCGCCACCCCTGCAAAAAACACTTAACCATTAAGCAAACTCCAACTGAAACTGGGTCTCCACAGTGTAAGGTTAATACCAGGGCAATGACATGACTCGGGAGGCAGTCACACTTAGGATTCAAAGCCTCCTTCCACCGCAAACTAACTCAATGACCTTTGTCAAGGTGCTTAACTAAGTCTCTCTGAGCTCCAGTGGTCTTGCCTTTATGGGGGTGATGCCACCTACCTCCTTAACTGCGTAAGGATTAATTGAGATGATGTCTGTAAACTGCTTGGAAGAGTGCCTGGAAAATGATTAGCATAAGTGACTTAGAATACAAAGACACAAATCCCATTGTCCTAATACAGTGGCTCCCACACCCTGGGATCACTTAGGAGTCTTTACAATTTCGTATGCCTGGCTCCTCCCCCACAGTGGGACCTGGGCATCGGGATTTTTATAAAAGCTCTCCAGGTGATTCAACTGTGCAGCACATTTGGGGAACCACTGTCCTAAAACATGACAGGTGAGAGACATCCACGAGTAGGAGCTATTGTCACAAAGAATGGTTCAGACACACACCCCTTTGCACCTGTTCCTGGAGCCCCACCTGGCAAACACAGAAGCAAGCTTCTACAGGACTCCAGAAGAAAACTCAAAAGTTCCCAAACCAAACCGCCAAACCCCCATTCTTCAATCCCCCATGGTACGTTTCAGCAGACTGGACAGGGGAACAATGAAAATGGGAGTCCACAGGGTGGGGACATCCATGTCACCAGGATGTCCATGGGTGACATCCAGGTATACAGTTAAAGGAGACTACGCAAAGATTTAAGACCTCCAAGTGAAAGGTAAATGGATGTGTGTGCCCATCTTTTATGGTCTCCCTTAATTACCTAAAAGAACAGTCCATGCTCCCGAGCAGGTCTGGAGAAAGCCTTTCATCTCTCCCCTAGCCTGTCCCCCAGGAGACTCCACAGGTTTTCTTAAATGTATGAAAGGCTCTGTCCAGGAATGCTAGCTTCAATTCACCATCCTCTAAGGAACATGAATTGAGAAGCTAAACAAATTTGACAATGGCCCTTTACAGCTTTAAGCACAGGCAAAAAAAAAAAAAAAAATGCCCATCTCGGGGAAGCCAGTCTGGGCATCCAGCTCAAGGGAGGAGGGCAAGCAATAACATTCTCCTGAAGCAGCATTTCCTCAACGCCCCGGGGGGATGTGTTCCTGACGCTTTGGACACCCCTCCCTGGAGGCTGGCACCTTGTATTTTCTGAGGAATTTCCAGAAGCCCATGCCCATCAGTGGCGGGAGATACCTTTGCAACAAGGCACCCAATGGACATGTATAATGAATGCAACAGAGAGTCTCAAGGGCTGAAAACCTAGAACCAGGGAGACTCGTGCCAACAATTCTGATCAAGAGGTGGCAGGGATTTCGAGAGACCTTTTCAGAGCGTAACTCAACCCGAAGAGATCGCATGCTGCTCCAGCTTCAGCATCTACAGATTCAAGGGGCAGCACAAAAAGCAATGGAGGAGGGACCCATCCAATAGGGAATGGATTCTAGTCACCATGAAACTGATTTCCAGAAGCCCAACACCACTCCGTGCACAAAATTTCAAATCCGCTCATGAGCTGAGCAGGGCTCAGCTGGCCTCAGGAAGAGGAAGAAGACGGAGAAGGCTAGCATCATCAGACACCCAAACCCGCCAGCCACCGAGAGGGAAAGGCAAGGGCAACCGCCCTCTTAACGCAGTGTTTCCTGAACTGCGGGGCTACCAGGCATGATTTCAGGTGGTACCAGCTGTTACCTGAGCAGTTACAGGATATTAATGTGTATTAGAAAAAAATAAACTAGCACGTCAAACTTATAATTTCACAGATGTTAAGGCTTACAGCGAGGCTGAGTGTAAATAAGTGAACCAAATGTTTGCATCAAATAAGTAACAGTGCAGGTGGCATCCAGTTATGCCAAAAATCATGACGGGACGTATGGGGATGAGAAGCTTGAGAAACCACTAAGGAAACCCAAAGAGAATTCTGGCTGCACGGTGCCGACATCATCAGGGTTGTAAACCCAGCTGAAAGGGGAGGCTGTGGTGCCCGTGGGGAGTGACAGGTGGCGGGGGAGACAGATGAGTGAGGGGGGCGGCAGGTTGTGATGCTAGACAGTGACAGAGGCAGATGCCACCGAAGCTCTGGACACACCACGAGAAGTACCCTAGGCAAGGGTGAGGAAATGACTGGCCTGAGAAAGCGGAAACCAACCCCCAGAATGAATCATCCAGTAGACTGTGCTGAGGCTGGAACGTGTCAGAAAACCATTCAAACAAAGCTTTGGATGAAAATCTAAAGAATGAATATCTATAAAATCTTAAATGAAACAACAAGCAAACAAGTATCCGCAAAGCTCTGCAAAGAGACCAAGCAGGGGAGACTGGTAGGCCGCTTTCACTTTTGCTTCCAACGTGATTCACTTTCCAGCTCCTGGGCCTGCCGCTGGGTTTGTGCTGCACACAGCTTCCTCAAGCCCCAGCGCCAAGCTGCCTGCCCGCCAGCCTTCTCCAAATTCCACCAGAACTCTGGAACACCCAGCTAAATTGGGCCCAGTAAGTGGTCTAGAAATGCCATGCCAAAAGCCAGGCAGACAGCGAGCCCGAGCGCAAGGATAACTTCCGGGGTGCCGGTCACATGAGGTCACCTGCCCTCTCCCATTCTTCCCCCCCACACCCTTGACACACACTTCTCCCCCCCGGCCGCCCCGTGTTTTCACACTTGTGAAGAAAGGGGTAAAAGGGAAAGAGGCCCTGGCTACAGACTGACTTCATGCCAAATGCAAATGAATCCTTTTTACACTGCTAGCTTCCATTTCCAAGAAAATGTGGCAGAATCACTGTGTTTACTTCAGCCTCAGTGATGCTGCCCGGACACAGCACAACCTTCAGTCAAGCTATTAACTTGAACGTTGAACTTCACAGCCTGGCTGTCTTCCTCAGCCTTCCTTTTGATGTTACCTCCAAAGCAAAAGATCAAAGGCTTTGAGTGTGGTGAGGGGAAGTCCCAAGCTCTTAGCCTACCAGCCTGTGATATATGTTAAAATCCTGGCCAAGAGAGCTAGCAGGAGAGGGAGCCTGCTCCAGAGAGGCCCGGGGCGGGCAGGGGTGCAGGAATGAGGCTGAACGTAGAATGAGGTCACTTGTGACACAGACACCAGGGACAATGACAACTCGTGTGCGTGAAACATCTCCTACCTGGAAACACACACACACAGAACTCCCAAGAATAAAACTGCCTTGGCAGGCATCACGCCCACCCCGGCAACACACACCCAAAAGAGCCAACACACACACACACCCCAACCCACCCACCCACAAGAGCCAAACGCTGTTCCATGAGCCTTTCTCCTTCACAATGTACCCGCTGAACCAATCATCCAACAAACTTGAACTGGGCTTGCGCTGCGTACCAGACACTGCCCGGTTCTCCAGCTGAAGGGAAAGCACGCGTTCATCCAATAACCACACCAGACAATGACAATCACAGAGATGCCAATGCTGCAAGGCAAGGAATGTCGTCTTAAGAGGGTGCAAAATGCAGCAGCCACCGGAGGTGTCCCCCTGAGGGTGTGGGGAATGGACTGTGGAGACAGAAGGCACAGGGGCCCAGCTGGGTGGTGGGGAAGAAGCAAGGGGGTGGAGGGTCAAGGGGGGGCTCGGGCTGGCCCCACAGGCTCCCAGCAGCAGTGGGGACTTGTGTTCCCAGGCAAAGGTGTATCTCGGGCTTTTCCAACTACAATTCTTGAACACACAGGAGACTCAAAAAGCATTCTTCTAAGAAACATCTAAAGATTCTAACAGACTGGTTTTTGATGGGGGGGCTATGAAAATACAAATGATAACTCAATGTGTATTAAGTGGAAAAAGAGAAAAACTAAAATCAGAAATGGTTCTCTCTGGGAAGGGACAGAGCAGAGCCTTCAGGACATTGAAAACGTCCTTCCCCTTGCCCTGGGTCGTGGTTACACAGGCGTAGACATATAAAAATCAGACAGCTGAATATACCTGAGGTCTGTGCACTTTAAGATCTGTGCCGAGAAGTAAAGCGGGCGGGGCGGGGGGGGGGGAGGGCGGCGCTAGATCGCCAGCGCCCTGTTGCCTGCCGGCCCATGCGGGACGGCCTGGGCAGCCAGCACACCATGGTGAACCAACCAACCTCAGGCTTTGCTTGTTCTCACCCAGGAGAATGGGCTTGAAATATAAAAACCAAGGTTTCAACCAAGAACATAAACAAGCCTATCTCTGGTCCCTTTCCCCTGTTAGAAACAGAAATTTGGCTAAAGGGATAAAATAGAGAAATTCTTGGGGGACGGCTTTCATTATGGACAGAATGTGCTGTTTTCCAATTTGCTACATCTCCTGAGTTCCATTTTATGTTTTACAGGAAAAGTCTCCAAAAGGAAGCAGAGGCCCTTAGGGTCAAATTTATCTTCACTCCCTCCAAATCTAACAAGTTCTTCCTCTGGGACACCAGCAGGGCCGCCCCACCCCCCACCCCAGCCCCACGCCCTCGATGCAGCACCCCTACTGACCCCGTTCTTTCCCTGCCTCTGTGGCTCCCCTGGACCCGTCTCGATTTCTATTTCTCAGAACATGTAACAGCTATACTCCAGCTTCAGACAATGGCACCTTGGCCCGACTCGGTCAAAACAAAACAAGTTTGACAGAGGGGAACTACCCAATCTGTCAACTAAAATCCTTGCCCAAACCACCAAGAGCGGTTTTTCCTTTCATTCCTTCTGAGTTCCAGGCAAGCACTCCAGGATGGGAACAAGGACAACCACGTGGGGACTGCTTCCTCCAGCTTCCCCCCTGTCCCCTTTGCAGACCACCTCTTGGGAGCAATCCTCACCACTCAGGGCGAAAAAGCATCCTTGCCATCCCGCGGCAAGGGAGGGAGTGTGAGAACCACGGGCAGTTCAGGGCACTTTAGGAGCCGCTGCTCTCTAGAGGGTCAGCAGAGGGTGGGAGCATTCCACAAGCCAGAGTGCAGAACCAACGATGAACCTCAGAGGAGCAAACAACTTAGAATTCAGGCAGTTTCAGCTCGATTAAAGCCCACTGAGCTGGAGAGCCTCTCCACAGTGCCCCTGCCAGCTGCCACACACAAGCCTGAGCACCACCCCCGCCCCCCAGTCCTCTCAGAACCAACCTTCCTCCCGGCAAAACCCGAAACATGCTACCTGGATAGAAGAGTCCTGCCGATCACATGGGCACAACATGCTATCAAAATGATCAAATGGCATGTCGATCTAGAAGACTGCCTTGAGCACCAAGAACCTCATTCATTCATTCATTCGTCCATCCATCCATTCATTCATCCATCCATCTTTGGCACAATACCCACTAGGTGCCAGGTAACGTGTCTCAGGTCGAACATCATAAAACAAAGGCCCCCATTCGCCTACACCGCCATGACTACCATAGCAGGCTTACACGGGAAGACACAGCCGGGGATCAAATAGATGGTTTGAGGGGCACCTGGGTAGTTCAGTCAGTGAAGCGTCCGACTCCTGGTTTCGGCTCAGCTCATGATCTCAGGGCCCTGAGATCAAGCCCCACGTTGGGCCCTGTGCTGAGTGTGGAGCCTGCCTGAGATTCTCTCTCCCTCTGCCCCAACCCCCCCCCACTATTGTGCACATGCGCACTCACTCAAAAAAAAATTAACTAAAAAAAAAAAAGAGGGTTTGAAAGTGGAACTGGGCAAAGACATCCACACCCAGAAGTCCACTTCCACTCAGTATGTGGGGCAGGTCATATTAATTGTCTGAAAACACATGGTGAGTCACAGCTGGGAGGAGAAAAATGCCATCCCAATTCCAGACAAGGAAGCCCTCCTACAAAACGTCTTCCTGCCCCATTTCCGATTTGTGGTATACCTGGGCCCTGTCATCTCTCGGTCTGAATAAAGACCACAGGACCTTGAAGGACGACTATCCACTGAAGGCACATTCTCACAGGGAAGAAGTGGCTAGTGAATCCGTTTAAACTCTCACTTCCGCACTCCCCTGGAGCTTCTTCACGGCTCCCTAAAACACTGCCATGGCTCAACTGGACTCTGGGAGGCTCAGGACACCATCCGGGGTCTAATCCTCCCCCTTCCTCCCCCACACGACTCCCTCACTCTCCCACCACAGTGGCTCACACGGGACTGCCCGCCCCAACAGCACCCCACTGCAGAGCCTTCCCCACTCCCTGGCACTCCCCATGCTTTCGAGAAACCCCACGTCTCTTCTCGTTCAGGAAGTTCCAACTAACTGATTGGTCTAGAGCAATCAATTCCCCCTCTCTCCAACTCCGTTTCTTCAATCCGTGAAGTCCCGATTCCAGGCTTCGCTTCATTCTTTCAGCCCCGAGGACACCTAACGTGCCTCTCTGGATGTGTCCGTACCCGCATTCCCCACAGAGAAAGCACATGTCCCCGGCCCCTGTTGCCTGGGGACAGGTGCAGCCTCCAGCTTCAGCTTCTGCTGTCAAGCTCAGAGCTGTGGAAAAGTGCTGGTCTACCACCATATGAAGTCTCGGGATTTGAGTCAAATCCTGGCATTGACACTTGCTGCCTGGGGAATCTCAGACAAGTTCCCCAATAGAAGCCACAGTCAGAGTCCTCACCTGTTGAATGAGGATCCCATCTCCTGGCCTCAAAGGAACAATGAGGGGGCTGAGTGGCTGGTACAAAGGCGGTCACCTCAGATGAGTTCCTTCCCCCCCACCCCACCCCCGCTTGTCCATAAAACATTTGGTAAGTTCCTAGAAACAAAGCTCAAAATGGTTCAGGCTGGGAAAGGGGGTCAGGGAGGGGAGGGGGGGAACAGAGCACAGCCATTATTTCTGAGTCCAAAAGTGGCTCCAGGAGACATCCAAGTCTAGTCATGGAGACCATCCCCAGGCCATGCTGGGGCTCTGGGGACGGCTCGCCACAAAGCAGATGCTACTGACACCACGTGGGTGGTTGGCAAACAAAGCCGCTGACAGCCGAAGGATCTCTAGGGGCACGTGGGTGAGAGCCCACAAAGACGGAGCATCAAAAAGAAGCCCCAAATCAAGACCTGATCACATATCAGCCACAATAAATAATGTTTGCTCAAAGGTGGGAGGGATAGAGAGAGGCCCTTATTGGAGAAGGCCTCCTTGCACGTCCAATGTTAAAAGAAAAGCTTGTTTTGTATGCTACACAAAGGAGACACTGTTCGCAAATGCTTTGCCCATATACATAATCGGGGCTGCCTCTGGTTATTACGTAAGTCTCTGATCGATGGAGATTCCAAAATTAATTTCTTTCTATATACTGAATATGTAATATATAAGAATATATTCACATATACAATATATATTCTCATATATATATAAGAACACACACTCTAAAGTAAAAATTTAAAGATAAGCAAAATTTACGAACATATCAAATTGTTGGAAGCAGTTACATCTGAAGAGGTGAGGAATTCTGACTTCTTCAATATGACCCCCTCCAGGAAAAAGTGGAGGGATAATGTGATTTTTATTACCTTTTGTGTTTTACTGTATTTTTTGAAGAGAAAGTCTCAAAGCAGAAGTGAAGACAATTTAATAGAACCTCTAAATAAATCAGATTAAATTCTTTTTCCTACTGGGTCTAAAGGCTACTCGTGGACCTACTGAAATCCTGACGTTGCCATCAAGCAACACCAGGACTGGGGCACAGATGGGCATTCCCTACATGGGGCAGCATGGGTAAGTTCCCCTTACCAAACACAGAACAGGAAACACACATGCACCAGACACTCAACCAGGGTTTCTCAACCTCGGCACCACTGATGCTTTGGGCTGGAGAAGTCTTTGTTGTAGGGGTCTGTCTTGTGTATTGGGAGGATGGTTAGCAGGATCCGTGGCCTCTGCCCACTAGATGCCAGTAGCAGCCCCCAAGAAGTGATAATCCTAAAAGTTGCCAGACAATGCCAAATACCCCCCAGGGAGCAAGATCACCTCCCTCTGAAAACCCGCTGAGCTAAACAATTTGGACCCAGCGGACCCAGAGAACAGAGAAGCCAAGCCCCCAGCCAGCCACCTTGGTGACCAGCTCACACTGCACTGAACAGACGCTCCAGGACCAGTTCACTAAACCGAAAACACCTGGGTCTAAAGTCTGTCACCTTGGTATTGTCCCGGGCCCCATACAAAGCTGAATACAACTGACAGGTTTCCTAAGTCACAGCTTTTTCTTCCTGCCAACAGGAGCTGGGGGATGCAACCTGTCACCCCACTTAAATCTAACCACCCGCGAGTGCTGGTATTATCGTGCCAGTTTACAGATGAAGAAACTGAGGCCCAGAGAGCTGCTGGGACTTGCCTCAAGTCTCCTCACCTCTCAGCAGCTGGATTCAGACCCCAAAGCACCTCCCACCTATGCCAATAAACGGAAACAATGCCGTGTCAAGTTACAAAGGCGTATTTAATTCTTTAGGAAATTACTTTGCGGGAAAACAAACAATCTTAGTGATGCCTGGCTTAGATTCACATGTACTCTGTTTAAATTTAAACTCAACACTCAGAAGACAACAAAAACAACCAGTATCACTGAGAGTGATTCGGTTCAGGGTTGAGGGGGGGAGGAAGGGGAGCCTCATACAAGCCATCTCTTACACACACAAACACAAACACACACACAACCCACCTAGCTTTCTTTGTGGCACAAACCAGAAAGGTTAGAAGATCCCTCCTGGACTTAACATGCCCAGAGAAAAGTTCAGAGAAGTCCTCCTTCTGCACTCAAAGAAGGAAAAGAAAAAACCCTCACTTAATCATTGAAAACGATGGTGTTGGAGAGAACAGCTGAGCTCCATAACCTGTCTACCAGCCACTTCTTGGAGAACCAAGCTACCAGCTACCAGCACACAGCAAGCTCAGAGCCGGCTGGCTGGGGTTCTACTTACCCTGCAGGCATTTTTCTTATTTCAAAGTTTCTATTAACTCCCCACTGATGTGCCCTAAAAGAATTTTTAAGGGCTTGGAAACACATAAATAAAATAGTCTTTGTTGGACCAGCAGAGCCAAATGAAAGTCTTTCACCTGTAGCAGTGGTGATAAAAGTTTCAGGCCTCACTTTCATACAAAGCATCCAAAGACAGGAGAACCTGGAGTTCTCGAACCTTCCCTGGCTCCCCTCCCCTCCCCGCCCCTCCCAGCCAGCACATTTCGGCCCTCCCCCCTCCCCCCTCCCCCCCCCCCCAGCGAAGGACTGGTTGAGGAAGGTATGTCCACTGTATGCACAGGTTGCAGGAAACCTTCCTGACACCAGGCCTGCCCTCCGGAGTGCTCTGCGTTCCTTCAGAGCCTTCCAAAAATACCCAGTTAAATCAGGTTTGTCAAAACCCAGTTCGCACATAGTTAAAGATGAAGCAGAATCCTTAGAGGCTGTGGCTTACTGGCTCAGTGGAGGGCTGAGGGGTGGAGGCAGAGAATGGAGAGGGAATTTGGAAGAGAGAAATATGACCCAACCACATCAAATACCCAGAAACAGAAAAATAAAGGTGGCTGTCCAACAAAAGGCAATGCGGTAAATTTGCAGCCATCGATCGCACGGGCCAAGGTACCCATGTGATGTGCTCATGTATTCAGAGTCTTCTACCAGAGTCATGATTTGTTGCCCTCCCCTCCAGGCCCAAAAGACGGTTTGCCAGTAGTAGGACAACAACAGCACTGCCAAAGGCCATCCTGAGCAAACATCATTGCTTACACTGTCCAGAAAAGACATCATCCTAGCCCCATTTGGCAGATTAAACAGCTCTGGCGTCCTGTTCTGAGTTATTCATCAAATCTGGGCCATTGGCTAGCTGCATGATCTTAGGCGAGTCCATCTGCCTATGTGGACCTACAGATTGCTCACCTCTGCAAAGCAGACACTGGCCAGACGGGGACCAACTCCCTTCCATACACGCCTATGCACTTGTCCTTGCCAACACTCTCATGCCCCCAGCCAGGTCAGGCCCAACTTCCCTTCCTCCCTCCAGAGCCTGGTTGCCATGGGCCCTGGGCAGTGAATTCCACAAACACTGGTCCCTCTCTACCACAGCTCACATTCCCAACATGGTGACCATCCCTTCACGGAGCAGGTGCTGGTGAACTGTCACAGACAGAGATCCGAGATCTGGAAGGGCTGCTCAGGCACCATCTAATCCCACATTTCCCCAGAGCGTGCTGTTCAGCCCTACAAAGGGCTGCCCGGGGTTCTCTTTACCTGAAGGCCTTTTCAGACCTTCCCGTGAGCATCTGCTTACGCAAAATCCCCCAGAACTACTTGGCCACAGTCCTTGTGGAGGAAACTCCAAGGGCTAGCATGCCAGAGAACATATATGCTGATGGGCTGCTCCCTACTTCATCTTACAGAAGAGAAAATGGGCTCTGGGGGAGTATATCAAACAGCCCAGATGAGGCCCCAGGTCTCCTGAGTCCAGTCTGCATATCTTTCCAGTTTAACATAAGGTAGACAGAGATATTTATCAAAAAGACTACATATTGTTTGGGCTTTCCAAGGATCCCCCACAGGTTCTGGGATCTACAGGCAACACCCATTAGGAAGCAGCAAGTCCTACTAGCAGGAAATCCTTAGGCCAGGATCATTTTCTACACATGTATTTACTTCTGTGATGAGTAACTGAAATTTCAGTGTATTCCATTTTCCATCCAAACCATGAGAAGAATTACCCAGCAACCTCATGTGCCCGTCTGCAAATTCCTCAGAGGAACTCACCTCCTCCTCCCAGAAAGCAAACGGAGATGGTGCCTGCACAATGCCAACAGCTCCCGAGAAGGAAAGCACCAAGCTAAGACAATGTTATATAATAACGGGGGCTCAGAACCCCACCAGAAAGACCTCAGCAGCATGCAGACTCCTTCAGGTACAACACCGAGTGTGCCGCGAGGCGCCCACCTGCCTCTCCCACCATCAGGGATGGGCCCTCTCAGCCACAGGACACACAGACAATATAGGACCATTTCAACTGGTTGTTACACAGGCCCAGACACTCAGGGTCCTCCTGAGGAAAAAACAAAAACAAAAACAAAAACAAAACCCATAAACTGGAAAGTCTCATGCAAACAGAGAAAGCCTGCTGAAAACACAGCATCCCTTCAGAAGGTCCAAAATCCATCCACGAGCGATACTGATGGAGTGGACGTGGAAAAACGCCTCTCGGACTATGGAACACAGTCTCTTAATTTGATGTAGATGTTGTGATGATTCATAAAAACACAAAGCCATGCAAAAGCATTACCAAAGTCTTAGCACTTCTAATTACCGCATATTGTTCCCAGTAGGCAAATACAGAGTATATATGTATACTGATGATTAGGGGCCCCAGGGTGGCTCCATCAGTTAAGTGTCTGACTCTTGATTTCGACTCAGGTCCTGATCTCAGTGTTGTGAGATTGAGCCCCACACTGGGCTCCGTGTTCAGCAGGAAGCCAGCTGGAGATTCTCTCCCTTTGCCCTCCCCCACTGGCTTGCGCATGTGCGTGCTCTGTCTCTCTCTCTCTCTCTCTCAAATAAATAAATCTCTTTAAAAATGTTTTTAAAATGTATACTGATGAGAGGAGAAGTGGCAAGTTGAGCGCTCAGGCTTCTAACCCCTTCCATGCTGTGTGACTTTGAACAAGTTACTTTCCTTTCCTGTGTCAGTGTTCCCTCCTCCAGAAAAGGAGCATGCCTCACACTGTAATTAAATTGCATAATGTCTATAAAGCGCTTTGCTTGGTAACCATGCAGTAAATAACAGTTGTTTTAAGTTCTGATACAGGGACAGTCTGTGCTATCTCCACCATTTAAAAATGAGAATTCAGGGGCGCCTGGGTGGCTCAGTCGTTAAGCGTCTGCCTTCAGCTCAGGTCATGATCCCAGGGTCCTGGGATCAGCCCCACATTGGGCTCGCTGCTCCAAGGAAAGCCTGCTTCCCCTTCTCCCACTCCCCCTGCTCGTGTTCCCTCTTTTGCTGTGTCTCTCTCTGTCAGATAATAAAAATCTTTGAAAAAAAATAAATATAAAATAAAATAAAACTGAGAATTCATTGGGCTGGCAGACGCTTTCTCATATTTGCACTGCCATCTGATGCCACCCCTGCTCAATCCTGCTCTCCCCCCTTTTCCTGTTACAGAGGCTAACCTCCGATAAAACCCAGGTATACTTTAAAAAAGGGGAGGGTCTTCTTATGTGAAAACCCTGGACATGTTTGCTACAGTCCAATTCAATATACAAAGAGGAAACAGTCCAGAAGGAAGGTCCTGGTTTGTACAACCAGAAAGTGACTGAGCAAGAACAGAACCTGGGCTCTGGGGTCTTGAGCCACGGCGATTCCCATACCTCACCTCACCCCCCATCCCACTCCACATCATCTATAGAGTACATCAGGAATGTCATCAAAATACCCCCCCTTTTTTTTAACTGTCAAGGCAACTGATGGATGGGCCATCTCCTCTGTAGGGGGTTGCAATCCACAGGACGTCTGAACAAGCGTGCGTGGGGAGTGTGCCGGGTATCATTAGATTACAATACAAGGTCACGGACAAAGTTGCTCAGCCACAGAGGACACCCCTGACCACCCAGAGCAGCACTGGAGTCCATGAGGAATGGGACCGGGTCCCAATATGATGCCCCAGAGTCGATGGAAAGAAAACCAATATGGAATCTCCTTGGGCTCGATCCCAAGCCTCAGAAGGAAATCCCTAGAGGCAGGACAGGGTGACGAGACCAGGACAGACTCTGCAAGCACAACCACTTCACCGGCCAGTGCACTCCCCCATCCCTGACCCACTCTTCCCTGGGGACAGGAGTGTAGGCAGCCCTACAGCTCTCTGCCTGGGAGGCCCACGGATCTCTTGCTCCCTTTTGGCCTCTGGGTGACAGCAAAGGGACTATCAACAGATGGCATCAGTGTCGCGTCACAGCAAATCCCACAGCCTGATGCCTCTCAGCCTTCTGCCCACTGCCCTTTGGATGAACAAACCTTTCGAATCCTCCCTTCGTGTTACTTGAAATTTCAAGACAAACTATCAGGACTCAAATCAAAACCAGCACAGTTTTTCCACTTGCTTTTTTCAAATGCTAATGGACCTGTGGTCTGTCTAAACCAACCTACCCCAGCTAGATTCAGGTGTGCTCCAAGTTGAGAACTAGTCTACCAGCTCTAGCGGGTTCTCCAAGACTTCTAGGAGCAAAAGCTAAGAGTGGGCAGGAGGGGAGGAAAGGACCCAATGAACCATATCATGTCACCACAAAACCCACAGCAAACATTTTTCAAGATCTCTTCAGAAACTCATTGCTTTGCTATTTTTTTGAGGAAAAGGATACCTGAGCAGGAGCCTCATTAAACTCTCTGGAACCACTTGGATTTCAGCTCAGCTATCTCCTCACCAGCACTCCCCACAATCATGGCAGGGCATGAACTTCACCTTTTCGGTTTTCTCTCTCCCCAAGCTAAATCCTAACACTCTCAGGAACACAGGGTCTCCCCACAGTCTCAGAAGAGAGAACACCCTTGGAACGTCCTCCAAATCTGCAAATACAGAACCTCTGGAACCCTGGACCCCAGCCCTGGCTCAGTCTCAAAGAAGCTCTGACCTTCACCCCTCTCAGTTCCCGGATCTGAAAACAAAGAGGTTGAATAAAACCGGGGTCCCCTTGCAGCTAGGCAGGTCTAACTTGACACTTAACACACACCCCATCAGCCTGCTGGCTTTACACTTGCTCAGTGCTGTGGCCCGAAAGCCCAGTGCTCCCCAGAAACCAGCCCGGAAAGGAGAGAGTGGGCAATGGTGGCCTTGTGGCCTTGCTAGATGAAGATCACTAGTGAAGCCACCGGTTTCTGTGTCCACCGCTAAATGCTCAGGAAGCCCTGGTCGGGGGCAGCAGTCAACAATGAGGACAACCGTTCAGAGCCTCAGTGTCCCTTCAAGGCCTGACGCGTTGGCTCTGGCCAGAGAGCTGCCTCCTTTAGTACTGTAGGCACTCAGACCACCATATTGCCCCTCTTCTGAAACCCCTTCTGGGTTTCAGGCAAAAACCAAAGCAGGACCACCCTGGGAATCTCTAAAAGCAGAATCTTTCTCTTGGTTCATAACAGATACCTTTGCCACGGGGTCCGATTCATTTTGACTGCCATATCCAAAAGGGTCACCATCCTCCTCCCTAAATGTTATTTTTTTCCCAATGGGTAGGATTCTTTTTATTTGCTGATTCATGCACTTGAGGACAACAGAGTATTATGGGCTCTGGAGCAGGGCTGGCCAGGGTTCTACTCCATCCCAGACCAGGAAGGGGTCCTACTGCACCCCTTACTGGTCTGCTTCCTGATCTGCAGAACAGGTATCGCTGTAAATGAATGCCTACCTCATAGGATGGCTATGAAGTATAAATGAGGTCGTAATATAAAGTCCTTAGCCCCATGCTGGGCATGAAGTTTTCAATAAATGTTAACTATTATTAATTCTTCTTGAATATGATTTATTAAATGGGGAGAAAAAATAAGAATCTCAGCTCCTAAAGGCTCGAAGCTACATTGCTACAGTCAACGGACATTGGAGGTAAGAATTCAGTAACTCATTTACTCGCAGCTATTTCTGGAGCCACTAGATGGTGAGGGTCCCTACCCTCACAGAGCTAACATCCAAGAGGGGGAAGTGAAAGCAAAAGGAAGATGCCAGGGTGCGTGTGTGTCAAGGAAACCAACAGGCAGACACGGGCGGAACAAGTATCTCTGAGGAAGAGGTCTCAGAGAGGGAGTCTCTGAGGGAGTGGTATTTAAGCCAATTTAACCAAACACCAGGCTGCAGTGGGTTTAGGAGAAGACAATTTGAACCGCAGAATGGCACAGGGGAACGGTCCTTCTAGATCAATCATCAATCCCTCCTGAGCTGCCTGGAGTGTGATAATACACCCAAGAAGGTCACACTGGTACTTGGTAAAAACCAGTGTAGACAGAGGTCTCCCCCATCCCTGGTCAGTCTTGTTCCCTGCGGTCAAAGAGGGAAGCCTGTCAGGAGAAGGGGTGCTCGCTCACATCCCCAGGGCTGAGGCAGAAAGACAACCACAGAACAACAATCAAACTCCAACCACTGTCAGGGGACCAACAAATCTCTCAGAAACTGCCTCTGTGGGTAAATGACGTTCTTCAGCTTGAAAAAAAACTTAGAGCCAAATTCTGCCTAGATTGGGGGATTCTCCTCCGGCACCCCAGCCACAAGCCTTCCTTCTCATAAGCTCCTCCCACTCACCTGTCCAAGTGCCAGGTTCCCAGTGACACCCACTGAGCAACGCAGGGTTCCTCGAGCTCTGGGATCTTTACTAAATTCTTTCTGGTCGGCATGACCAACCCCACCTCTGCCTTTCCTCCTCACCCATGGGGAAAAAGAGGAGAGAAATAGGCAGCACCAATTCATGAAAAATCAGATCCAAATTCCAGTAGCTAGAGATTCTGATTTAACCAACCCAGAGATGAGGTTTCCTAGAGATGAGGCCAAATGGATACTCCCAGGTGGCTGTATCCATTTGGCCAGTGTCAAGAACCCCTAGGCTACGGGAATGTAACTGATAGGTGTCCATCCAAACAGCAACGGAGAACAGAAGGTTTAACACAACCACTTTTCTAGTAGGCAGTCTTTATACTGTCTCTGGCAAACAAAAGTCACATTTTGCTGTCTTGCCCAAGACAACTGGCACATCACAGAACCCAAGGTTTTAAGTTTGGCAGTCCCTCAAAAAGTTAAACATAGTTATCATATGACTCAGCAATTCCACTCATTGCTATACACCCAGGATCAATGAAAATAGAGTCCACACAAAAACTTACGAATGATTAATAAACAAAATGTGCTATATCCATATGATGGAACATTATTTGGTCATAATAAGGAATGAAGAACTGACACATGCTAAAACATGGATGAACCTTGAAAACATCATGCTAAGTGAAAGGCCAGACACAAAAAGCCATATATCTTACGATTCCACATATATGAAATGTCAAGAATAGGCAAATCTATAGCGATTGCCAGAAACTCAGGGGAGGGGAAAATGAGGAGTGACTGCTAACGGGCATAGGGTTTATTTTTGGGTGTGATGAAAATGTTCTGGAATTAGTGTTGATGATCACCCAACTCTGTGAATATACTAAAAATCACTAAATTGCACGCTCTAAGTGAGAGAATTGTATGGTTTGTAAATAACTCAGCAGAGCTATTGCTTTCAAAAAGAATCTGAGGTTTTACTCACAACAGCTCTGAGAAGAAGTGGGTGTTGATTTTTGCTGGGCCCCTGTGTGCCAACACCATGTGCTAAGTGCTCAGTGGGATGACTTAGAAGGAGCTTCAAGTCCAGGCGTACCCGGGGGAACCTCACCATCTAGGTTCGAGGCCCAGTGCAGGGCGTTAAGCAGGAGACAATACGTGGCAAAAACCATTTTTGTAAGTGTGTGAATCAAGACCCCTTCCCAGGTCCCACCCCAAAAGATCCTGCTTCAGTAAACAGGGTGGGGATCTCAGTTTTTAGCAAGGTAAGAGTTCCCTGATCAGGAAAGTCTGGGAAACACTAATAATGTAACAAAGTAACAAGCTTTATTCCAGAATCTCAGAAAGGGATCAACTCACAAGTTTATTCTTCAGGAGAGGCCTCCAGGGGCCAGAACAGAAGCCTGGAGTCCGGCTCAAGATGCTCCAAGCCCTTCCCCTCGGCTCCTTAGGACTCCCTCTCTCCTCCCAGGGGCTCAAAAGCCTTTGGCAAAGACAATGCAATCTTCACGCCCAGCAGCATCTAGCTCCCATAGGCCTTGTTGGGCAGGCTGCACTCCTTTTGATTCCAGAAATGTTAACCCAGGGCCCAGGCGATTGGCAGGGAGCTGGAACTCGAACCCAGGAATCCCAACGCCCACAGATCCTCACCTCCAGCTCCAACAAAGGTCTCTTTGTCGGGTTTGGGTGTCTCCCGGAGGGCATGTTTCCCTCCCAGGGCTGGGGAGAGGAGGCGAGGGCGGTGTGTGGAATGGAATCCATGCCACCGACGTGCATTCTCTGGTCCCCAGGTTGCCCAATCACATCGCCCGCGGGGACGGATGGGCAGCCTTTCCCTGGACTTGGCAGCAGGCGGCCAGGAGGGAGTCGGGCCCCGCCCCCCAGGCCTCGCTGCGCCCTAAGTCCAAGGCCTGACCAACAGGCCACCTGAGTCTGCATCCTACCGGGGCAACAGGGCTCGAATGAACAACGGGGCTCTTGTTCAGACACGCTTCTTAGCCGGTGAGGTTACCCTCTAGAAATACTTCTAAATAAATACACAGGCCAGCCCATCCTGAGGTCTACACACGGCCCCACTTTCGGCACAGTGCCAGCCTCCATGGCCCTGCCAACCACCTCTGTTGGGTGGCTTGCTCCACCTTTCATGGTGAGGTGTCCTCGGGAACCAGAGGCAGAATCCATAGACTCCCAAGCGTGGGGCCAGGAAGCAGAGAGCTGGAGGCCAGGTGATCACAGCAAGCCCTTCTCCTTCTAACCAGCACAAAGAAGGGCAAGTCGGCTATGGCTGACTAGCCTGACAAGAGGTCTTCACCACCGAGGCAACAACCTACCCCGTCTCTGCTCCAGATGCAACGCAGCCCTGGCTGGGTGCCGGGGACCACCCCCAAAGACAGATCACAGTCCCTACAGTGGGTAGCTCAGCCTGAGTGCCCTTGGCAATGGGAGAGACTCATCCTGTGGTTCTTCTTACCCCGGGGGAGGAGTGCCCTGCTTTCTGAACCACCTAGGAGCCTGAGTTACATCCTCATACGGAAGGCAGGGATGGGTACACCACAACCAAGATCTCTGTAGCATCCCCACCTCCCACAGAGGGAAACAGTTCCCACTGGGTGCTGAGATTAGCCAGGTGGCCACAGCTCTGGGATCCCCAATTGGACATACAATCTCTACCCTGGCAAGAAGGAATCCAGAACCTGAGGAAGGCCACAGAGCTCACCTTGATGGGAGAGTTTTAAGAAGGTAAAGGCAGCTTTGAGCTATAAAAACAGAGGATTCAGATGTTGGACCGAAAGACAGTGAACAGTCTCAAATTAAAACCCGTCTAGTAACACTGTTTTCCCCAGAGGGCTTCCATGACACTAGGTCCCTTTTGGTGCTCAAAACCACCCACTGAGATGAGTATGGAATATTATTCCCACTTTAAAGGTGAGAAAGAGACTTGGAGACATACAGAAGTATAGGAAGCTGAGGAGTTCATTTTTAACATCCCTTTGGATCCTGAGATTGTATATCTGCCCAAAAATTTAACAGATGGGGATGTATGGTGGGGGAAAGGTGGGAGAAATGAATTTTGCAAACCTGAACTGTGCTGACATTTGATGGATGTAATTAAAAGTTACCCTTCAAGCAAGAAGAAAAAAATAAATAAATCCATATCTCATCTGAGTTACCCTGGGGATCTGCAGGACAACCACTAAGAAAACACTCCGGTCCCCCATCGCGATGTGTCTGATTCCGTAGAGAAATAACTCTCTGTTAGCCATGTGCCGGAGTCTTGAGAGGCAGGCAATTGTCTTTATATTATTAACAGTAATAGGAACACACTACCAGGAATAATCATTTCTGCATCATGCCAACCTGAACCTTCTATTTCACTGTATGAGCTGCTGGGCATCAAAGCCAACAAATTCGCAGAAATGCTCAGGGAAGGAAGGAGGGGGAAGAGAAGAAAGCCCAGCCTTCTGCCCACCACCATCCCCCACCCCAGCCATTAGAAAACATATTCCTAAATAAATAATGAGAAAGCCCAATCTGCAAAATATTCCACAGCACCAGGTGAGCAGAAAACCCCAAAACATCATCTCCAAAAAAAATTTTAGACCACAATCTCCCGATTCATCCACCCCACCTTGGTTCAAATTAAATGAAATGCTATCACACTGCTGTGTTTTAAAACAGTGTCCAAGAAGGTAGAAAAGGTTACCCACAGCAAGCAAGGACTGCCATCCTCACCATAGCAACGCGCCTATTTATAATATGGTCTACCTGCATCAAAGGCTTGCACAAGACACTCAAGGCAAGTCTAGTGCTACATCCAAGCCCGAAGATGAAGCCGGAAACTCTCATGAGCATGGCAGTGAAACACTTCCAATTACATTACATGCCACAATTATTAGCATTGACTATCCATTTTTTTTCCTCTCTCCACTCTAGTAAGAGTAAAGGGGAAAATGAATTAAGACAGTTTCGAGGACATATAGAAACCCAGCATGCGACTTTCTAAAAGTGCTGTGGCTATTTTTTTTTTTTAATGGTTAACCCCAGAGGCAGAGACAGGAAGGAGAGGTTGCAAAGGAGAGCCACACGTGAGGTTGCTGACTCCTCCCCGGTGTCCGGCGGGTTCACGAGCAAGGCCTCAGCCACTCACACCAGGCAGAAATTCCAGAGAGGCCCAGATCCAGATATCCGCTGGACCTGGACTGTGGAAGGAAAAAGAGGCTCTCCTTTTAGAGGGAGACACAGGTACCCACACCCAACCACTCGCCTGCAAAAGGATTCTGATTTGCCCTCCAAGGCCATGTGAGAATTTTCACAGAGAAACCCACTAGATTCCCAACAGCAGGCTCCTTGTTCCATGTCAATACAGTAAGCGTAGAGCAGGACAGGGCCCTAGCATCGGGCAAAGCCCAGATTCAAAACCTGGGACGGCCACAGCCATGTACCCTTGGGCAAGTTCCCTAACATTCTTTAGTTCCCTCAGCTGTATAATGGGGATGATATAGAAAGTTGCTGTGAGCAATAGGTTTACAAATCTATAGAATGTTCTAGAAACCGGCACACAGCAAGAGCCCAACAAACAACCTCTAATCTTTTTTTTCTTTTGCTACAAATACCAAGGTTCTTTCTGGAGCAGTGATGCTAAATAAACAAAGCATGAGTCCCCACACATAACAGATCCACAAGAATACCTTCAAAATGAGGTATTCCTCATCCTTGACACACACATCATGGAATAATGCCAGCCCCGTTTCAGAGCTGGAAGAACAGAGGCTAGACTCCCATTTGCACCAGTAATAATGCTAAGGTTCAAACCTGGTGGAGAGTAGCAGAGGGTGAGCAGCCTACAGGAACCATTAACGGAAGGCAGATGAAGAGTGACCCACTATGTTTTCATTCAGTCAAATGGAAGAAAGACAAAACAAAGCAGCCCTTTGACCAAGCTGAGTGGCACACAAGACAGAGGGATTCACAGTTCTGGACACCCTTGTCTGCTAAGTATTTTCTCTTCCCCACAAGACTGTATGTTCCTACAGGGTAGGGACTATGTCATTGTACCTAAGCATCCCCAGAGCAGCGGACACATTACGGACCCCAAATAAATATTTGATGCTGTGTGATGCATTTGGGGGGAAACAGCTTCGGCTTCCTGGTATCTCCCCTAAAGTGTTTTTATCATAAAAAATAAAAAAATTTTAAAAAGGCAAAGATATAGTATCACTCATGTCATTATTGTAACAATCCTTTGGAGGAGATATTTTTATTCTGCCTATTTTACCAACAAGCAAACAGAGGATTAGGGAAGCACTTGCTCAAGCTCATACAAAGTCACCAAGTAGCAAAGCTAGGATTCAAAGGTGGGTCTGTCTGACTCTAGAATCAAGCTCTTAACCACTTCCTTATTCTTGATATTTCTCTTGATAGATCATGTACATCCAGCAGAGTTCTTAGCTACTAGTAGATGCTCAATTAAGTATTTTTAAAGTAGAAACCCAAAGAAATGGACAACTCAGGTTGTAGCCTCTGGTGCTCACAAAACCCTAGATCAGCCATAGCTGACAACGCATCACCTTAGCTTTGCAAACTATGTGAATAATTCCTTGCTTGTAGACGTTTTGGAAAAAAGAACTCAGTGTGGGTCTTCACCCACCAATCTCTGCAAGAAAAAGCCCAAGAGCAAAACCCGGGATGTGAAATGGGCTGGACCTGAAATGCTGAGGTCCAGGTATTAAATTACGCCACAGTAGAAATTTCCAAACCAGGGATCCAGCATCACCAGAGAAAAGGGAGCAGTAGGCCAGTGCAGCACCCACCTGGGCAGAGTTCTCAACCATGACAGCTTCTCAAAATCTTCCCAAGGAGGAGTGAAGGCCTCAAGAAAGGGAGGTACGAAGAAAATGCTCTAATACATCCTCTTAACCACAGCCTGAGCACTTCTCCACCAGAGAGAAACACCAAGTGCAACAACAGTGACTTCTAAGTGTGCAGGCCGATTATAGCTTTACTTTCAAAAGAGCTTTGATTGATCTTTTTTGATAGACCTGAAATAAATTAAACTAGATTGACTCACTTGAGAATGGACTCTAATCCCTTAGTCAGATCCCGGAGAACTCAAACCAAACCAGCTGTTAATTTAGGCTTTATAAGATAAAGCATGAGAAATCCAAGTTGATGTACCCCAGAGCAAAGCTTACATCATCTCTGTAAGCAATCAACTTACTGCTTCTTTTAGGAACTAATCAGTTCTTGGGTGAGTGGGTGCCAAGTCTGCACTCTCAGAGCGAAACTAGCTCAAAGAAAGGAAGAAAGGCGAGAGAGAGAGGAAGAGAGAACCCGAGAAACACTGACTGACTCACTCCCCGAGCAAGCTCAGGAGCAGCCAAGATGTTTTCATTTTGCTTTCTGCAAGTTATCAGTCTTGTGCCCCAAAGCTACATGGCTTGACCAGAGCCTAACCACCAAGTGAGAGAAAGCACTGACACTCTTAATATTTCTTTTAAAAAGGTGGGGAGCAGAATCACCGAGAAAATATCCCCCACTACTTTTTTTTATTCCCTCATCTTTGAAGATCACACCGTCCCCTTTATCTCTGCTTCTGGGTGCCTTTGATTTGAATATAGGAAACCCAAGGCTTTCAAGCAGCATTTCCTTGTGGCACTAACAGAGTGAATAAGCACTGCACAGCCACGTGTGTGTGCGCGCGTGCGCACACACACACACACACGCACACTACGGGCTTCTTCCCAAGCTAAACTCTTCTCACTCACAGGCAGCCCTCCCAACTTTCACTAGCATTTTTTGGAAAAGGATTCATGTCTTCATCCCAAATGAAGGTGGGCATTCACCTCCAGGGAACCTCACCCCCTGCCTCACCCCGGGAGGCTCCGACACTGTGCTTTCCCTTCTGAGGGAAAAAAAAATACAAGGCTGCCAGCCTCTTGCTCCTAAACAATGATGTTTCATAGATCACTCTGTTTACCGAACATAAGGGGATCAAGAATTGAAATCCAATTTAAGGAATTACGGTGCCTTCAGACTGTTTTTCCTCAACGATGAAAAAAGACAGGCATGTTGTTTCTGGATTGAGGCCAGAAGAAACTGATCCTTGTAGTAATACCAGAAAAAAAGAAATCAATGTATATGTTTATATATGTGCTGGGGGGAGGGGATGGTTAAAATAGGAGTTAAAAATCTGAGTAGCAACGAACGTGTGTCCTCCCACGAAAGGATGCTCAAGCTCATTTCAGTCTTACTATGTTATCTACCAGACAAGTAGAATAGGATTCATCTCTTACTGCTTCTGAGAAGAAGGAATTTAACCAGAGAAGATAAAACCAAAACCAACCACAATGTCTGTTCCCTTGCCTTCACTAGTAGCAAAACGGACACCCAGCAACAGTTTCAACTTGCTAGGATTACGGACCTCGCTCCCTTTCTATACAAGTAACCACTGTTGCTCTGTACTCCGCACCCGCCACTGTGCTGGAGCGGTCATGTAGGTTATCCCAATTAATTCCCCCGAGACTGGCTTTATGCCCATTTTACAGATAAAACTGAGCCTCGGGGAGGTTAAGTAAGTGGCCAAGGTCCCACATGCGATAAATGGGTGTGACCTGAGAGCCCGGGTACATCTAACATCAGTGCCAGGGCTCCGATCCATCATCCCAAAAGGCCTCCTTGTGCCCGCAAAAACTTTTAACTCCAAATTAAGTTAAAGCCATGCAGCCACTTTTTTGGCTGCTAATGGGTCTCCCCACTGCGTACATCCTGTGGAGGCATTTCACAGATGGGCAAACTGAGACCCAGAGAGTACACTGTCTACAAGCAGGTAATTTAGTGATGGACCTAGCAGTGTTCCGAGCTCCTGGGCCCCTGACTGTCATTATTAAGCTTCATCCTCAACCTTAATTAATTCCACCACCACACCCAAGACAAGGTCCTCCCCAGAGAAAAAGGTCTCGTCTCGCCAAGTGCTACCTGGGGGGAAATAGTTTTTGTTGGTGGGGTGGGGGAGGACTAAAAGGGGGAGGAAACTGTTAGATAAGGTAAATTAAGATATTTCTAATAGGTGTGGAATAAATCATCACTTGGAGGAACTAACCAATTAAAAAGGTACAGCACTGCTCTTGCCAAAAGCCACGCCGTCAGCCAGGGTGCCCACGACTGCGGCGGAGGGGAGCGAAAATGTAAACGCCTGCCACAGCCTAAGGCCACTGAACAGCTACCAAGATCTGGCCCATGCCAACAAAAATACCAAAGCTTTCTGATTAACAAAGAAGGCTAAAATACAAGTCATTTTTCTTAAGGCGGGAAGGACTGGTGGGTTGTAATCAGGGCAGCCCATTGTTTTACCCCTCCCAAAGCCAAGCAGGGGAGTGAGGGTAAAAAAGTCCATTGATGAAGACTGTTTTCCGACTCCTCGTACATCATATTCCATCTCTTCGCACACTGCCCTCAGAAAAGCGCAAGAAAGCTGGCAATAAACAGGGACCAGCTCCAAGGGCTGTGTTTTCATTCAGCCTCCTGCAAATGACAGAGGTCCCGGCTGTCCCTTCTGGAACCAGGAGGTGTTAAAGATACTATGGCTGTCGTCAAGTCAACTGGGAAAATCAGTGTCATTTTTTCACCACCACTGAGAACACAAGGCTGAACACAAGCTCCAAGTTTAAGTGCGAACCGGCCTGAGCTGATCTCCTGCCCGGGAGCGACGCCCCCTCGCCCCCGGGAAGGCCCAGTGCGCTGACCGGAGCAGTGGACATAGACACCCCTTCAGACATGGCCCTTCCGGGGCGCTTGGGCAGCTCAGGTCATGATCCCAGGGTCCTGGGATCGAGCCCCACATCGGGCTCCCTGCTCGGCGGGAAGCCTGCTTCTCCCTCTCCTACTCCCCCTGCTTGTGCTCCCCTCTCTCTCTGTCAAATAAATAAATAAAATCTTTAAAAAAAAAAAAAAAAAAAGACATGGCCCTTCCTCCCACGAGTGCCGCTTTCCTCCGGCACTGAGCTTCCAATCACATGGTCCCAAGGTCTTTTGGCCCCAGGAACCCACTGATCATCTTTGAGGCAAGTTGGAGGAGGAGGGGCTGTTCCACGCTTATTACCCATGCAGACAAACAACAGCCACAGCAGCCCGAAGAAACTCCCTCATCAAGAAAGTTTAAGTGTTATTAGGTCTGCAAGCCAGGAGCCGACCCTCTGCCTTTCAAACACCAAAGAGGATGCCTTTTAAATCTATTTTTTTTAATGAACTTCTAAGCAATAGCAATGCGACCAAAGGAGAGAGCAGACACTACAATTAAAAGGCCACAAAGTCCTGTCTTGCGGTCACTAATTTCATGCCCATCAGAAGCATCAGAGTCCAGTCTCCCCCATAGGTTTTTCTCTGGCCTCCCCGGGGAGATAAATTATGTCACAACAAACTCTTTCCCCCAACAGGCCTCAAAAGGTACCCTGGCCTCCCAATTCTCAGCCCACTCCCTCACAGGAGAAACCAGATTATTTTTGAGGGGGGAAGGGGGAGGGGAGTGGGAAAGAAAAGCAAGAAAAGACAGGCCACTTGTCACCTTAGCAGGAGTGGAGTGAGGGTGTTGCTGAGGTAACCAACTGTCCCCGTCTGCGTGGGTTCCCGGGACATCCCGTGGGTCAGAGGAATAATACCACGAAACCTTCCTCCCACACCAGGCACTGGGCTAACCCCCTCTCCCGTAACCTCACAATAACCCACCCGGCAGGCAAGTCCTATTATTAAAGCCCATTTTTCACAGATGAGGAAACGAAGGCACACAGCAATTAAGTAATTTGCCCAATTTAAACTTTTGGGCTTTATGTAAAAAAAAAAAAAAAAAAGAAAGAAAGAAAAGAAGAAGAAAGTGATGGAAATCAAATACTGGAATGAAGAAAAGTTTGTACTTTACGGGGAAATTCTGACCTGGAAAGTAGTTAATGAGCAAAAAAATATTTCCTGCCAAAGGAGATGAGAGGAGAGCAAGGGAATCAGGGGAAATACACAGAACAGGAAGATCAATCACAAGTTGGTCTAGATGTTTCCAAAATAGTCCTTAGAGGCATTATGTAAGTAACACAGAAAGAGAGAGAAGAAACCCCAGGTGGGGGAGCGTGTGACAGCTGAGGATCCAGGACAAGAACAATGACAACGGTTCTGCAGTGACTCGCCAGGGATCCGACCACAAGAGATCTACAACCTCCATGCTCCTTGGGAATGCCGTCCCAAGGCTCCTTCTCCTCACACTTCCCATGGGCCCGGAGCCCTGGCCACTTGGCTTCCCAAGCGGCCAAACTCATGAGCTATGATGGCAAATGCAAACCACAAACCATGAACCAAAGCAGAAGTCAGACCCAAAGATAAAAATCCACTCACACAGAAAAAGAAATGATAACAGAACCACGGAGGCCAAAATCAAAACCATATCTGCTTTGCATGTGGCGTGTGGTTTGTGTGTATACTTTCTCCATGTCAGATCACCGGTTCCTGGCCACACGTAAGTCACGGTGGGGCTCCTTTCTCGACAGTGCAAACCAGGGGCCTGCAGAGGATCATCTGGGCCAAAACCCCAAGAAGGGTGGAAGACGGAAACCCCAAGCAAATCTCCACTTATTCCTATTAAATAACAGTTGAGGATGGCAGGGGCACCCAACCCAATCTGCAAAAACAACTCTCTTGTTGTTTTTTCTTAAACTATCCTAAAATTACAAAATCAGGTCAAGCAGTAGCATGTTTGTGGAGGAATGGCAAGTATATTAATATTTATTTTCTGATGAAGATAAATGGGCAAATATAAACCAACTGAAAAGCTACCTAAGCAAAACACAGTTTTTTTGTTTTTTGCTTTTTTTTGGGGGGGGGGAGGGTGGTGAGGGGGAGAATCCTCTCCCAAGGAAAAAGATCTATCACATTACTGAAGCCTTTTCCTCACTAGAGAATTCAAGCCCTGAGTGCCAACTCTTCAGAAACAAATGGCTTCACAAAGCAGGTCTTCCTTCTGTGGGGAGAGGTTTGTCATCTGCTTTCACTCACCATTATGAAAATGTGACAACAGTGACAAGTTTTTTAAAAAAACACAAAATAGGGTGCATAAAGCACACTGGGAGTTTGGTAAACATGTCCTTTAGCTGAGAAGCATTTCCAAACCTTCCTCTGGATTCTCTTTCAAGAAAAATGTCTGTATACGCTAGGTCAATGAGTTTTTTAGAATTAACAGGGAAACTTTTGGCTTCTTCAACAATGATTAAGAAATAAAAGCCGCTGGATTATGGAATAAAAACTAAGCAACTGAAGACTAGAAGGAGGGAAGAGGGGAGGTTTGGTTTTGATTTTAAGGATAAGAATTAAGTTCAGAGCTTTGTGAGTCCTGAAACACTTCTGAATTGAGTCTTATAGATTCCATACATCAATAAAGCCCTTATCTAGAACTTGATACCAGAGGGAAGCTAATTTTTTTTTAACCCTACAGAAAATAATTTGTTTTAAGCTAAAGAGTTGATACTATCTCACTATTTCATTTAGGTCTTTTGCTATATGTTTATTACCTCTTAGGATCTAATTCAAAAGGACAAAAATTCCTCTTTGCATACATTCCTTGCAAGATTTCAGCTCTACTATAATAACAGAAGGTAACAAGTTAATCAAGAAAGCAACCCTCCAGGGCTCTGAAAAGATTTATCCCTAACACATACAGGTCATTCTACCCACAAGGTGAATGCTTTCTTTTCCTTTAGAGTCTGTTTTCCAGAAATCCCCATATTCACTGCCTGCTCAATTCACCTTATCTATACCCCAAGCTCAGGAGTATAAATCTGACAACTGCTTTCGAGCCAAACCAGACAGAGCCCCCATAAAACCCATGGGCCACAAGAGATGTTCCTTCTTTCAGAGCAAAGATCGTCAGGTTCAGAAACACATCTCAATGTTTCCTCTAGGTTCCAGTTTAATCACATTACTTCCTTGTTCTGAACTGGAAGTCGACCATCAGGCAGGTCAAATTGAGGGCTAAATGCACTAGTGGTTTTTCTGGCAAGGGTAGATTAAATTATCCCAAAATGTTTTTTTACCTAGATTCTACCGGTAAACTAGGTTGGAATATTCAGATTCTCAGAATTCAGTGTTGAACCATTACAGGGAAGTCTTAATTTTTCTTATTATCATCCCTTCACTGGTTTTTCAACTGAGTTGAAAGCTGGATAAAGCCAGAAAGGAAAATCCTAACAAATCTGCCTCTAGGTTTTAGAAAAGAATTGGCCTGAAGTAGACACTAAATATATACCACAAGCCCATACAATGAACTGTACCCCAATTACAGGGAAAAACTCAGGGCTATAACCTTCATTCACACCCAGCATTCCCAATGGTTAGATTTATGGGCACTGGGGGCAAAAGTGCATAACCATGAATTTCTTGGCGGTCCACTGCCAAGTTCCTTGTGCACTCCAGTCTTTAAATTCTCCTTTCAACAAGCCAAGTCTCCAAGTCCACTCCATTCCACAAAAGAAAAAAAAGAAAATGACCAAGCCAAAAGGAAAAAAACAAACAATTTGTTAGGGGGTTTTATCAGCTCCTTTCAAAATAAAAGAAAGCTAGAGTCTTCTAAAAACACCCTTGGCAAAACTAACAATAGAAAAGCCGTAATAGTAAAAGTAAAGTTGTAAAATTGTAACTTTTCACATAAAATTGTAAAATTCCTGGGAATGCAAACTCCCAGGAATTGATCCGATGAAACTGGGATCCTAAGGTCCTTACATATCCTAATGAGTCTGAGGTGTGGGAAATACCAGCGTTTAGCCCTGAAAGTTACTTCTCCAAAGTTCAATGTTTTCATTCATTTAATCAGTATATATTAACCACCTACTACATGCAAAGCTGGGTCACCACTACCTAGCTATTAAAAAAAAAATTAAATAGACAAAACTTCCAAACTCTCTTCCAAATATGCATAATATTATATACTACATATTTCAGAGTAATCATCCCCTTTTAACTGCTTTCCAATAGAGAATCAAATGCCCCAAGATTATCAATTTAAATGTAGCTGCCCCTTTTCTCTCTCTCTCTCTCTTTTTCAATCCTCATTAAGCAAAACTAAAAAGCATTTCCTAGGCCTCCTGTCACAAGGCTTGGAAAAACCCAGAAGGGTATCTGGGATGGAAACACAGAAGAGGAACCTCAAATTTCCTTCATGTTTTGGACTGTCAACAGCATTTAGGCAAAACACCCCCTTCATTTCTGCTTCATATGTTTTCCTTGTTGGTTCATTTACACTGCGCTGCTCTCCTAGCAGCACTTAGTACATCGTTTTGTCATTTCTGCTTTCCCCTGCCATTAAGGCAGGCTCCGGAGCCGACACCCCAGCTGCCTCCCCGGGGCGGCGGCAGCCCAGGCGCATCCCTTTCCCCCAGGTGGTCCCCCCTTTGACTAATGTTCACCAACACTCATACATCATTCCCAAATTGGTCCAAATGAATTAAACACAGCTCTGCTTAACATTACGAGATTTAAATGGATTTTCTCTCTACAGGTCTGCCCCATAATTGGGTTTATCCATCTTGTTGAAGTACAGTTTACACTTGCTAACATCACGCCAATTCAAGCTACATTTTCTGCTCCAGTGGCAGGAGCAAGGCAGATTTGTCATCGGATCATAACAGGTAATTCAAACAACAATTAGTTTGATGACGGCCCGTATGTCAATGTCTGCTCCCCAGCAGCCCGGCTCACACCCGATGTTCTCTGTTCCTCAAGATGAATTGTCTTCACAATTCTTCAATTTCAATCATCAACAATGCTTCCTGAATCAACTCAGAAACTATTGACACAATACTCTCTTCCCTATGGGGCAGCCTCACCAAAGCCCTGGTGAAAAGAATCCCCTAGTCCCCCTAGGCTGGGCCACCAACACACACACACACACACACACACACACACACACACACACACACACACACACACACCCATTTTTAAGTCATGGACAATTTCTGATTTTCACTGAAGCTACTTATTTTGGTGCCTCATCTCATCCTCAAAATTCCGGGAGGCACAAGGTTTGGGAACAAAAAGGAATGAACTTGCTTGTGTAGGTTCATCCATCCAAAGTAAGAAAACACTTGTTTTAAGTTTTTTGAAGTTGCCTGCAGGAATTAATGACAGTTGACATGGTCTGAGAATACTCAGAGAATAGGTATGCTTCTCAGAACACTGAGAATACGGTATGATCCAATGGATGACACTACTTGTCCTTTAAAACAAAAGCTAACATCACTTTTAAAAACCAACTAACCTCCAAGCATTTTGAAAATTAGAAGACAATCATATAAATATGTTTACATATTTATATATATTTATTATATACTATATATTTCTATTACGTTTTCATATAGCTTGTTATATAACATGTCATGTTATATATTATTATTATATTACATATATATGTTAAAAAATATAGAATAGGGGCGCCTGGGTGGCTCAGATGGTTAAGCATCTGCCTTTGGCTCAGGTCATGATCCCAGGGTCCTGGGATCTAGCCCCACATCGGGCTCCTGGCTCAGCAGGAGACCTGCTTCTCCCTCTGCCTCTGCCTCTCTCCCTGCTCATGCTCTCTCTCTCTCTCTCTCTCACTATATCTGTCTCAAATGAATAAATAAAAAAAAAATCTTAAAAAAAATATATATGGAACAGTCCAACCACGGTTAACCATTATTTGAGTGATGGCACAGTCATTAACACAGGGTGCAAACTGAAACAATGAAGGAGAGCTGAGATCAGGTTGTAAGATACCAGGGAAAGAAGGTAAAGTTAGCAAAGGGGTTGAAGGTCTATCTCAAATTACTTCACTGAGTACAAAAGATAATATTTATATATATCATATGTATATATAGAATATATATTGTTTATTATTATATTTATATATAATCGCCTATCATGTTATAAAGGGGCTATTAAGAGGAAAATGCAAACAGCTGCCTCTAATACACAGGCACCCAACCCACTTATGTCCTCTACTCCCTTTCTGCCCTCAGTATGCAGTATTTAAACACACTCACACCCCTGGTTGTACACCTGCAGTGTCCTAGGTGTTTCTGCAAGGTGCTCTAGAGATATGCAGATGAGAAAGGCACAATCTCAGAAGGGCTTACCTTCTAGTCACAAATGTTATAAGGACCAAGCAGAATTTTTAAGTGACATAAGAGAAACGCAAACAGCAAACAACAGGAGTCATAAATCTTTGTTACTCAGCAAAGATAGTCCAGGTTATCAAATTTATCATGTGTGATGTTTCTGACAGGAAGTAAAAAATACACAATGCGCGCTGGGCGAAGGCGTATTCTAAATCTGCAAACCAGGACCTCACACAGTTCTCGGCAGTAAAAACAGCAGCTTGTGTTTGTCAAGTGCCCTTCTGTGCGCCACTGCCCTGCGCACATGCTTTATATCTCATTCCATCTCCCAACTACCTTCTGCAAACAGGTACGACCATGATCCCCATTTTACAGATTATGAAACTAAGCCTGGCAGAACCGGGACCCAAACCCAGGTTACCGGATGCCAGCAGCAGGAGCTGAACGCACCCACTTCCTCTTGTACCTGGTCCCTTTCAAATGCAGAGGAACTACCACGCCAGCCTCAGTGACAGGGCACCCGCTTCCAACTGCTGTTCTAAACCTCTGGTTCTCAAGGGGGGTGGGGGGGATCTGGACCCCCAGGGGACATTTGGCAAGGTCTACAGACATTTTTGACAGGTACTGGTGGCATGAAGACATTAGAGGCCAAGGATGATGCTAAACACACATCCTACAACGCACAGGGCAGTCCCCTGTGAGACGAGAACTTTCCGGCCCAAGTAGTCAACATTGCTGAGGTAGAGAGACATAGCCATCCCATACCCACCCCCACTACCAGCCTACGGCAAAGACACACCCATTCCCAGTCCAGGCCTCAGTCCGTGCAGAATCTGGCATAACCAAGTATTGCTCCAGATGCATCCCTTAAAAATTCGGGGTTTTATGAAGATACTTCAAAGAGTCCACAAATGTTTGATTCTAATGTTTCTTTTTATAACGTATTATAGACATAAAGCTATATAGAACATGTATCTGCTTTTAAGCTTTATATATATTTTTTTAATTTCAATGTATTATTCATTAAATTTTAAGCACCCTGCGAGCCATTCACAGGTTTTGGTGGAACCTTCAGGGGTAATGGGCTGCTGCCCTATCTAATTGAAGAGTATGTGGAGATTTCAAGGTAAACTGTTAAAAAAAAAAAAATCACAACCACTTATCTGTCCAATCAAAATTTGATATCATGCCACCAAACCAAATGCCAGAGACAAATTAAGTGCTAAGCCTGATAAGCCTGCATATGTGAGCCACAACCCACTTAGAAATTTCTGTGCTTCGGGGCACCTGGATGGTTCAGTTGGTTAAGTGTCTGACTTCGGCTCAGGTCATGGTCCTGGAATGGAGCCCCACGTTAGGCTCCCCATTCAGTGGGGAGTCTGCTTCTCTCTCTGGCACTCCCCCCTGCTCACCCCAGTCATGCTCCCTCTCTCTAACCTTGTCTCTCTCCCTCTCAAATAAATAAATAATCTTTAAATTAAAAAAAAAAAAAAAGAAATTTCTGTGCTTCACTGAACAGCCTCATGATTCTCAGGAACTTTTTAAAAAGTGCAACCTCTAAAATAGAGTTACTAAGAACATACAACCAGCTGCTTATCACACATCAGACGTCTGTACTACTTACTAGGGCCCTAAGAGGCCCACACATGGCTGATAGAACAGTTGTGTTCATCCTTTTGGGCTGTTCTAGTCTAGACTACCAGACACTCACTCACCCTGCATCCTTACCAGCCCGCATACAAACCATGCAGGCTGGACCCCAAGTGCCATAACGCGGTGGAGAATGAACAGATATAAATATCTTAACTCCTACAAATACAATGATACAATTAGAACAGTTAGAAGTTAAAAAAAAGATATAAGTAAAAGCCTTAAAACAAGATTGTTTTCTTTTATCTGCCAACATAATACAATTGCTCTGAGCTTAAAGGAGACAGTAACTTCTTGAATGATAGACACACCACCAAGCTGGGCTCCTAGATTCTCATCTTGGCCCTGTCTCCACCAGGTGTGGGACCTCGGACGAACCAATCACCTCTCTGTACCTCATTTTCACTGCCTTTAAAAAAGAGACCCTAGGGGCGCCTGGGTGGCTCAGTCCGTTAAGCGTCAGACTCTCGGTTTCAGCTCAGGTCACGATCTCAGGGTAGTTGTGAGATCAAGCCCCAAGTCAGGCCCCACGCTCAGGGTGGTCTGCTCAAGATTCTCCCCACTCCCACCTCCCGCCCCAGTTCCTACCCCTGCTCTCTCTCTCTCAAATAATTAAGTAAAATATTTCTTAAAAATATATAAATAAAACATAAAATCACCTGGGAAGCTTTTTTGGCAACAGGGATGCCCAGGCCCCACCCCCTAAAGATCCCAATCCAGGTGGACTGGGGCGGAGTCCAGGGCCTAAGCACTGTTCACACTGCTCGCCCAGGGGCTGTGATGTGCAGCCAAGGTCAGGGAGCCATGGCCCTAGCCAAGGGGTTCTCGGTGTGCTATCGCCAAAGAGGGGTCATCCACATTCCCTGAAAACCCATTAAAACTGCAAATGTCTGGACCCACCCCAGACCTACGGAACCTAAAATCTGGGGGGGGGAGGAGCGCCACAGTCTGCTCCTAACCAACCCCCGAGGTGCCCTCCAGGTGATGCTTGCTCAAGTTTGTGAAACACTGAGCTGGCCCTAATGAATGGGAATCTTCAAGGAGTAAAACCCAGGATTTCATATTTTTTAGCAGTTCCCAGCTCTGATTCCTTCGTATACAGCCCGGAGAGCCGGCTGGTGGCCACCGACTGGGGAAACCCCGGGACCCCCGAGCATTATTTTCCTCAGACAGTGGTTAGCTTAAAGCTGTGTCGCGTAATATCTCTCTCCAGTCTGACAGCGAGGTTTGAATCCTAATTCCTTGATCCTGGGCAAAATACCTCTGGTATCCGAGTCTCTGCTTCCTCATTTACAAAACGGGAGATACTGATGCTAATAAGAGTAACTACATCTTTTGGGTTTCCTTCTGTGTTGTTATGAAGAATCAATAAATAATTCATACACAGCACTTAACACCAGACCCAAGGCATCGGGAGAATTCATAAGTATAAGCTGCTATTATTATCAACTGTTGTTACTGCCTTTGACCCCTAAGACCAGGCACATTATCGTCCAAGCTACTCTTTCATAAACAAAGAAGCACCTCTTCTCGAGGCTTGCAAAAGTATCTGGCTCTCTTCACAGAACCATGGAGAAGGAAAGGCCTAAAGCTCATCGGAACCTCCAGGAACTCTAGTTTCTCACTCAAAATGAGAAAAAGTTATCCCAATTGAGTACTTGGCCAGCCCTCAATTTTCAGTTGGCACTGAGCAGCCAATAAACGATCAACTAATTGATTTCAAAAGACTGTAGGGCAGCAATTCTCAAACTTAAGTAGGCTGAAAATCCGAACTCTGATTAAAAATGCCACTCCCAGACTGCACCCAAAACCTAGTCAGTCAGACCAAGGGAAATGGGGTGCTTACAAATCAGCATTTAAAACATCACTAGAATTTAAGCTCCATGGGAACAAGGGGTTTTTGTCTGTTTTGTTCACTGAGGAATTCTGCAGGGGCCTGGCACGCACTAGATGCGCCATAAATATCTCAGAATGAATGAATGAACATTCTTAGGTATGGACTTTTGACCATTAGGCTACAACTCACCACTGCAGCAAGTGAATGAACTTTCTGAATGAGCGAACTGGTATCCAGAGGCTTTGTCAAACTACCCTGGTGAAATGCCATCAGTGTCTCTACCATTCTCCCAGCCACACGCAAGTGCACGCACACTTCACTCTTTGTGGAAAGTGGACATGAAATCTCCCAGCCAGGTGTGGCAGGGGGAGTGAGGGAAAACCGCGGCAGCGACTATACTAAGAACTGTAGTTGTTTCTGGGAGTCCCCCCACTTAGCCCAGATCTGCCCCTGAACCAAGAAAGCAAATCCTCCTAAGAACTGAAAGGCCATGGAACCTGTGACAAGAGGACAGGCAAAGAACACAAGAGACTGCCATCAAGATACAGGAACTGCGTTATTGCAAACATCCTGGCCAAATCCACTGGTACTAACCTCTGGCCTTTTTTATCACAAATGCCAAGGGTCTACTTGGGCAAGGAGACAGACTGCAACCCACAGTACATCTGGAATCTTAATGATTTTAAGACATGGACAAGACTAAACATCAAGTTCACATCCAGGAATAAGGGGCCAATATGGGGCCAGGACACTCTGCAGTTTATACCCTTCCCTTCTTGACTCGGGAAGGCCCCAGGGACCCTCCTCCGGGGCTGGGGTGCTTTCTGGAGTCAGAAGTTAAAATTAGCAGGTGAGTGCTAAGACCAAGCAGAAATGATATGCTTTGGGGTAAAGCTCAGATGAGAACTTGCAAAAGCCTGAGGACAAGAGGCAAAGCAACACCCACTGCAAAGTCTCCACCGCTCAGCTGTGTAAACAAATAAAATGGTCCATTTCTTCTGGAGCCTCTCCTGGTTGTCTTTGAGCGCACACACAAGCGTGCGTGCGCGCACGCGCGCGCGCACACACACACACACACACAAACCACTTCACATCTTAAAAGAAAAACAACCATGAAAGGTCTACACAGTTTGTTTTTGTTGTGTGTGAAGTTATTTTTTCCTAAATCACATCTGACTTGGTGTTAAAACATCAACCTTTGGCCAAAATGCTCTTAAAACAAAGGCTTAATTGGTTCTGAAGGAGCCCTTCTGAAAACCAAGGGAAATCTCTTCTGTGGGTCTTGACCTTGATTACAACACTGCTCTTCGGGCTGGAATGATGATGAGTGGAGGAGTCTCGGAAGAGAGGTCTTCAGGGAGGCAACAGGGATGCCTAAACACTCATTCACATTCTCTGGGAGGCACCCGCAGTGTATGGGTCCACCTCTGAATTCAGCCTGCAAAATCTTCCCAGGTTAATGGAAACAGTGGGAGGAGTTCCTAGGAACTGGGGCCAAAAGCCAAGTGGCTGTGTGAAGGCAAACTGGCCTCTGACCACACCTAGCTCACTTTACTGCTCTCCTCCCCTGTATCACCCACATACCTACAACCACTCAGCCAAGGCACTTCGGTGATGACACCTGAAATCCGGCATTCAAACCTCTCTCAAAAGACCGATGCAAAGCTAAACACATGCTACCCCATGTCTCCCCAAGGCCGCTCTTGGATATGAAGAACAGAAACGGACACACATATTCCTCCGAAAGATGAGGGTAAGAATGTTACCAGGACCTTATTCATAACAGCAGAAAATTGGAGACAATCCAAAAATCCAATAACACAGAAAGGATGTGTGTATTGTGTCATACTCCTAGTTGAATACTAATGGCAATAAAAAAAAAAAAGGAGCAGACTATTGCTACATACAATAACAGGAATATAACTCAGACATAATGCTGAGTGGGGCCAGACATGAGACAATCCATTCTGCACAATCCCACTTCAATGAAGCTAAAAAACAGGCACAACTAATCCATGGCAATAGATAAAGCTATTCCGTGGTGAGATTTGGGAGTGGGGGAGGGGGAGGTGGCAGATGACTGGGAAGGGAGGGAAACAAGAGAGACTTCTGGGAGGTTGGTAATATTCTCTCAGGGGCCAGCAAACTACAGTCTGGGGGCCAAATCCAGCCACTGTCTGACTTTATACATAAAGTTTTATTGGGACAAGGTCACATCTATTCCTTTAGGTATTATTTTTAGTTGCCTTTGCACCACAATGTCCAGAGTCGAGTAGCTGCCATAGAGACCATACAGCCTGCAAAGCCTCAAATATTTACTATCTGGCCCTTTACAGAAAAACTGTTCCAACTCCACTCGGTATGTTGGCCGGGGTGATGGTTTCATGCATGTTCATGCGTGTAAAAGTTCATCCATCTCTCCTCCAAAGATCTATGTACTGTGCTATACTTATATTATACTTCAATAAAACTTTTTAAAAGTCAGTCAAACTAATAACTATGTCTTTTTTTTTTTAAGGCCTCTTAATTGTCATTCCAGTTAGATTTGTGTTAACCACTTAGGGAGAATATGGCCATTTGTGTTACTCTTGTCTTTCCAAAGTTGAGAGGAGTTAGGAGATTGTCAAAAAGCGGGGAAGATCCCAAAACAGCAATTGACATTGTGTCCAAACTTTTCCCAAGAATGAGACGGGCTACAGAATCACTTGGAGGCCATTCATATAAACAGTGAACTTGGCCAAGGCCTGAGATTGCAGGGGATGGGAAAGGAAAGGGGTATGGATCTCATGTGACACGAGGTGTCACACTCCTCGAGGTTATTTTAGGATATAGCTTAGGAGAGCAACACCCTCAGCTCATATTGAAATACAGTATTTATTAAGCTGAATCCGTTTTAAGTTTCCAGGGAAAGAAAATCCTGCCCCACCAATCACACTGCATGCAAGCCTTACGCTGGAGAATGACTCGACCCCAAAGCAGTACCATCCTCATCTCTATACCCCCACCCTGCAGTCGGGCTGCTGCATGCATGGGGAATAATTTTGTGTCGGAGATTTCCCCTTTTCTCCCTTTGCTTCTTCCGGTTTCTGCCATCTATCCTTTGATGATCAAACTACAATTACAGCTAGATGCCATTTGGCTTGGCCTCCTCCCGGTCTAGGAGAGATTGGGGGAGGGGGGCAGAATGAACTCTGAGAGCATGCCGGTGCTGGGTCTCTAATAAAATGTCTCTCTGTTTGCCCACATGGGCATCAAGCCTTAGCAAACAGAAGCAGGGGAGAACAATACTACCTGTTCATGGTGGGGTAGTAATGGTTTCAGTCCTCCAAACAATGAGGTCTGTAATTTACTCCATTTTCCTCCTGAGAAAGAGCTTCACATGGCCTGCACCGCGCCAGGTGGTTTGGAGAAAGACGACCTGCTCGGTCTAACAAGGGACGCTTCAGCAGCGGGTGTAAAGACACAACAGCTGCTCTGGCCTCGGCTGGTCTCCCAGTGACATGGCCCCAGCCAGCCTTGCCACACCAAGACAGAGATCACTATGCTATTCAACCTCAACAATTCCCACACCCCGGGCAACAGGATCTTCCAGCACTCCACGAGAGTGGTAGGCCTCAGGACACTTCTCTGTGCATCCCTCCATTCATCAAGACTTAGGGTTTGGGCTTGTTCCCCATCCAAGCCCTGAGTCTAAACCAGTTTCCAGGGGCAAGACTCACTACGCCGCTAATCAAAAGGAAGAAGGGTCCACCAGGAAATGTGCCAGCAAGAACAACTGCACAGCACGTTCAAGACATCAGGCTTGAAAATATCTGGGGGTGAAGGGGTAAAAATCAAGATCCCACTTTCCCCCCTCAAAGACACAGAGAGATCAGCAGCACACTGCAGACGGAAACAAAATATTTCAAAAATAAGTTACTGTTGCCTTGAAATAAGTACAAAAACATTAGGGATCCACCAAACAAAAATGTCTGCTGAGTCAGACTTTTCACGGGGGCAAGAATTCAGTTTAACTGGGGCACGTGGCTATCTGAACGTCTTATCCAGGAAGATGCAGATTTGAAACAACAGAGCCACCAAGATGCGACGTGGCTCTAGTCTGGTGAGACCACACACACACACACACACACACACACACACACACACAGACACACACACACACACACGTTATCTGCTAGGGTGACAAGATAGGGTGCAATGGAACAACAGAAATTAGTCAACCAACTGACATCAACTTCCAAGAAGAGAAGACCTAGAGCCAGACTTCAACATCACAGCAACAGGTTTCAAAAGCCTCTCTTCAAAGGGTTAAACCAGAACCCTCAAGAAGTTTTGGTACCGTGAGTTACACCATGTTTAACATCCATCCTGGCAAAGCCAGGCAAGGCAGACAGATGAAAATTGTATTAGTCTGCTCTCCCTCGACTACTGCATTCTGTTGGCATCAGTTCAGCTCGGAGTCTATATTAGTCTGTGATTTGTTTAGCCTTTGGATTTAAGAGAATGGAAGTACTACGTGAGCAGGAAACAGGACACTCATCAGAAGCTGGGATCTGTCACCTCTCCCTTCCAGCACTTTTAATGACATATATCAACAGGTCCAAGAGAAATCAACATTTCAGGACAATCAGGTCAAAAGCGATATTCTTAGCACCACTTAATATGATTTGGATCGACCGGAAACAACTCTCTGGCTGTCACACAGCCTCCTCCACCTCTCCACCGCCCCCCTCCCCCACCCGCCCAATGCTTCCAGTTCACAGTTGGCCACCTCCTCTTACACCCAACTGAAGATTCTTCCCTAAGCCAAAAACAAGAGGCAAGCTGGGGTCCGGGTGCCCATTATGCCTGACCAAGAAACTTAACAAAAAACACAGGCTCCTCTTTCTTTCTGTCATCTTTAACTCATTTTGGCAGCATTTCTGTTCGTTTCTTTGCTTCCCACCTCCCCCAGTGAATGAACCACCACCAGCACCATCACCACCATCACCATCGTCATCACCAACATCATTATCACACCATAGTCATCACCAACATCACCACCATCATCCCCACCATCATCATCCCCACCACCATCATCCCCATCACCACCATCATCACCACCATCATCCCCATCACCACCATCATCACCACCATCATCCCCATCACCATCGTCATCATCATCATCATCTAGATTGGGGGAAGGGGCAGAGAATAAAAGACACAAGAGACCTACATATTGACAATTCAAGCTTCAGGATCTCTTGCATTGCCTACCTGAATTGCAATCTGGTGTTCAATCGTTTTGTACGCAGAGTAATGTGTGCTCCCGGACTGAAAATGGAGCTGTAGAAAGAAACCAAATCAAAGCGTTCTGCTTATGTCACAAACTACAAGAAAACATCTTAAGCAGTTTATGAATAGCAGACAAACCTTCCTAGATTGAACTGCAGCCTTGGCATTCAATCAAGACCTGTGTATTTTTATTTGTTGCTATGGATAAGATGATCATAATAATCTAAGGTAAAGTTTAAAAAAAAAAAAGCACCTATTCAATAAGCAAAAAGGGAGGGGGAGGGGGCCAGGAGTGAGAATCAATGACATGAAAAGGAAAGACGGATGCCCATTAAAACATAAAGGAAGCCAGTGTGCTGAGCGGGATGCTGCGGAAAAATTAACTGTGGGCTGCAAACAGTCATCAGAATTGCAACATGGAGGCAAGAGGAAAGGTTGTGAGAAAGGATTCTGAGAAGCCACAAGACTGCAACAGGTACAAGCTCCCCACCATTCTAACTGGGCTCTTGCTCCCAAACACAGTTGTTTTGGGGAAAACATATATGGCAGGCAAATTTCAGGGCCCCCCTGGAAGCCTTATACATTCTTTTGCAATGACTAAGCTATCCGTCCCAGAACATCTTGCCTGCACTCTAGGAGTCCACACTTCCCCAAAGAGGGAGCCAACCACGGCCAAAGGGCCACCGAGTGTTCTCAGGACCACCTATTCGGTGGCCCCTGGCTGAATGCTCGTCCCTGGCTCCCTCCAACTTTCCACAACAGAGGGTCAAATGCCTCCTGGGCCTTTCGCTCTGAAGCCCTACAGATCCCTCATCAGAGAAGTGGGCGGAATACTGAGATTCCTCACCAAATTCTCCTTTTCCCAAAACATCCTTGTTAATCTTGGGATCCTCCAGATGGGGAAAACAAACACCATCTGCTGGTTTATCTTATAAACAATACACCAATCACTAAAGGATCTCAACAGCATCTGAAAATGCATTTCAATCTGCAATACATGAACAAATGAGGAGGAATTAGATGGTCCTGGGAAATCCATGCCCATTCCCCTCACACATCGGGCATCAGCGATGATTCCAAACCACTGCTATTCCTGCTCCTGTCCTACTGCAGTTGCCAGAACACTTCTCTACTATTATAACAGAATGTAAGCTAGCTTGCAAGCGCGCTTCAGATCCAATTATTTTGTATCTTGGTCCTTGCATGAAAAAATCATTCAGTCCACACAGGTTTTGAAAAAAAAAAAAGAAAAGAAAGAAAGAAATTCACAGAACTTTTGAACCAACTCAAAATAAACACAACACAGAAGTAGTCAAATTAAAAAAGTCTAAATTTTTATTGCTCATGGGAAAGGCTCTAAGTCCCCACTTTAGCATGCAATGTGCTGAGATCATTTTATCTACTACAAATAAACAATCAAAACACTGCCTATATAGAAGTCTGCTTGCCCCCAAAATATATTAATCAAGTTTGAAAGGGGCACAATACAGATGAGGCCAAAAAACACATTTTTTTTCTTTTACCTGTCAAAGCAGAATGATTGAACCACACTCCCTAAAACACAAGATGTACCCTGAGCAAGTGAAGGTAATGCCCCACCCCCTCGCAGCCCCCCGACACACTCAGAAACAGTTCGTCGAAGTGAATCGCAGAAAAAGAAAGATGAATTTGCACGCTTTGCCCCCCTGTCCTTTCTGTGAAAACTGCCAGTCAGGAAACAGCGATTGCACTAACTTGTGACAATTCCACATCATCTTAAAACAACTTCTGTGCTAGGGACAGGTTCCTCTGCAAGTTTGGAATTCTTGGCTGGAGAGCAGCTCTTGGGGGGGGTTTCTCCTTCTAAGTTGAGAGGCAACAATAACAACGTGTCCCCCTTTTCACCAGGGTTTTATTCTCCTCTTTTCCAACTGCCCGATTCAGAGCTTAATGGAAACTTGTCCAAGCTTTTCTTCCCACAAACCCTGCAGAGCCCCTATAGGCAATCTGTGTGTAACCACAGGAATCTTAGATTGTCAATTAAAATTGAATGGACATCTGATAACTAAGGATATGTCGTAGAAACAAAATTTCATATAATCACAGTCTTATGAATAAATTAATGAAACCGTGGCTAATCCAAATTCAATTTTCACTTGTCCGGTTCCATTCTTAACCCTTATGTCCAATCACCACCCGGACAACACAATCTCAGAGAGAATACCACAATTAAAACAGTAAAAATGCGGCTGCAACGTCCTTAAGAATCTAGCTGGACAAAGTTAATTTAACACACACACACACACACCCCATCCTAACACCCCCAAGCAAAGTAACTTCCCTCCTCAGCTGTCCAGCCACACAGAACAACCTGGACCAGCTCAGAAATACACACAGCACAGGCTCCAATGGGATCTTTACTCCCAGCCAGTAACCACTGTGTTGGGACGCATGGGGAGCTAAACTTCCCCCAGCTACAGTGACAAAGACTTACAATATTCTTGTTAGTCCTTTGGATTTCCACCCCCTCTTTTCCCAAATACTACTTTCTTAAACATAGACTTTCCACAGCTTTTTGACTTCCCCGTAAAACACAAAGATGCCTTGTTCGTTATGGTCTAGCTTTTTAAGACAAAAACAAAATACAAGGACCCAGTAAAAACCTGGCATGCTGGACTGGAACAAGAATTTATTTATCTCTCTGTAAAAAAAACCTCTAAGGAAGGCAAGGACAAGAGATGGTGGCCTTTTGTTTTTCAGAAGATGAGGGGAGGGAGGTTGAGATCCAGCACAGGCTCAACTGAGTTCAAGAACCAGGCTCGCACATGCCCCCAACCCTGGGACCGCCCTGCTCCTGGTCACCTGCAGCACCCCGCGTCACCTCCTCTGCCAGCAAGTATAGCTGTTACACCATGGACATGCAACGTGTCCTCCCCATGGTACCTCCCTGGGGCATCCTGGGTTGTCACCATACGAGAACTCCAGGGTACTTTTCATTTAATTCCTTCCCATGAAACTTCCAACAAAATAAACCCTCCCTTCCTGTGTGCTTGTCTACAATGGCCAAGCCCACCCACCCATTCAAACACCCCCAGATGATCTGGCCCTCACTTGTCCAAAGGAAGAACCACGAAGATGGGGCGATGCTCGGCACAAGCTTGCACAATTCCCCGGCAATTAAAAAAACCAACAATTGACAATTAACTGCTTCCCATATTATTACCGTATCTTGATGTCTCGTTTTATTTCTAATCACTACTACTGGCCCTTAATTTGATGTTGCAAGTACAAGACCTCAGAGATATCCAGAGACGAGAAAAAAAGGAAAACCACTTTTTCAACCACAGAGACCTCATCCTCAAAGGGGACTAAAGTAAGTAAAACCCTGTGTTGGTTTCTCCAACACTAAGTGAACCTCCAGTGTGATGAAGATTAATTTTTTTAGACCTATTCACGCCACTAAATTGGGAAAAGGTGGAGCCTAGGCTTTATTTTCCGTTTCATCACCTGGCTTTCTTTCTTATTTCAAGAAAAAAAAAATCCAGATTCATTCCCCTTTCAAAAGGTTTTGGTTTGGGGGGTTTAGGGCCCACTTTTACCCTGTAGCTATTACCATGAGCCACTTGATGCTTAATTCCCACGTCATTAGCTTAAAAGACAGAATACTTTTTTAAAATAAATTTATATCAATGTTATTTTTTTAAATTTTTTATTGTTATGTTAATCACCATACATTACATCATTAGTTCTTGATGTAGTGTTCCATGATTCATTGTTTGTGCATAACACCCAGTGCTCCACGCAGAATGTACCCTCTTTAATACCCATCACCAGGCTAACCCATCCCCCCACCCTCCTCCCCTCTAGAACCCCCAGTTTGTTTTTCAGAGTCCATCGTCTCTCATGGTTCGTCTCCCCCTCCGACTTACTCCCCTTCATTCTTCCCCTCCTGCTATCTTCTTCTTTTTCTTTTTTCTTAACATATGTTGCATTATTTGTTTCAGAAGTACAGATCTGTGATTCAACAGTCTTGCACAATTCACAGCGCTCACCAAAGCACATACCCTACCCAATGAAAAGACAGAATACTTTTGCTACTGCTAGTACATCTAAGACTTTTTCTTAGGTCATCAGTCCCTGTTCAGGACACAGTACCCCTAGTCCCATGCGGCGAACCTCTTCCATTTAATGGGAAATAAACTTCTGACCAGGACTCTGCATTACAGACTGCCCTTCCAAAAAGTGCCAAGGGGGCTCTAGCTTCCACAAGGAAAGCAAAACCAGCACTGACTGGTACGTATGCCGGCTTCAACATTCCTCCCCAGATCTCAACACCGAACATTTGTACCATCCTAAAACAACAACTTAACAAAGGCATCCCCTTTTCACTTCCTGGCAATCTCCTTCAGAAATTCTGCTGCAACAAAACGCATGCCTTTAGACACAAGAACAATCTCTCCTACTGTCTCAATGTTCCATCCAAGGTCTATTTACCCTCATTAATTTTTCTTTTCTTTTCCTCAACCTGAAACCATCAGCTATGAGTCAGAGAATGATCATTAACTTTTACAGCTTCCATACACATCCACCTACTCACATTTGGGGAAAGAAGACTTGCAACATCGCCTGAGACCAAAATCCTCCATGAGAGAAAAGGAGGGGAAAAAAATGACTTCAAGAAAGTTATAGATGTAGGTCTATGGGGGGTGGCGGGGGGCTACATTCATTGTATTTCCACTCAGTGCTACAATCTGGCGCAAAAAGAGAAAAGTTGAACTTGGTTATGGTGATAGGCATTTCTGGGCTGATTTCTTAAAAACGAGATTTTCTTTAAACATCAAAACATAATTAAAGTTCTTAAACCGGGGGGGGGGGGGGGGAATGAAGTGAATCAAGTTTCCTGCTCTTGTACGAAATACATTTCTAGCATATAAAAACACGTGGGCTAAGGTGCTGAGACATGTTCCTAACATAATATTTTTCATTAAAAGTTGCTACATTAACACTCTTAAAATGATGCCCTATCATTACTCCACTTAGCAGTCACAGCTCTGCAACTCATAACGAATTAATTTGCATTAATGTGGGTTTCGTGTGTCCTTCCCTGGGTTTGCCATTGTGATTCGGGCTTTAATAAAACTGACAAGACAGTAACCATTGTGCCTTTTATTTCACTTTCCAAAACAAACCAACCCACCCAAAGACCCACACAAATCCTCCCGATTTTTTAAGCATTTTGCTAATATATTTAGTACCTCATAATTGGCCCAGCACGCAGGGACCTAGTTATCTTCTCAGTAAATATTTATAGCATCATTCTTTCCCATTCATTCTGCATTTTCTTGGGAGAATCTCACTGTAGCCTACATCTGCAATTCATTGACTTTACAATTTACCACATGTTGGGATGGGAGAGGTCCTAGCTCCATTTGAATCACTACACAAATATGCAAGTGATTTATCGGTTTCAAACTGAAGGCTGCAAGAGAAGGGACTCCACTTTTCCTGAACATTACTTCTTCTGGCAGACCATGAACAATTACAGTTCGTACTAATTAAGCTCTGTAAATGTGCTGTGCCCTGTTAATGCCTACCAGGCCTCAAATTTATTTTCATGATGCCAAACTTTAGCGAGCAATTTTAACTCCTTCAGAGCTGATCCCACTAATAATAGCCATGCCCACCCCTAGAAACACAACTGTTTGGGGCGACTTCACGACAAAAAGAAAAAAAAAAAAAGAAGATAAAATAGAACAGGCTGAATGACCAGCCCGGAATCAGATGTGCCTAAGGAAGAAAAACCTATCCTGGGAAAACCAAAGAACACCACGGCTGATAACCCGTTCATAGATCCCACAGCCCCATCTTTGTAATGAGCTGTTAAGGGATTCATATCTGTCCCTGAGGGCTAGTAAGTTTCTGCATTCCATTGATTAGAAAATAAAACCTTTCAGCCTCGGTCTTTAAGTTTGGGTTGGATGGTTGGATCCGGCCAGAAATGACAGAGCCATCGGCCCCCCTCAACACTTAGGCACGCACCTCAGAATCCCACTCGCCCTTTACCATGTGGTCCCTTTGTAACACACACACACACACACACACACACACACAGGAACAACCCACTTTTTAAAAAATAAAATCGGCAGGATAATTGGCCTTCTCTCTCGTCAGGGTCTCCACCACAGATGCCCCACCCCCAGGCCCTCACACAAATAACTGATAGGAAACATGTATCTGTTGCTGGATAGAGCATTTTAGGTGAGGAGTGGATTGGAACCACTATGCTGAGCGAAGCAAGTTTTTAACAGCACCCCCCACCATGGTATTCCCACCTCTTATAAGAAACTTTTAATCCCCAATTTCAACTGAGCTGTTCCCCCAAGCCCAAATTTTTGTCCCATCTTCTATTTTTTCCAATCTTTCTTAATCAAGCATTTATGCTGGCTACTTTTCTGTGTCCCCCCCCCCCCAGATAACAGTGCACTTTTCCCAAATGAGTGTCCTTCTCATCCCCAATGAAACCAGGAACTTTTTTTTTCTCATCCATTAAATTCCTTTAATCAACTCTCCTCACCCACCTTTTTTTTTTAAGCCCTCACGTTAACTACTGCACTATGCACCGTGTGTGTTTGCCCTCTGAGCTCAGTGGAACATCATATAAATTAAAGAGCAGTCTCTCATATCCGGTTTCTTTAAGTTTTCTGGGAAATATGCACAATATAGGCAATACAGTCCAAAAAGGAAAAAAAAAGAAAAAGAAAGGGAAAGGGAAAGAAAAGAAAAAGAAAAAAAGAAAAAGGAGAAGCCAGAAGACAAGGAGAAAGATGCAAACAGCTAGAGCAACTTTGCTTTTGAAAAAGGCATCTGTGCAGAGCCCCCACTGGATTTCCATCCCTGAAAGTGCTCTTTATAAATGTGTATAACAATAGCCTAGAGGAAAAGTACAAGTCAGCTGCCAAAGGAGAGGGTGTCGGTCTCAGTAAACTCGGATTGTAGAGGTGGGGGTCACGGAAGGGGGGAGGGCAGCACTTGAGATGGGCTCCCCCCACCACACACCCCCATCTCATCACTTGTAATTAGTGAGAGAAATTTGAGCTACTGCCAATGTCTGCGGACCTTGAATATTATAAGGCCAACGTGGCGTCAAATATCTTAACATTCATAAGTGTTATGGGCTGTAAATAAAGCCTGTGGATTTATGACCCGGTGGCGCTTGCCAGCAAAGGACTGGGGCACATTTCTTTCAGCAGACCTGTCGAGGTGCAAGTTTGCCTTTGGTTGTAAAATTAACCATTTCCTTCACAAATGTGCTCAATTATAAGTCAGAGTTGAAGATTTACTTACACAGTTGCCAATATTCACTCGCAGAAGAAACTCTGATGCCCACATTACACACCCCTTCAAAAAGAAAAGCCTCCAAGAATTTGATTCAACCCCTCCTTTCAAAACTTCTGAAATGTGTCACCTTAGAACAGTTATAAATGCGGTTAAAGATATTATCTAATTCCACTTACCAGGACTAAAAAGCTTACACCTACTTCCTTGGAAAGTGCTTATTTATTTGGCAACGCCATGGTTTAAAAAAAAAAAAAAAAAGGGAGTAAAATCACTCCTTGCCTGCAAAGCCTCCTCCCTTCCCCCAATATAATGTCATCTACTTCCTGTGTAGGAGAGAGCCTCTGCTAAATCCAGGTTGTCTCATACTTAACTGCCAATAAACCAACTTCCACATAACTTCCAGACAGCTGGGGAAAAGGTCCTCGGAGTTTTAGTCATGGTCCAGAAACACGCGTCCGCACAAAAATTTGCAGCTGTCCTTTCTCTACAGTGCATTTTTAATGTGATTCGGGGGCCCCCGTTGTGAAACATCTGACAAAATGTAAAATCCTCTTAGATACCTTCTCGTTTACCCACTGTGCATGTGTAAGAGAAGTTGCACCCGGATTTCTCAACCAAGGAAAATCTAGGCACTTTCTGCATGCACACAGGCACCTCGTGGGATGTGAGGAGGCATTCAAAACCTGCAAAGGCTTCTACTGTAATCTTTGAAAGCACAGCCTCTGGTGCAACTATTAAAATGCTAGTTTTCTAAAGCAAATATTTTTTTAATGGCGCGCAGAACTGCAGTTATCCTGGCCTGCTAACAGAACAGCATTCTTGATCTGCCAGCCCCCGGAAACCTTCCTGTAACTTTTTCACAGCTTGCTAAGAAACAGAAAGCTGACCAGCTTCCAGCAGTGACTCTAAATGAAATCCATATCAGTAAAATTAAAATCAAACTGGAAAACTCCTAGCAAGAACCGGGATTGTCTGCCTCCGAATCTTTTCTCAGATAGGGGGCATCAGTAAAAGCTACTTCCCTTGAGCAGTCCAAAGTTTCCAAAAACACTTCTTCCAGATAAGCACTTCAGGCCCCCCAGCTGCCTAATAGCTTGTTTCTGGGGGTTCAGAAAGCTTTAACTTCAACAAACTGCAAAGCGCTGGCACATTAAATTTATAATCATTAAAATATGACTTATTGGGTGAATGTTGAGCCCATAATCCATACTGCAGACATTAAACCCCAACCTATAAAGATTAGCACAGAATTAATACTGCTGCATTGAGATTGGAATCTAAACATGTTCGCCATAAATATTTCTGAAGGAGATGAAAAACAATTAGCATAAATACCAAAGAAGGGCAAGAACACCTGTTCTTTTTCAGGGCGATAAGCATTTTATTGTTCTCTATTTAAAATGTAATGACCTGTGTAATTACAGTAATATTACATTGTTATGTAGGGGCTTGGAATGTCACACTTTGAAAAGTGTTGTCAAAACAATCAGGGGTGAAGGTGGGGGGTGAGGGGTGAGGGGACAACCAGGGAAGGACCACCATTAACCCTTCACACTCTAAGGTCTAGACCTTTTGTATTAGAAAGGATTATGTTGTTTGAGTGAGGAAAAAAACATCCATTTTTCCCAAGCCAGAAAGAGAAGATGTTTGCCCGGCTAAGTTAAAACCCCAATGAATAGGCCCCTCTTGGTTTCTTTTACATGCTGGATTCCAAGTTCAAAAATGAATTCAAGATGCTGCTTATTTATCTGTTCAACCCAGTAGCAAACAGCTCAGTTAAAAAGCAACTAACTTTGGGATAAAAGAAGATGCGAGAGCTCTAATTATCAAGTCTTAAAAAGAAATCTCAGACCTAACTAGAATCGCAACCACCCTATTCCTACTTCTCGTTTGGCAAGAGGGAAAAAGAAACGTGAAACTACTTTTTCCTATCAACTTTAATATGGTAACAATACTCTTATCTTTAGTATACAAATGTTACCACAGTTCTAATATTTGCTGTTCTATCACTTCCCAGCTACTTAACTAGACCTCTCTCCTTAATGTAGTTTTGTATTCGAATCTGTCTTTTTAAAAGCCCTTCCTATTACTGTATCAAAGACTAAATTAATGTTATGCAGAAAGCTCTGTCGGTTTTAAAATAAAATTATTACTATCGAGCTTTAGGGCGTCTTCGGCAATTAAAGCATTATTCTTGAGATAATGTATTATTCATCATAGCTGATTTAACGATACTCCCTAATTCTTTACATTCTTAAATAGAAAAGCAGAAATCAGGGATCCGAAGAGTTTGCTTTTTTTAAAGGATGCAGCTGCTTACAGGTACACTAATAAGGAACAGAAACCATAGCAAACACACCACAACCAAGGAGGGCCGGGAAAAGAAGAAAGCATCCAGCTAGTTTGTCTTTACACCTTGCCCTCAAAAACACACTCTATGGAGCACTAAGAATTTCAGATGAGCATGAAAAGACCCCTTTCTTGCCTATAGATGCCCTCGGCAGCTGTATCAAATCTGGAATTGCAAGCTGGCCCTCTGATCGAAGACGTCAGGAGTGACACGCAACCGCCTCTCGTCCCCATTTCTATTGCTCTGCTTACCGGCCTAAATAAATAACTTTAATTTTGGAGCACAGGATCTAACCCAGGTAACAGAGAGGAAGGAGGAAGGGGCAGTACACACAAAGATGTCTGTTGGTGTTTGACATGCAAATCTCAAAACTGCCTACTGAGTTCAGAAATGTCCTCTCATACTCGATCTGATGTCACAGCACAAGGCCACCCGCTACGTCCACAATTAAAATAACTACAGCGGTCTATTCCAATAATGCCCACAAAGGGAACTGAAGGTTGGGAGCCTTCCTTTTCGCACCAGGAAATCATTTATTTGCCTTTAACAATTTCCCTGTTTCCTAATTACAGCACAACACAACTGTTCAAGTTTTAGGCGACAGTGTGGCAAGATTGTCAGCGGTCAGACTGGGAGTTTGAAAAGAGTCAAGAAGGCCAAGAAGCCCGCCATCAAAGCTCAATATTCAAATGGCCCTTCGGATGGCTAAGTGGATTTTTAAATAATAACAGAGAAGAATACATCGAAGGGGGGAGGGGAGGAGAGGAAGAAATTCTCAGGGTTACTTTGGAATGTGGCTTGGTCGGGTTGGTTGGTATACAAACCCTCTGATTCTGAGCCGAATGCTCCCGGTTTAAGATGCCCACGAGCTCCCAAGAAAAATACAACGTAACCGGTCTGTGCTTCCCCTGCAGCTGCAACCCCACAGCCCGGCCCCTGCAGCCTGAAGGAGCTGGCCCTGTAGGAGGAGGTCGGGCTGAAACGCTCTACCAGCTTCCCAAGCATGCAGAAGCCTGGGTACAGGGAAGGAGGGAGGGGGGATAATTATTTCTCTTTCCTAGCCATAAAAAATGACCGTTCTGGCATGCCCTTGCCCTTTTTGCCAGGGCCCAAAAAACAAGTAAAACCTGATAGTTAATATTTTAATGCTTAAAAACACTTGTAGATCGGATCGCCTCCCGTCCAGCCAGCCCTCGGCCATTAGCTCCGAATCCACGGCGGCTGAACACTGGGTACATTATTTCAAATTGCTATCTCGAGTTACCGAAAAAGAAAAAAACAAAAGTAGTGTGTGTAAATAAGGGGTAGGAGGACCAAACCAGAAAAGGTGCAAAATGACAATCCCGGGAAACCCGGCAAAACGTCCAGAGGTGGCTTCTAGAGATTAGCAATCCAGGCTTTTTGGAGGAGGTTGGGATTGGGGGGAGGGGGTGGAGGGAGGGGTTCAGGGCGAGGGCAGGGGGCAGAGGCCGGGCGGAGAAGGAGATGAGCCTTATTAACAAAAGTCAGGGGTGGGCGCGGAACGCACGCTGCGGGAAGCACCCGCGGAGCCTGGCACCCCGTACCGCCCTGGGGCCCCCAAAGTTGGGTGGCCCGCGAGAAGCAGCCCACTTCCTTGAAGGAGAGGCGCCCTTGGCCTCCCTCACCTTCTACACATCCTTGGGCCGGCAAACCCTGGTCTCTGATCCACCCCCCGGGGCCCACTGAGGGCCTTCTCGGAAGCTGGCGAACGCAGACCCGGCTATAAACCCCAAGGCACCAAAATTCCCTAGAAATACATCGAGTCCGCTCAGAGGAGGCCATCCCCGCTGTACACAAACCAAGAACCCGGTCACAGGGGCCTCGCCATTCCGCGCGGCCCGGGAGAGCCCACAGCCCGCGCGCCGGGCAGCCGAGCCCACCACCGCGCCCAGGGCGCTCGCGGCCCTGCGGGGTTGCCAAAGAAAAGCCAGCCCAAAGCCCCCAAGTTTGCAGTGGGACCAGTCTGGGAAGCGTGACCTGCCAGGGGAAAGGGGGGAGGGGGACTGAGAGCCAGCGATCACCACTAGAAAGCTAAATAAATAACCAGCCGAAAGAGAAAGCCGAGGCGCTTCTCCAGGGCCCCGGGCTCCGCGCGCTCGCTACTTCTCCAATCCAACGCCTGCAGGAAAATCCACTCTCTACCCCGCGCGTCGGGCGCAGCCCAGTCACTCGGGCCCTGGCAGCGGTAGCCAAGGGGTTAACCGGGGAAAACCCAAGACGCCACAGAAGAGGGAAGGAAGAGAGAGAGGGAGAGAGAGAGAGCGAAAAGAAAGAGCCACACAGTCATCTTCCCAGGGTGAAGAAACAAACACCACCACCACAGGGGGAGGGGGGAATCAGAGCGCAAAAAAAAAGTTCTTCTCTTTCCCCCCGACCCAACAAAGCCCTGCTTGGAAAGAAAGGTCTCCCCAACATCACGAGGCAGCAAACTGAAAGCAAGAACATGGCGAAGTGCAAACAAATCCAGTCCACAAAAGGCAGAAAAGTTTGGAGAGTTTCGGGCTGCCTGGGCCGCGAGCGGGGGAGGGGAGGCGGGGAGGGGAGGAGGCGGGGGGGGCGGGGAGGGAGGGAGAGAGGGAGGGGAGGGAGGGGGCAGGGCAGGGGCCGCATGCGGGGCCGGGCAGGCGGGCAGCGGGCGGGGGCCGGGCGCAGAGGCACTTACGGTTCGGGCGGTGGGCGAGAGCGATCCGTTGGGGAGGTAGGGGCTCGTCAGGTCGGGGATCATGATGAAGGGGTAGCCGGGATACGGTGGCCCCTTAAAGAGCCCTCCATCTTGCCTCTTGGCCGCTAACATGGCGGGGCGGCGAGGGGACGGCGGCGGCCGCGCCGAGCGGGAGAGAGCGAGGAGAAACTTTTTAGAAAGTGCCTCAAGTAGCCGGGCGCCCCGGCAGGGCCGGCGCGCGGCCGGGCCGAGCGGGGCGCGGGGCCGGGGCGCGCGGGGCGGCGGGCCCGGGGGGCGGCTCCGGGCGGCTGCGGGGCGCGCGGGGCGTACTCACCTTCTTCCAAACTTTCCCGGGATTTATCTCGGAAACTTTCGGAGCGAGGCGGAGGCCGTCTTTCCGCCTTCCCGGAGGGGTGGAGGTGGGGAGGGCGAGGGGCAAACGCCACGCAGAGGGGGGAGAGGGGGAGAAAAAGGATCAGAGGGGTGGAGGGGTGGGGGGATTGTGGGGGGGAGAGAAAACAGGGTTACAAGTTTCTGCAATGATGGCACCGCGCACACACGCCGCCCGCCCGGCGCCGCGGCGCCCCCGGCCCCTATTCCTCCCCTCTCGGCACCGTTTGCCAAGCCCAGGAAATAGACTCAAGACCCCACCAGCCCGAGGGGCTTTTCCTACCTCGGAATCAGAGGAGCTGTTTTGGTTTGTTTCTGATTCATTGACTAGAGACGATTTGACATCAGCTAAATCCCTCTCTGCCGAGGAGTTTTCGGAGCTCTTCTCCTCCTGCTCGCCCTCGTCTTTGAAGGAAATCAGTTCGTCGTTGGCGCCTAGGTCATCTCCTCCACCGCCGTTCAGCTGCGGCATTTTTTTCACCCACCAGCAGCAATTTTGTAAGAAAAATGAAGGAGGAAGAAAAGCCAAAAAAAAAAAAAAAAAACCCAAAAAGTTTTGCCCCCCCCCAAAAAAAAATGTTGCAAGAAAAAGACGAGTCCAAGGTGAACTTTTTTTTTCTGCTTTGGGGTCTTTTTCTCCTGGGGAGGGGAAAGAGGGAGAAGGGGAGGGGAAAGGGGGGGAGATCTTCTGCACGCGTGAGTTTGGGTTTCTTTTTTCTCTCGTTCCCAAGGATCCGATCAATGTGCAAAAAAATAATAAATAAAAAAGGGGGGTAAAAAAAAACACACCAACAACAACAAGAAGTCAGATATAAAGAGCAAAGGGGGGGGAAGCCGAAGATACAGGAGGAGCTCGTGCCGCTCGGATTTGAGTGAGTTGAAGTTAGACTGAGAGCTTTTCAGTTCAAAGGCGGCGCTGATTGACAGATAGAAAAAGGGGGATCGAAATCCGGAGGAACGGAGTAGTCTGGGAGCGGAGATTATTGACAGGGCGAGAGGAACACACTCGCTTAATGAGATGCCGGGGGGCGGGTCCTTCCCGGTGACGTGTGCATAAATAAACAGCCGGGGTGGGCGGGGCGGGGGCGGCTAACAATGATCCTTTCGGGCGCCGGGAGAGGGTGGAGGGAAAGGAGGAGGAGGAGAGGGGCGGGGGAGGAGGGGGGAGAGAGTCGGAGGGAGGAGTGTGCAGGGGGAGAGGCCTGCGCTGAGTGGGTGCGAGCCCGCGAGTCTGGGCGAGGGTACAGGACTTGCTCCGGGAGGGGGGCGGCTTCGGAAGGACAATGCGGAGTGGGAGAGGAGGGGAAGGGGGTGGCGACCGAGTCAGGAATCCGAGCCGAGGAAGGCGGAAGGAAAGCCCACTTGGGGGGCGGGGATGGGGAGAGGCCCAGAAAAAGTGCACTTTGGAAATATTAGAAATAAGTCTTAAGGAAGGGGAAAGGAGGAGAGTGCTGTGAGGAAGGGGTGGGGGGGTGCTTAGTGGTTAACCCAGCAGAGAAGTCAGCCACCCTTGGGCGGGGATCTAACAGAAGTGGTCAAAAAGAAAGATCAACCCTCCACTTTCGGAGAGCTTGGGGAAGTGGGGAGCCGGGCAAAGTTCCTGGTCATCTGCAGTGAAAGAAACTATTAGCCCACGAGGTCTTCCCTCCCCTTTTTGTTTATTAATAGTGAGTCATTTCATTAAATCTTAAGTCTCACTAAAATAAATATACCAAGATGACTTTTTACCCAAAAAACAATCCAAATACTGTAGTCTTAGGGGCATTAAAAATATCCTTAAGGAAAAATACGTGGTTCTTTTCAATGTAAAGTGTTGTTTTTTTTTTTTTTTTCCCCCTCTCCTTTGGTAACTGACGTTGGAGGTGGTAGGAAATGAGCTAGGATTCAAAGTCCTTTCTGCCTTTGGAGGTGAAAAGTTTGGGCGTTAACACCGCCAGGGAAAATAAAACTGAAAGTTCACCAACCCCTGGGATCGGTGGTGCTGGAGTCTTTCTCCAAGGGGGTGTGAAATGAAATCCCCAAAAGACGGGCCAAATAATCAAGATGTAGATGGCTCTGGCAGGAAATTGCTAACCGAGTTGATGCTGAAAGAGCTCGGGGAGGAGGTGGAAAACCTGGGGTTTGAGGCAGGTATTGTTGTTTTTAGGCACTCTCCTGGGGAGCAGATTTGCTACAAAATGGGGAATAGAATTATGTTAAAGAGGAAAAGGCCTGATTCTCCCAAAACATAGTCTTCCTGGATGTTGGAGCATGGACACTTATTGTCTTGCAAATATCCAATGAGAAGTGGGCCAGAAACTAAAACACGAAAAGAGGGACAAAAAAGAAATCAATAGGAATTAGCAAATTATCTGTTAGGAACAGTGTTGGTCCACAGTCCATGATATACTAAATTATCCCACCAATTCCTAAAAAAACTCACATTCATTCCAACTGGCCCATCAGCACCTAAGGTTTCCAAAAGAAAGCAAATTTACCATGTAATATTTAGAGGGTTTGGGTTTCAGCAAAACTGTTTTATAGGCTAAGGTCTCAGAAAGAAGACTACTAAAAATAATGATACCAAGATTGACAAGGCCAATGAATTCCCCTGCACTGGGAAAAATTCGCAACCACATTAGCACACTAAAGAGTAAAGACGAAGGCAAAATAAAATGGGGGGGGGGGGCTACAGAGGAGAATCACTGTAACTCCCAACTTTAATATTAATCAGAAAATCAGAAGTAGAGTGAGAAGGAGCCAGAAAAGAAGTAAAACAAATGTGTACATTTAATCAGACAGGATTGCATAGGATACAAAGCACAGGGCTAATTAGTCTCAGCAGGTAGGACTAACCTTCAGACTTCATAAATAAATAAGGCGGGCACAGTTTCTAAGAGGGAGAGTGGAGACAGAAAGGGGATTATTTCAAGACACCAAGTAAAAACATGAAGAATGAAATGCTTCACTGTTAAATCCATGTACAAATGGATTTAACAGTTTCCTTTTCGTAGGTCTTTTCACTTGGTTGCCTTTAGATTTACACATTTAGCGAAATGACCATAGCTTTTCACACTTGCTAATTGTCACCTGCATACCTAGAGTGCCTGAGTCTGTCTGTGTACAACACAGACTTTCCTAAAGCCTGTTTTAAGGGCTTATTTATTTAAACTGGAACACATTCATAGTAACTCAATTTTATGGCAATTTCTTTGTCCTGTGCGGTGGTATTTTTTTTTAAATCTAACCTTGATCTGAATTAAGTTGGATAATGAGGTCTTCTATGTCCTCTATAGGACTACCTGGATAATAAAAGCTCATAAATACACTGAATGCAAATTTTAAAGCTTATTGTTTTTAATGTCCTGGCCTGCATTTTTAGCATATGTAAATACTAACGGCTTTCTTCTGATGCTTAGTAACCTCATCCATTTTGGCATATCCTCATATTTCTCATTCAAAGGAAACTCTTGAATCTTTCCTTCTTTAAATCTCTGATTTAATTAAGCAATTAAAAGTTATTCCATGATAGCATATGTGCCACATTTGATTTCATTGCTTCATGCCATAAAAGGGTTGGGGAGACCTACAAGATCTCATAGGGTCAATAACCCCCAAGTCTCTGAAAGGGCTTCAGGTGAGGCCCGGATGGCAGGTGGGGGAGGGAGAGGGTGTGGAATTGCAATTGGCAAAAAGCAGGGTAATATAATACATTTTTTTAAGTCAGGTTGGCTCACAATGTGGACATGTATTTTATAGATTTGGTGTGGAATTTTAAACAACCGTTGGCTTGTGTCCCGGTGTGGAGGCAACTTCTCCCTCCAGATACTGAGGACTCCTAGTTTACGGGACCATGAGTTCTGCCCCAATAGCAGGGGGTTCGAAGAATACAGGGAAGAAACCAGACCAGTTCTGCCTTTGGCCTGAGCCAAGGGGTTTTGCATATTGGGAGGAGGGCAGGGTGGGGAAGAAGCTGTGACCTTTTTCTTGGGTGCCCATTCCTGGGGCCAGCCCAGGTCCTGAACTCTAAGGAGACTGCGCTTCAGCCTCTCTCTTCCTGCTTCTCCTCCTCATCCACTGCCCTTCTGCTTCTTCACTCTATTTTCTCCTCCCCTTCGGCTGTGCTTCTATTAAATCCCTGTGGACACGTGTTGATATTAGTAATCTGCATTTTTCCTTGAAAACTAAGGGAACAGGTCCCCTTTCCCAGAGATATTTCCTTGTTCATCCCTATTGGGGAGTGCGAAAGGAGGTTTCAGGTGATGCAAATCATTCTTCTGATGTTGGTTCCCTATGGGGGAGCCATGGTGGTGTGGTAGGTGCCCTCCAACCAATGAGAATGTGCTTAATGGGGATGGCAGAAATAGGCCCAACGTTACCTCTGTCCTCTGAGAACTGTCTCACCTGACAGATGAGGTGGTTGGACCGGGTATTTCCCCGGGGTCCTTCTTGTATACCCAGGGGGCCCATGATTCCATAGTTTCAGCCCATACCCTAGTTATGCTAAAATGTTCACCAGCACACCAACAAAGAGGACAAAGCATGTTGGAAGTTCGGCTTTGGAATTTAGGAAAAACAAGGAGAGTCTGCTCAGATTCACCAGAAGTGGAGAAATACATGTTGACAAGCACACTCAGCTCCCCCAACCGCTCAGCCAGATTCCACTCAATGACCCTCAACAGTGACGTGTACATCTATGCGTGCGTGCGTGTGTGTGTGTGTGTGTGTGTGTGTGTGTTCTGTGCGATATTTCCTTAAAGACCCGGGTTCCAAGATGGATGATCTGCTACCCACTGTGTTGGACTTATCTATGCAGGGAGTGTGCTGACTGAGGGAAGCCAAAAAAAGAACCTGAAAACATAAGGAAGCTATAAAATGGGGAAATGTTTTGAAGCCGAAGTCCTGCTTCCACTGTGAGATTTTTCTGTTTGCTTTTTGTTCTGCGTGGGTGATGGTTCCTTATTTGGACCTTGAGGAAAGCTACTCCCTGAGCCAACATAGGATCACTAAAAATTGGACACCTCAGAGAGTTTTCAATTTTAGCAGAAGGAAGGGGTAGGCAAAAAAGGCCCACTTCACAGGCATCCTTTTATTTTTCCCCAATGATTCTGTCAAGGGACATGGAAAGGCACATCCCCTCTTTCTTGAAACCCTGAGGAACACTGTTCTGTTCTGGCATTTTTTTGAAGTACGTGGCTTGATCACCTTGCTTCAGCTAATGACAGGTCTGGGAAATAAAGTGACAATAATGCCTGATGATCCAAGGGTTAATGGGGAGATGTATGCATTTGTACAGAGTTTCATCATCTGCCTTCATAAGCTGATCACTACTGCTATAGGCATTTGTGACAGGAGCAGCCTTTTGAAAGACATCAGTCCTCCATAAATATACCTTTCTTATTGACAAGATGTCTTTTAACCCTAATGGTAATGGAAGAAGGCCAATAAATGAAACATTTACTGCATAACTTGCCTTATTTTGGGGGTGGTGTACAATTCCTTTCTAGCTGTCTCTAGAAGATGTTTTCAGCCTAATTTGCTCCCTAGAAATTTCACTTGCTACAGTTATCCGTCTATGACGTCTTATTGCCTGAAGCCAAGTCTGCATAAGAACTTTCTTAAGATATACTTATCCTAATGCCAGGCTACAGGAACTGGGCTGCTTTATGCTGAATTATTTGTGCTACCCTGATATACAGGATAGAGACTCCCCAATAGTCATTGCCAAAGGGTAGGTCTAAATGTTTCTGAGAAGGGGGGAAAGGCAGAAAAGGGTGAAAAAAGTTTCAACTAGGTTGATTTGTAGAAGTCTTTAGAATTAATAATTGGGTCTGTATTTAACATATTAAAATGCCTAAGGTTTTCTTTTCCTTCTCTCTCTTTTTTTAAAATAGTTTCAGTGACCCCATCCTTTCTTACAAAGCCTCCTTGCTGGCCCAAGCCCATTGTTATGTTCAGAAATGTCATGCATATCCAAGCGCTTTCCAGAAAAACATGGGCATTTTAAACTGAGGCAAAGACAATGTCAGCCAGCATGGAGCACTCTCACAAGGTGGTTTACATCTGTTCAAGGGACAGAGCAGGTGAAATTTCAGGAAAGGACAATACCATTGTTCCCCTTTGTAACTTATCTAGGTGTGGGCTGATACACCTGCTTCTGGCCAAAAGGATCATGGGATAAAGGAGCTGAAGGATCCAAGGAGACTTCCAGGTCTAGAGTGTGAAGATTTTAGGCTTGGTTCCCCACCCCCCCACCCCCCACCCCCAGAATCCACAGCAGCTTTGAGCCGTTGTCTATCCTTGAGGAAGGACTAAATCTATGTTGATCGAATCACTTGAGACTAGACTGGAATCAGCTCCCCTTCTTTCCCCCTGGCAAAAATCCCAGTTGTTGCTCTAAATTCCAATGATATTCGTGGATTACATTTCCTAATGAAACTTTCATTTGAACAGGGAAAAGGAAGAAGGATAAGTGATGAGTTCGGGGTCCAGAGTGAGTTTGGATTGTGGGTTCAGCAAGAGCAAGGCTTCCAGTTGACTGTCATCTGGAGCAAACTCGGCTCTTGGTAGCCTGAGGGCACACTGTAAATACCTAGAGCAGGAGGGAAGGCATTAATCGTTATTTCTTAAAGGCTCCAGGATCCCGAGAGGGTGAGAGGTTACAATGACCTCAAAACCCCTTAAGAAGCATAGGTGCCCCTCCTAGCAACCTCTGGCTTAGAAACGTGGTCTTTCTCTTTGTGTGTGTATCCAGACACTGATTCTCCCACGCTCTCTATCGATGGTCCAGGTTCTCGATGTCTGTGCATAGCACAGGCACAAACATTCCTTGCTCCTGCACAGCCAAGGGCTCTACTCCTGGAGCAACCCAAGCCCTGGGCAGGGAAGAGCCAGCAGAGAACTCACCCATTCTCCCTTCTCCTTCCTGCCAGCGTTCATCAGGGGCAGGCAGCCTTGTAAGTGATGGTGCCTCTATATGCCCGTGAGACCCTCCTAGCCCTGCCAGGCCCTGCTGCCCACCCCCACCCCCAACAGCCGAGGTGATGACTCTTTAGAAGCCAGATGGGCACTTCTTAGGGAAGGATCTGCTATCGATGTCTTTCAGCCTTTTGTTCTTTGAAGGAACCCTGCCTACCCTCTGCATGAGAAGCATCTCTCCAATGTGATCTCCTGGCTGTTTATGTTATTTTCTGCTGGCTAAAAAACAGCATGTACTGTAGAGTTCTTTTTTAAAAAGTGAAATCGTTCATGAAAAATACTTGAAAGGATGTGCTCCAAAATGTCAACAGCACTTTCTTTTCTAGACGATGGAATTTTGACTTTCATTTTTACACTTTTTTATACTCTCTGGTTTTGTTTGGTTTTAACAACTGGGCATGGGTTATTTGCACAATCACAAAGGAAGACAATGCTTTTTTCTCTTTTCAGAAAGAAATGCCTTGACTTTCCTCCTCCTTCTCTCTTGTATACATTCCAATTCGCTCAAACTGGGGATATTTCGAGGTAGTTGTTGCTGACATTGCATCTAATATATAACTTTGAACCCTTGTCAAAGGTTCATACTTGAATTTCAAAGCACATCAGTGACAAAAGAGTCCATTTCATGCTTCTAATTTGAAAATTAATAATAAACCCCATCCAGGTGTGCCTGGGCGGCTCAGTCCGTTGAGTGCCTGGCTCTTGATTTCAGCTCAGGTCATGATCTCGGGGTCCTGAGATCAAGCCCTGCGTGGGGCTCTGCGCTCAGTAGGAAGTCTGCTTGAGCTTCTCTCTCCCCCCCGTCTGCCCCTTCCCCCCTCATGCGCACACATGCGCTCCCTCTCTCTCTCAAATAAATAAATAAATATTTAAAATAATAATAATAATAAACCCCATTCACCCAAAAGTTGCTCAGAGACCTGTCTGCAGGTTTCACGGTGGCGGCGGCAGCATCCTCTCTTTGTTAAAGGGGACTGTCTTTCTACCAACCCTTCCTCATACATTGTCGCACTTGCTGCTTGCACCACCTTGTGAAGTAGAGAGGGCAAATATAATTATCCCCATTTTACAGGTAAGGAAACTGAGGGTCCAAGAGATGCAGGCTGACCAAGCATCCCCTGGCTGGTGATAGCCAGGCCGAGACTGGAGTTCAAGTTTCCTGATTCCTGAGTCCAGGTCTTTCTTTTGCCACTGGATCCCGGGTCAACCCAACAACAGGATTACCCTCATGACTTTTTCTGTGATACATTGGGGGTATAAAGAGGATCTTGGCAAAAATATAAATAGTTTCCTTTAAATTTAATTTTTTAAGAGGCAGATGCTTAACCATCTGAGCCACCCAGGCGCCCCCAAAATATAAATAGTTTCCTTTAAAGTAAAACTCACACCCAGCCCTCAGCTACACTGTGGAGAACGTTTGTCCTCAAGGCCCAGCCACCTCCCCTGCACACACGCGCACGCACGCGCACACACGCGCACGCACGCACACACACACACACACACACACACACACATTCTTCTGGGATGCCCAGGGCTCTCTCCTCAACTTACCTCATTCCTTACATTCCCCACCCCAAAACTGTGCCAGGGTTTGTCAACCTGGGCACCAACGATGTTTCGGACTGAGTAATTCTTTGCTGTACAGGGGTGTCCTGTATGCTGTTGGCTACTGAGCAGCATCTCTGGTCTCTCTGCACTAGTTGACATTGGCAGTGTCTCCTCAGTTGTAACAGTATAAAATGTCTCCAGGAATTGCCATATGTCCCCTGGGGGTGGGGTGTATGGAGCAAAATCAGCCCCAGAGGAGAAGCACTGCTCTTTACCCAACGCCCTCTGTGCAGGGAATATGATAAACTCAATCATTTTAGTAAGTCATTTAGTTTTCAGACCATGTCCCCCTTCCTGCAGTCGACCCGGGGTTGGCTCAGAATGGTCTGGGGACTTTCTCTAAACTGTGGCATTTCCAGTCCCTGGTGAAAACCTATGCCCCACACAAAAGAGCATCTTGATCTCACCAGAAGTGTTCAAATCTTGGCTCTGCCGTGTCTGAATGTGTGCCCTGGAGCTCACCTAAAAATCATTCTGACTCTCTTTACTCATCTATAAAGTGTGGACATAAGACCTACATCTGAGTGTTATCATTAGGATTCCATGAAATAATATGTCAAATTGCCTTGATTGCAGAGGCCTCCAATCAGGGCAGATTTTGTTTCTTGCCTCCCCTGTCCAGATGGAGATCAAATGCCCGGATTCAGCACAATCCTGGCACCATGAGAGGGCTCAGTAGGCCTTCGCTCTACACTGTTATTCTGTCCCTCCTAGTTACACCTCTCAAGGGTAGCTGGATTATACAGAGGAAAATACCTGCACTCAAAATGAACACACCTGGAATGGTGGCTTTCACACCAAAGACAAGCTGGACACTTGCAGGGAAGACTCTTTAGGATCTCTTTGTGGTGCTGTCCATTGGGAGGGGGCAGTCCCACTGTAAGAGTGTCCCCAGTCAAACTCCTCTCTCTCTCCCTCCAAGCAAATCCCTCCCACCCAGTTAGGGAGGGCAGCAGGACAGATTTCAAAAAACCCCCAAGGCTTGATCTCCATTGTCTAGTAATTTAATAACATGCAGCCCTTTGTAAACACTAATTAAGCAAGAGCCCTGCTCCTTGGTGAGGGAGGCGTGCCACCCTCCCACCCCAGGCCCCTGCTTTCAGAAAGGAAGCCACTGAGAGGTGGCCCCCAGGAGAAGTTGTTTGCCTAAGGCTGGCTAAAGAAGAAAGAAAGGAGGAAGCTAGGTCAAAAGAGAAGAAGTGGAATTCCAGGTTATAGGACTTCAGGGGTTTGGTCCAGTCAAGGCTGTTACTGGCTACTCTGGACTGGAGCATCTCTTTCAGATCAGGGGCTCTTCCATTTCTTAGGGGAGTGTGTCAGAGACCCCTTTGAGAATCTGAAGTTAGCTTTAGGATTTCTCACCTGCTCACACTTAAAATTGTGCAAATACGGATGCCTGGGTGGCTCAGTCCATTAAGCAGCTGATTTGGGCTTAGGTCATGATCTTAGGGTCTTGGGATTGAGCCCTGCATTGGGCTCCATGCTCAGCAGGGAGTCTGCTTCTCCTTCTCCCTCTCTCTCTGCCCCTCCCCCCACCATGCTCTCTCTCTCTCTCTCTCTCTCTCTCTCTCTTCAAATAAATAAAAATCTTAAAATTTTTTTTTACAAATACAGTTGACCCTTGAACAATGCAAGGGGTAAGGGGCACACACAATAGAACATGCACATTTAACTTTAGACTCCCCCCAAATTAACTATTAATAGCCTACTGTTAACCAGAAGCCTTACTGATAACATAGTCGATTAACACATATTTTGTATGTTGCATGTATTACATACTGCATTCTTACAATAAAGTAAGCTAGAAAAAAGAAAATGTTATTAAGAAAGCTATAAGGAGGGGCTCCGGGGTGGCACAGTCGGTTAAGTGTCTGACTCTTGGTTTTGGCTCAGGTGGTGATCTCAGGGTTGTGAGATCGAGCCCCACAACCCGCTATGTGTTAAGCGGGAATCTGCTTAGAATTTCTCTCTCTCCTTCTCCCTCTGCTCTGCCCCCCACCCCACACGTGTACATGCTCTCTCTCAGATAAATAAATCTTTTTTTAAGATTTGGGCTAAGCAGGAGCCCAACATGGGGCTCAGGTTCATAACCTGAGCCAAAGGCAGCTGCTTAACCAACTGAGCCACCCAAGCGCCCCTAAATAAATGAATCTTGAAAGAAAGAAAGAAAGAAAGAAAGAAAGAAAGAAAGAAAGAAAGAAAGAAAGAAAGAAAGAAAGAAAGAAGCAAGCAAGCTCGCTCTAAGGAAAATACATTTACAGACCTGTACTGTAAAAAAAAAATCCACAAATAAGTGGACCCTTGTTGTTCAGTGGTCAACGGTACTCTCTGAACTTCTTATTAAAATTTCCTGCCCTAAAGAATTATAAGTCAAGTCTGATGTTTGTCTAGCCGTTTACAGCTTTAGGAGCACTTTCCAATAGGCAAGCAGGACAATGAGGGGGGTAAGCCACGTGGGTTCTAGACTGATGGGTGTGAACCTGTCAGAGCCATTCATGATCTGCCTAGAACGAGGTATCTCAGCTCTCTGTAACTCACACTTCCTCTTGCACAAAGTGCAGTGAGGAGGTTAGATTTTGTTAAAATGATTTCTGTTTTACAGATGAAGAAACTGAGACTTGGAAAAACTGGACCCAAAAAGCTACGATTTGAGCCCAGGACTCCTTTCATATATCATTCTAGTAAAATTTTTAAAATTTTTTGTTGAAGGATAACATTCACAGAGTAAAGTACACAAATCATAAACATTCACCTTGCTGAATTCTTACTAATAGACACACCCATGTAACTACCATCTGGATTACGGTAATAGGATATTATCAAAACCACAGAAGCCATCCTCATGCCCCCCCCAAAGTAGGGTTGCCAGATTTAGCAAATAAAAATAGTGCCTAGGACATACGTAAAATAAAAAATTATTTGCTTTTAATCTGAAATGCAAATTTCACTGGGTGGGCTGTATTTTAACCGGCAATCCTACCTCAAAAGCAATCTCTAGTCTTTTATGCTCTTGATTAGTTTTGCCTATTCTCGTACGGCATAGAAGTGGAATCATACAGTATGCGCTCTTTTGGTTCTGGCTTCTTCTGTTTAACACGCGCGTGAGATTCAACAATGTAGCGGCAGCATTCCACGCTCAGCCCGCAGCCGGCGGGCCAGGGACCAGGGGGCCTCTTGGCACACGCTGAGCTGCAGGGGCTGCTGAGCGGCCCGCGGGTCACGCCAGGAGCCTGCTCGCACGCCCCAGTTCGAGAGGTTCCTCCAGGACCCGGGAGTGGACCCTTGTTGCTGTGAAGGGGCGGGGGCGGGGGCGGCCCACTGGCGATGTGACCCACTGCTCTGAATGGAGGAGCCTCAAGCTGGTGGGGATGGAGATGCTACAGGCGCCAGAGAGAGGCCTTTCCCAGCACTACCTTGACCTGCCGAGGAAGCCCTTCTGCCCAGCCTCTCATCCTCTCTACATGAGCTCCGGCCCCATGTGGCTGTGGTCTGGGAAGACCCCAACGTGGTCTGCTCCTCAAGGGCCGTGATAGGACACACCGATTCAGGTGAGGCTGCCCCAGCACCATCAGGGGGGACGTCAGCATCCACATCAGCAAGAACAACATCCACTCCAGCAACGCCATGGAGGGGGCCTAGGGAAGATCGAGCTATGGTTCCAGAGCAGTGAACTGGGGGACTGGGCAGACGAAGGCCACCAAAGCAGCATCCACCCATCCCAAGCACTCAGGTCCTCAGCCACCCCAGCAGTCACCCAGGATCAACTACCTCTATTGACAAGGACTTGAGCCCACACGCATGGTCTATCCATCTGTCCCAGACCACCTCCCTGTCCACCTGCTGCCCCACCCCAGCCCAGAGGGATTGAGCAACAAACTTTAAGTGCCTCTTAATGTCCTAAGCCAGCAAGAGATGGGACCAAAGCCTTCCCCCCCTTTTTTTTTAAAGATTTCATTCATTTATTTGACAGAGAGAGAGAGCATAAGCAGAGGGAGTGGCAGGCAGAGGGAGAGGGAGAAGCAGGCTCCCCACTGAGCAGGGAGCCTGATGCAGGACTCCATCCCAGGGCCCTGGGATCATGACATGAGCGAAGGCAGACACTTAACCGACTGAGCCACCCAGGCACCCCACCAAATCCTTTCTGTACCGAAGTGCCAGACGACCTTTGGAGAGTCTCCAAAAGTGTGTAGTGTGACCTCTCCTCCCCCAAAGGGGGGGGACATTAAATTCATCATATTGTCTATGGGGGTGGATTTCTTTTTTTTTTAATTTTTTATTGTTATGTTAATCACCATACATTACATCATTAGTTTTTGATGTACTGTTCCATGATTCATTGTTTGTGCATAACACCCAGTACTCCACGCAGAACATGCCCTCTTTAATACCCATCACCAGGCTAACCCATCCCCCCACCCCCCTCCCCTCTAGAAACCTCAGTTTGTTTTTCAGAGTCCATCATCTCTCATGGTTCGTCTCCCCCTCCGACTTACTCCCCTTCATTCTTCCCCTCCTGCTATCTTCTTCTTCTTCTTTTTTTTTTTTTTCTTAACGTATATTGCCTTATTTGTTTCAGAGGTACATATCTGTGATTCAACAGTCTTGCACAATTCACAGCGCTCACCATAGCACATGCCCTCCCCAATGTCTATCAGGGGGTGGACTTCTTATTAAAGTTTCTGCCATCTCTGAGGAAGGGATGAGGACTTTATGCAAAGCTGGAAGAATTTGAGAGTATAAATAAAGCTTACCCTTTCTCGCTCTCCCTCTCACACTCACACCTACTGTAACATTGTTGTTACAATGTAGCAGCAATTCCTTTTCATTACTGTATATAATGGAAAACAAATTTGTTTTTTTTAGCATTTTAAGTAATCTTTGCACCCAATGTGGACTTGAACTCACAGCCCCAAGATCAAGATTTACACACTCCACCAACTGAGCCAGCCAGGCACCCCATCTACAGTGGAAGACAAATTTATAATATGTAATCAATATAAGTTTATTCATTGTATATTGTAAATGCATACGTATACAATGAATATGAACTTTTAGGTTGCTTTTAGCCAAGGCAAAAGGGCTACTATAAATCTTGTTCAGGTTCTTTTGTTAATATATGAATGCCTCTCTATTGGGTATACATCTAAGGGTAATATTTCCATAACATTAGTGTATGCATATGTTCAGCTTTAATAGGCAGTTCCAAATTTCTCCAAAGTTGTTGAACCAATTTATTCAAGAATGCACAGAGAGATCATTTGTATCACCTGGTATCCTCAGTTTACTCCCTTCTCTATGGTTTTAGTTTGCATTTTCCTAATAACTCATGATTTTGAGCATCTTTTCACATGATTACTGATGATTTAGATGTTTTCTTTAGTAAAATGCTTGTTTAAGACTATTGCCCATCTTTTAAAAATGGTGTGTCTTTTCTTATTGATATGTAAGAATACTTTACATATTGTAGATATAAGACCTTTGTCAGACCTAAGTTTTGTAAATAGCATCTCCCTGTCTGTGGTTGGTTTTTTACTCTCAGAATGGTACATTTGGATGAACAGAAGCTTTTAACTTAAATGGGTATTACTTTTGTGTGTTTGCTGTTTAAGAAATCTTGACCTCTCCCAAGGTCATAAAGATATCCTCCTATGTTACCTTCTAGAAGCATTTTCATTTTGTTATTCACATTTAGAGTTACTGGACCTATTTCTTTGTCTATCATACGTACAATCCAATTAATTTAAAAATTATTTCTCAGCTTTATAATCCTATAGAATCTATGTTCATATTTGCTAATATCATCATTAACTAGTTCCTTTCAATCCAATAAAGAATTACTAAGTATATACCCATGTGCCAAGGCATTGTGCTTAATACTAAGAGTTTAAAACTTGGACTCATGGGGCGCCTAGGTGGCTCAGTCAGTTAAGCGTCTGCCTTTGGCTCAGATCATGATCCCAGGGTTCTGGGATGGAGCTCCACATCGGGCTCCTTACTCAGTAAAGAGCCTGCTTCTCCCTCTCCCTCTGCCTGCAGCTACCCCTGCTTGTGCTCTCTCTCTGTCAAATAAATGAAATCCTTAATAAAATAAAATAAAATAAAATGAAACTTGAACTCAGCATGGTGGTAATTTTCTCAGAGGCCCTACTCTAGTGTGTGGTCTGTCCAGATCCACCTATGTCTCCTGCCTCCACACACCATGTCTCCATTGATCCCTTTTAGGGGCAAAGTCCACTCAGATTTGCTTCTAAGGCTGGGGCTTGATGCCTGTCCTCCAGAGTCTGGGCAGGAAGATGGAGAGCATACTGGTAAGTGTTGGTCTTTTGCCAACTGAAGGTTCAAAGAGAGAGCCTGAAAACTGGATCATTTGTGAGTTGCAGGTCCCTGTGCCAAGTTAGAGCCTACATTCCAGCCAAGTCAGTGGTGACAAAGATCTGTTGTCCAGTCACTTGGATCGGCTCAAAAATGCTTGGAGCAGCTAAAACGTCAGTAACAGGAGAAGGGATAAATATGAACGACTTATGGTACCTCATTGTAGCCTAACGATTCTGCTTTGCTGACTTTACTTGTTCTTCCCATCAATCATCGATCACATAAATACCCAGCTACCACTTCTTAGGCAGGAGAAGGTGGTCAGTAAAGGAATAGCAACCTTCACCTCAATTCCAGCATCTGTCCTTTGGAGATTTGGGGAACATAAACCTTTAACATAAACAAGCCCAAACCCCTACTCTGGTATCTTAGGCTCCTTGTATCTTAGGACTCTCTTTGGGGATTAGGGCTCCTTATCTGGTTCTTCCTAGCCCCTGGCCACCTCAAATTAGAACACCCCACCCTCCCCAGGGAGTCCCAGCCTCCAAACTTCCCCTCCAACATTGATGGCTCTTGTCCCAGACAAACTGAACATAACTTCTGCAAGAGATGGGGCCTAGACAATGTGGGAGAAGGGGGCTTACTCTTCCATTTTCCTGATATATTTTCCCTCCACTTTCCTGCACCAGCTACTTCCCAATCCCTCCAGTGAAGACCCTGAGATATTCCAATGATGCTCTCCTACCCAGGACTCCTTTGCTCAAAGGAGCTCTACCTGGGTGGCAGATAGCCCTTTCTTAAATAGAGGGAGGATTACCAGAGTAGGGGGTCAAAGCCACAGAATTGAAATGCAAATGTGGGTTCTTAACTCTTGATGTATTTTTAAAAAGCAAGGGAAGACTGAGAGAGATTTTCCTGAGAACACTTTAAACTTGAAAACAGGGGCACCTGGCTGGGTCATTTGGTAAAGCATGTGACTCTTGATCTTGGGCTCATGAGTTCAAGCCTCACGATGGGGGGTAGAGATTACTTAAGAAAAAAAAAAGTTTGTTAGTGCCCACGGTTGTCGGTTAAAAGTTGAATAAAGATTTAAAAATAAATAAATAAGTAAATAAATAAACAAATAAATAATAAACAAACATGAACGTGTACCAGGAATCTCTGACAGCATTGGTGTGTGTTTTTGATTTGAAGGTGGGACAGCAAGGTAAGCATCTGTGATGAGCAGGCCAGAGGCAGAAAGGAAGCTTTACTGGACAGCGAAAGGAGGGCAGCTGAGGGGAGCGAGACCAAAGGATACTCTCCGAGCAAACAGAAGGAGCCTGGAGGAAGATCACAGACTAGTGGGAGGCGGGCCTCCAGGGTGGCCTGACCGTGAACGAGTCAGGGAAATAGTCCAATCCCTGTTGCAGGCCAAATACCAGCATTTAAGGGGAATTAGGGCTCCTATGAGCGGCACAGGGAGTGGGGGAAGGGGCAGAACTGAGTTAACTGCTCTATACTCCGAAGCTAGCAGCTCCCACTGGGAACTCAGTAGGAAAGACCTGACCCCTTCAGAGACAAAGGACTCAGGAGGGCTGAGTCCTATGATCATGGCTCATAGAAGGTGCTGGAACCAAAGGGAACTGTTCTCTCCATACCTAAGCCAAGGGGCCCCTAGCAACTCCAGGCTCTATTTAACTCTGCTCTACTTAATTTCCTCAAGATAAAGTGCCCTCACTGTGGACTCTAGCTTGCTTTCTCTGGAAGGAGCTGGGGGTGGCCTTTATTAAGGAAATGTTTCCTCTTTGATATAGGAATGACTGTTAGGAGGAAAGGTGGACATCTATTCTGGAGAGTAAGTCAAGGGGGTGAAGTGGGCATACCCCACGAATCCTCCTGAAAAAGGATGCTACTTATTCCTAGGGTTCAGGTCATTATTATTATTATTATTATTATTATTATTATTATACCCTGAGGCCATCAACCCTACTGAGGGAAGGAAGAGAAAACTGGTGATTGCCATTTTCAAGAAATAGCTCTGCACACTGAAATGCTCCTCTTACCCCAGGTTGATCCCAAAGGCTTTCCAGGAGTTCCTGATGTGCACATAATCCAGGGGTTTGTGAACTTCAAGGCAAAACACTGCATCTATATTTTTCCTGAGCTCTCACTGAAATTTAGCCTTTCCTTCTATTATCAATGTGGGCAACAAACCGTAATAGTAGTGCAGTAACTGTGATCCTTTTTTTAAAAAAAAATATTAACTTTATATTTAAACATTCCTAATTATTTCATGTGTTTCAACAAGCACATATTACTTATAATATGGGAATAATAATAAAATATAATTTATAAAGCCAAAAGTCTATAATTCTCCAAACATCTGCTTGGCCTAAATGTATTTCCCATATTATGTAAACAAACTTTCATAATATAAAAAAGGTAGAGAAACCACTTAATCCACTTTATGAAACTGGCCTTAATCCCCAAACCAAAACTAGACAACGACAAAGGGACTAGGCATAAAAATAAAACTTCAGCTCTTCTGGGCGCCTTGGTGGCGCAGTCTTTAAGCATCTGCATTTGGCTCAGGTCATGGTCCCAGGGTCCTGGGATCGAGCCCCGCATCGGGCTCCGTGCTTGGTGGGAAGCCCGCTTCTCCCTCTCCCACTCCCCCTGCTTATGATCCCTCTCTTGCCGTGTCTCTCTCTGTCAAATAAATAAAAACTTAAAAAAAAAACCTTCAGCTCTTCCAGCATACCTGCTCCAGCGACGATGATGTGAAGAAGACAGAGTTTCTCTCTCCATTTCTTGGCTTTGCTTCCTTAGTGTGGGCCACTGTGACAGGAACACTACTGGAAATCATAGATATTTTTATGTCACATAATGATGGTTATGGAAACATCAAAATATCATTTATATTCATCATTAATTCTGTCACAATAGCTCTTAGACTTGCCTAATAAACACTTAAGTAATTACATCACAAATTTGTTTTTAAAAAACAAAGCTGTATTTCAGTATAATTGGGCTCTTTTGTAATCCTGTATGTATTTTTTATTTGTTTTTTACTTCTAACATCGTTATGGAGGTACAACTGAGCATATGATAAGCTACCTACCTATATTTAAAGTGTACAACTGACCAATTTTGACATAAGTCTACACTTGTGAAGTCATTACCACAGTGAAGATAGTGAACTTGTCCATCCCCTGCTATGGTTTCTTCATGTTCATTTGGAATTCCTCCCATCTGCCCCTCCTCAGACCCCAAGCCCCAGGGAAATCTAATCGGCCTTTTCTAGAACTTTATGTAAATAGAGTTTACAGAATGTACTCTTATGCTTAAAGTACGCTTCTTTTATTTAGCATAATTATGTTGAGATTCATCTATACTGCTTTGTGTATCACTGGTTTGTTGTTTTTCTTTTTTTTCCTGAGTGGTGTTACACTGTGCAGTTAAACATTGTTTATCCATTCACCTGCTGATGGGCCTTTGTGTTGTTTCCAGGTCCTGGCGATTCCAAATGAAGCTGCGCTGAACACTGGTGTACAAGTCTTTGTGTGGATATGGGCTCTCCTTTCTCTTAGGTAATGACCTAGGGGTGGGACGGCTAGGTCAAATAGGAAGCTTGTGTTCAACTTCATTAGAAACTGCCAGCCTTCTTGCCGAAGCGTTGGTAGCACCTACATTCCCACCACTAGTGCACGAATACTCCTTTGCTCCACATCCTCAGCAACACTTGGTGTGGTTGGTCTTTTTAATTTTAGGAATGCTAATAGATGTGAGGTGATATCTCACGGTGGTGTTGCTTTGCACTTCCTAGTGACCAATGGTAGTGAGCTTCTTCTCATATGCTTATTTACGATCTATATCTCTTCTTTGGCGACGAGTCTGTGCCAGTGTTTTGCACGTTTTCTGTTGGATTGTCTGTTTTATTATTGAGTTTTGAGAGTTTTGATATGTTCTGGATACAAGTCCTTTATCAGACATTGATCAGATTTTCTCCCACGTTTGGCTTGTCCTTCGGTCCTTTTGATAGTGTTTTCTGAAGAGCAGAAGTTCTTAATTTGATAAGGTCTCAGTTTATCAATTTTTGTGCGTATGTGGATTATCTTTTCAGTGTCAGATCTAAGTCATCCTTGCCTAACCAGGGGTCACATAGATTTTTCCCTGTGCTTTCTTCTAGAAGTTCTGTAGTTTTACGTTTAACATATAGGTCTGTGACCCATTTTGTGTTAATGTTTTTTATACAATGCAAGCAAGGTATAGATCTAAGTTTTTATTTATTTATTTTTTCATACAGATGTCCAATTGCTCTGGCACCATTTGCTGAAAAAATTATGCTTTTTCCACTGAATTGCTTTTGCATTTTTGTGGAAAATACTTGATTATATATGTATGAGTCTATTTCTGAACCTCTATTCCCTTCCATTGACCTATTTATCTATCTTTACACAATACCATATTGTCTTGATTACTGTAGCTTTATAATGAATCTTGAAGTCAGATAGTGTTACTCCTCTAACTTTGTTCTTTTTTTAAAAAGTTGCTTTGGCTCTTCTTAGTCTTTTGCATTTTCATATGAATTTTAAAAACAGCCTATTGATTTCTATAAAACAGCCTCCCAGGATTTTAATAGGGATTGCACTGGATCAAGGGGATCAACAAACTTTTTCTACAGTGGGCCAAATAGTAAATATTTTACTGTCACCACTATTCAACTCTGCCATTGTAGCATGAAAGCATCCATAGCCAACACAGAAGCATAGGAGTGTGGCTGTGTTCCAATAAAACGCTATTTATAAAAACAGGTGGTGGGCTGGATTTGGCCTACAGGCCACGGTTTGCCTATTCCTGCTATAGATCAGGTTGGGGACAACTGACATCTTAACAAAATGGAGTCTTCTCACCCATTAATGTAGTCAATTTCTCCATTTATTTAGACCTTCTTTAATTTAAAAAAAATAGACTTAAATTTTTAGAATATCTTAGATATACAAGAGAATAAAGATGTTACTTTGGAGATCCCCATATACTGTGTGCCCAGTTTCCTCTCTTGTTAATATCTTACATTAGTATGATACATTTGTTACAATTAATGAACCAATATTAATGTAACATCATTAGCTAAAGTCTGTAGTTTATTTAGATAGTCTTAGTTTTTACCTGATGTCCTTATTCTATTCCAGGATTATAGCCGGGATATCACATTATATTTAGTTGTCATGTCTCCTTAGATTTCTTTTGGGTATGATGGTTTCTCCAATATTCTGTATTTTTGAGAAGTATTTGTCAAATATTTTGGAGGATACCCCACCGTTGGAATTTTTCTGCTGTTTTTCTCACAAGACTGGAGAAATGGGTTATTAGAAGGAAAACCACAGAGGTAAAGTGACATTTTTATGATATCATATCAAATGTACATATAGCAACATGATTTGTGACTGTTGATGTTGGCCTTGACTTTCTGGCATTTGTCAGGTTTCTTCACTGTCAAGTTACTCTCTTTTTTCCATACTATACACTTGGCTTTTGTTTTTGCTTAAAATGTTGTTAGCATTTTTTTTAAGGAAACTTTACCCCCAATGTGGGGCTCGAACTCATGATCCTGAGATCAAGGGTCACAAGCTCTGCTGAATGAGCCAGCAAGGTGCAGGTGCCCCTATACTGTACACTTTGGAAGGAAGTCACTATGTGCAGCTCATACCTTAGGAATGAGAAGTTAGAACTTCTCTAATTTATTTTAAACAAATTTTGTCATTTTTAGTGCACATCTTTTGTCAGACTTATCCCTAAGTAGTTCATATTCGATGCTAGTCCAGAAACTACATTGTTATGCTATTGTAAATGTTTTTACATTTCAATTTCCAGTTGTTCTTTGTTAATATATAGAAATACAGTTACAAAATGATTCTCTTTATTTCTGGTAATATTCTTTGCTCCTAAATCAACTCTGATGCTAATTTAGTTACTCCTTTTGTTTTTAAGATTTTATTTATTTATTTGAGAGAGAAAGAGAGAGAGCATGAGCGGGGGGGCGGAGTGGGGGAGAGGGAGAGGGAGAAGCAAGCTCCCTAGTCAACAGGAAGCCCCATGCAGAGCTAGATCCTAGGACCCTGGGATCATGACCTGAGCCACACAGGTGCCCCGAGATTCATGTTAGCATTGTATATCTTTTTCAATTCTTTTGCTTTTAAGCTATTTGTGTCTTTATACTTAAAGTCATATCTTACAGGCATCATATGGATAAGCCTTGCTTTTTTATGCAATCTGACAATCTTTGCCTTTTGATTGGAGTGTTTAGACCATTTACGTCTAATGTGGGTATTGTTATGGTTGGATTTAAATCTACCATCTTGCTATTTGTTTTCTATGTCACATCTGTTCTTTGTTCCCTTTTTCACTTTCCATTTGGATTAAAATGACATTTTAATGATTCCATTTTATCATCCGTGTTAGCTTATTAACTATAACTTTGTTATATTATTTTGATGGTTGCCTTAGGGTTTATTTTTTTATTTTTTTAATTTTCTTAAAGATTTATTTATTTATGAGAGAGAGAGAGAGCATGTGAACAGGGGGAGGAGCAGAGGGAGAGGGAGAGAGAGAATCTCAAGGAGACTCCCCACTGAGTGTGGAGCCCAACACAGGGCTCAGTCTTACCACCCTGAGATCATGACCTGAGCCAAAATGAAGAGTCAGACATTTAAACTGGCTGAGCCACCCAGGTTGCCCTTGCCTTAGGGTTTATAGCATATATCTTTAATATATCACAGTCTTCCTTCAAGTGATACTATTTTTCTTTACCTATGGTGTAAGAACCTCATAATAATATACTTCCATTTTTCTTCATTCAGCCTTTGTGTTATTATTGTCATATATTTTACCACCACATATATTTTAAACACCACAGTACACTGTGAGTATTTTTGCTTTAAATAAATATATTTTAAAGATGTTTAAATAATAAAGACAAAAATCTTATTTTTACCCATGCCGTTAACATTTTTAGTACTCTTTATTCTTTTGTGTAGATCTGGATTTCTGATGGATAATTTTTCTTCTTCCTGAAGGACTTACTTTATACATTTCTTGTGCTGTAGGTATCCTGGTAATAAATTCTTCCAAATTTTGTATGTCTAAAAAAAAAATCTTTGTTTCACTTTTGGTTTTGAGAGATTCTTTTGCTGAGTATAAATTTCTAAGTTGCCAGTTGGGGTTTGGTTTTATGTTTTGCTTCAGTACTTTAAAGATTCTAAAATTTTCTTTAAGACAGTCCACTGTCTTCTAGTTTGTATTGTTTTCCACAAGAATTCTCCTGTCATCCTTATCTTGTGCCTTTGTGTATAGTATGTCTTTTATGTCTGCCTACTTTAAAATTTTTCATCACTGGTTTTAAGCAATTTTATTAAGATATACCTTGGTAGTAATAAATTTATTCAGGTTTCTTGCGCTTGGGGTTTGTTGAAATTCTTAAATCTTTGGGCTGATATTTTTAAAATCAAATTTAAAAGGTTTTTGATTATTTCTTCAAACATTTTATTCTTTGAGGACCCCAGTCACATATTTTGGGGGCTATTTGAGGTTGTCTCATAGCTCAATGATGCTTCAGATAATTTTATTTATTTATTTATTTATTTATTTATTTATTTATTTATTTATTTATTTGGAGCGTGGAGCCCAACGTGGGACTTGAACTCACCATGTCCAGTGTGGAGCCCAACATGGGGCTTGAACTCACCACCCTGAAATCAAAACCCAAGCTGAGATCGTAATTCCGATGCTTAACCAACTAAGCCTCCTAGTTCCCCCTATCATCGGTATGCTAACATTTCTTTTTTTTTTTAAAGATTTTATTTATTTATTTGAGAGAGAGAGAGACAGCACATGAGAGGGGGGAGGGTCAGAGGGAGAAGCAGACTCCCTGCTGAGCAGGGAGCCCAATGCGGGACTCGATCCCAGGACTCCAGGATCATGACCTGAGCCAAAGGCAGTCCCTCAACCAACTGAGCCACCCAGGAGCCCGGTATGGTATCATTTCTGAATCGGTTTTGATTGATCAATGTTCATATGCATTATGGGTTTTATTTTCCTGCTTCTTTGCACCCTGGTAACTTTTTACCCACACTAAACACTGTGAATTTTACTCTTTGGGGTGCTGGATATTTTTGTATTTTTGCAAGTATTCTAAGTACTCTTGAACTTTGTTCTGGAACATGGTTAAATTGCTTGGAATCAGTTTGATTTTTTTTTTAATCTTATTTTTAAGCCTTGTTGGGTGAAACCAGAACAGCATTTAGATTAGAATTAAATTTTCCCAACTACTGAGACAATACCCTTCTGAGTACTGTCCCTGATGTCCTGTGGATTTTGAGGTTTTTCATCTGGTTGATGAGAAGAGGAACTGTTCTTGACCCTGTGTGAGCTCCAAGAATTGTTCCTTCCCTAGAGTCCTTCCAGGTGCTTCTCTTCTTGCCTTGCGCAGTTTCTTCACACAAGTGTGCTGACTAGTACTCAGCTGAAGACTCAGTGGAAACCCTCTCCAGATCTCTAGAGTCTTCTCTTTGTGCAGCACTCTCTCTTCGATATTCTGCTTTGCAAACTCTAGCCACCTTGGCCTCCCCTTTCTCCTAGCTTCTTCTCCTCAACTCAGGGAGGCCAGGGGCTCCCTATCCTGGCACATAGTTTGGAAATTCTCCAGGCAACCACAGTGCTGTCCTACTTTGTTTCCCATCCCTCAGGGGTCACTGATACGGTTGCCTGATACTCAATGTTTTAAAAACTATTGTTTCATATACGGTGTCTAGCTTTTTAGTTATTTCAGGCAAAAAGGTAAACCTGATCCTTATTTTAATCTTGGTCAGCAGAAGTCTGCAATCAGCTGTACATATTTTATTTAAGGTATTTAAATATATATATATATATATATATATATATATATAGACTCTGAGAAGGTGTCCATACCCTTTACCAGATGGCCAGAAGGGACCATGACATCAAAAAAGGTTAAGAACTGCTGCTCAGTACCTCAGGTATTAGTTTGTATTTTTTTAAAGTAATCTCTATACCCAATGCAGGCTTGAACTCACGACCCTGAGATCAAGAGTTGCATGCTGTTCTGACTGAGCCAGCCAGGCGCCCCATTACTTCATTTTTTTTAACCTCTCCTCCTTCCAGGGGCATAGATTTTGTGTGGGACAGATGGGAAAAGGCCCTCATTGCTTTCAGGGCTTCAGGAGTTGGTGTCCAAGCAGGAATGAGAGCACGAGCATGTTCTTTGGGAGGTTTGGGCTTGTGGGTCTCCCCCTGGAACAGGTGTGGGAGGAACCTGATTTCTGCTCTGCTCCATGTTGGTTGTGTTTTTGTTGCTTCTTGCAGAGAGGTTTGTAAATCTGCATATGCGGACAAATGTGTTATGGAGTATTAATTTCACATCAAAACTGGTTATGAAACTTTTTTTTCTTTCTCCATGCCCCTCCTGGAAACCCTGCCCATGCCATTGCAGACTCTGCCCCATTTCCCCCTCCTTCACAATTAGGGTTTATCCTTCCTGAGCCTGAAAGCCTTTGCCTGGCGAAGGAATCTATGTGCACCCTAGCAGAGCATGTTTTGTTAATCCTCGTGCAAAGTCAGAACAGGTTGGAGGTCTCTCCTTCCTCTCACTGACAAGGGAGCTGAAGGTGGAGCTGGCTCCCACCTGGAAACTATTCACTAGTTCTGTATTTTGCCCAGAATTCCAAGTCTCCCCTAATTTCTTTTGGAAGACTAGAACTATCTGAGCTCCTCTGTAGCGACAACTGAAATGAACTCATTAGCATTTGTAAGCAGGTCTGTGGGAGCCAGGCGGAAGGGATTCATTCTATAGAGATGAACATTAACACCTTCCCCAACTGAGCTCAACTGCTATTCCAGCATCAAACTCAGAAACATCTTTCTCTGTTTCTCTTTTCTTATCTGGATTTAATAGTTCTGCCCCAGGGGTAACACAGCCATCAACAAATCATAGCCCAGCACAAGGGACTCCAAAATCCAGCCTTTGGCACCTGTGCATTTTTTTCATATAATAAATGTGTGAGCATCTGCTGTATACTAGCCACTGATGATAGCGTGATGAGCAAAACCAAACTCTGCAGTTCCTTTTTATGGGGGGCTTACCATCTAACTGAGAGAGGGGCGTTGGTGTGTATGTGTGTGTCTGTCCACATACACATCTATGTATGTGTATAAATATATTTATGTATATATATATACACATATATAATCATACACATGTATTTATATATGCACATATATAAAATATAACTGTGACAAGAATCAGAAATCATAAACTAGGGAGAACTGACCTGGTCAGGGAGTTTGGAAAGTCTTCCCTGAAGAAATAATGACTCATCTGAGCTATAAGGGAGGAGTAGGCATTCATGAGGGGAAGATGGGAAGGGATGTTGCTGGCAGAAGAAACAGAATGTGCAAAGGCCCTGTGGCCTGAGGAAGCAGGTGTGTGTGTCAGATTGTATTTTTTAATGATCACTGCATCACTATGGGGTATCCCACAGCTCTTCTTACAATGTGATCCTGATACTCATCCAGGAAGATGTGGGGTCTTTTTCTTCTTAAAATTTGATGGGCCTATGACTACAACAGAGATGAGGCCATATGACTTTCAAGACTAAATCTATAAATCTTCCACCTGGCTCCCTTGGGGCCTAGCCACCATGCTGTCAGGCTGCCATGCAGCCAACATGGAAAGTCCCAGCTGATGACCCAGCTGGCAAAGGGCATCACCCTCCAAACATGTGAGTAAATGAAACTTCAGATGATTTGAACCTCTGAAGCTGATGTCAAGTGGAACAGAGATGAATTGTCCCCACCAGGCCCTACCCAAATTGCACATTTGTGAGCAAAATAGATATTGTCATTGCTTTAAGCCACTAAATATCAGGGTGGTTTGTTCTGTTGCTGTGAATAACAGTATGCATGGGGAACTATGAGAAAGTCAGTGGAAAAGAGCACAAACAACTTGGAATACTATTCTGTGAGCTGAGAACAGAAAAGGGAGCAAGTGCTAGATCCAGAGCTTGCTAGAAGCCCAGTGACACTACAAAGAGGCACCTCCTCAGAGCCCACAAAGACCTGGAGGCCCATGGCTTGGCAATTGGAGTGAGGGCTGGATTTCAGCCCTCACGTACGTCTCAGCCAAGCACTCTTGTTCATGGCACACCTATACAACTATGCTCTGGGGCCCTGGCTAGAACACACAAGGCCTCAGAGACCGAGTTAGAGATTTTGGTCTTTATTCTAGAAGCAATGTGGGACCAGGTAAAGGGACCAGCAAAATGATTCCTATTGTTTAAGTTCAGAAGCTCCCAAGAGACTTCCAATAGTTGCCGTCCATAGATTTCAGGTTCCATTCTAAGGTAGAAAATGGGGCCAGAAAAGTCAGCCTTCCTGTTCTTCAATATTTCTCTTCTATAAAGGTGGAGATAATTTCTACCTACATACTAATCCCAGTTTTGGCCTAACCCAGAATAATTAAAAGATGGCTAACAGTGAGGATCACACTAAAATCTAGTCCCTTGTCTTTTTAAGCTTTTGCCTTTTAAACTAGTCTATTGCCTTGGTTCTGACCCAGTGTCTCAGAAACTTTAGATCTGGATTTCTCCTTATATCTTTGCATCCTCCTCCCCCTCATTCTGTTTCCTGTCACCAATAGCTAAGAGAACGACCTCCAACATCCTCCAAGAATGTGGTCAAGCTCTGAGCCACGACAAGTACCCTTCCACATGGTGGGTCATGTGCAGAACAAGGAGTGAGATGAATAAACCATGGGGTGCATGGTAGAAGGCACTTTTGGCTATCTGCACAATGCATTTTCTCCTATGTTTCTGGATAAGAACAAGCTGATTTTGTTCACCTTACCCAAGTGATTACAGCTTGTCAGGAAGGTTGGACTTCTCCTAGCCCCAGGACCTTGAAACTTGGTTGACCTGAGCAAATCACGGTGGTCTCATCCTTCTTGCCAAACGAATGGTTTGGACTTGAACCAATGAGATGTGAGGGAAAGTCTGCTGGGGAGCCTCTCCAAAAGTTTTCCTTGCTCATGAGAAGGAATACAGAGCTTGGAGGCTGCTCTCATTTTCATAACACTCCCAGAACTGTAGCTGCCATCTTGAGACTATGAAGGAATCTCATGTGAGAGGATGAGTTCCCAGAACTGTAGCTGCCATCTTGAGATGAGTTCACAGGCTGAGGAGAATAAAATGAAAAGATGGAAATGACCTGCTTCGTTGAAGATATCATTGAACAACTAAATTACCAACCCTGGAGTCATTCCAATTCCAACTGATTTGTCATATAAGGTAATAAAAGATTTTATTGTTTAAGGCACTTTATGTAAATTTTCCATTGCTTCTGACGAAAACATCCTAAACTGAGACAGCTCTTCTTGTTGTGAAATCCAGATCATATACTTAGATTTTCTTTTTCCTGTGAGCAGAAGATGAGGAAGACACACTAATATTACAAGCACCTACTGTGTGTCAGACATTGTGCTAAATGCTTTCCGTTTAATATTTGCCCTAAGGTACTGTATGGACTTTACAACATGGCTACAAATTCTTAAATGCTTTTTCCACCAAGAGATGGGATTGTTCTTTCATAACTGAACTTTTTGTTTATATTTAATATATAAAGTTTCATAATCGCTGAGCTCAACAATAATTTGTGAAGTATGCATAAATAATAACAATCTGATTTTTCTCTTAAATACAATGATTCATTAATATTTTTTAAAAAAGAGGTGGGATCTATGTCTCTCTTTCTTGGATCTGGGTAGAGTTATGAATATTTTAACCAACAGAACACAGTGAAAGCCTCAGTCTTAAAAAGTTGTGCAGGTTTCTCTTTGTTCACTGGAGCCATGTAAGAAATTCGATTATCCTAAGACCACCATCTGAAAATCCTGGTGTAGGTGCTCTGTTTGACAGCCCTAGCAGAGGCCAGTCTGCCAATCATGCTTGCTAAGGCTCCAGACATGTAATGATGTCATCAAGAACCTCCAGAGCAACCTACCAGCCAGCTATGTACTACCAAGTGTCCTCAATTGATGCCACATGGAACAGAAGAATCGCCAAGTCATGTCCTGCCTAGAATGGCAAGATACAATAAAATCGCTGTTGTTTTAAGCTACTACATTACTGAGATACTTAGCTATACGGCAATAATCAGCGTAAGATTGGCTTTGTTACTTTCTCTTTGCAGATAGGAATAACAAAACCAAAGCTCAGGCCATTAAGTAATGGAAGCAGGATTTCAATCTCAGTTTGTCTGGCTTCAAAGCCTAGTCTCTTCCCAAAACGCTGTAATGCCTGGATCCTTCCTTGATATTCAGGCACCAACCCTGGCCTTTTCTCTGTTTTGACTTCTGGTTCACAGTCTGGCTTCATTCTCCAGATTTATGGTTCCTACCTGACACTTCTTTCTACATGGTTAGACTTTCCAACTGAGACCATCCATTTTGTCCTTCTTTACCAGCCTAATCAGTGGTGTGGCCATTGCTGCGTGCCCACCAGTACTCCGGGCTGCTCTGTTACCTCCCAAACTCAATCCCTGTCAGATGTAAGTGCTGTGCTCGTCATTTCCACCACATACCGTTAGTGAGTGTCTGTTTAACTCCAGGTACTCAGATGGGTACTTGGGAGGCAAACGCAGAGTTCCACCTCAAAGAGGATGGAATATGGAAGTCTTAACATTCGACTTGTTAACAGAGACACCCATGTAGAAACACCTAGGTGGACACTGTGTTCCTTCAAAGGATGTAAGACATTCATCCCAGAGCTGTGCCGTGTTCCACAGTTCCCTAAAAACTTACCAGTTGTCATGGGTTTTGTTTTGTTTTGTTTTGTTTTGTTTTGTTTACTGTATGAAGGCATTTCTGACCTCTGTCCCTAGCCTGGTTCACCAGATGTGGCTCTGAAGACCTTCGCGTTGTTCTTGCTCCCTCTCTGAAAGAGCAGAGAACTTGGTCACCACTGAAGAATTTGAAAAGATGTAGCGCTGGTAATCAGGACAACCTTTGCTTTCTCTTTAACTCTCATGGGTTTCCTTTGTGTTTCCTCTGTTGTCCTCATCTGTTCTTTCATCCACTCCACACTGCCTGTGCTTACCCCACTGGGATCTTGAGTCCTTGGGCTTTCAGGGATAAAAAGCTAGTTGGTCCTTGGGTGGCGTCAAGACACTGGCCAAAAAAATCCTCAAGCTCACATTTCCTTTGTGCCCCCTTCACTAGTTAGCACAGGAAACTAGAGGACTTCTGGGACCAAGACAGTCTAATCAGACCAGACACAGAGAACTACCAGATAATCTGACACAGAAGAACATCGAGTAGGAGCTACATGGAATGTTTTGAATAGAAGTGAGCACATCTTATTTTATAATTCCTATGGACGAAAGGAATGGAGAAAGAAGATAAACACATACTGGCCCAGCTCTACCACCTACTGGTGGGATGACTCTGAAGAAGATTCTTAACTTTTCTGACCCTTAGTTTCCTTATCTGTAAAATGGGGATAATAACCATATCCACCTCACCCTGTTGTGAGGATGCAAGGAACTCGTACAAGTCAAGCATGAAGCATAGTGCCTCCCATGGCGGAGGCTGAATGAATGAAAGCCATAAACCATCATCATCATCACACCCTCATTGTTGTTTCCAAGTTCATACAACATACCCTCTCAGTACCTTGAATGGTTTCCATCCTGTACTCCTGAACGAAAGGGTTAACTCCTGGAAGGCACCTTCTAGTTCCTGGTAAAATACAGCTCTGAAAGCCTGGATCAAATGACTGCAGGGTTTTCCTTTCCAAACCAGGGGTTAGGGGCTCTGACTGCCCCCACCTGCCGCCAAAGGGGTGGGAGCCTGTTCAAGGAGGAGCCAGGTGGAACTGGATCTTCCCCTGTTGCTTTAGCGTGATTTGTCTCCTGGTCCTTTGTTCTCCCAAACAAAGCCAAAGGAAAACTTCCCCAGCTTGTAAATACTATGGCTCCAACCCCAGGCTGTGGTAGTGTGCTGAGTAACTTCCACCTGAGGAGGGCGCAGAACACGCCCCCAACCGCCCTCCCACCCCACCCCTCTGCCCGTGCCTGTGAACAAATGAATGAAACGAATGAGTGAGTGGATGAGCAGAATGCAGGCAAGGCCACCTTTTAGCCCCAGGCGATCACTTCCTCCTCCAAAGAGGCTGATCCTTGGGGCTCTTTGTCTTGCTTTTCCTTCTCCCTTCTCTCTCCCCCAGTCTTTCCTTGTTTCCTACCTTGGTTGGTAAGGACTTTCCACGGCGTTGTCATCCGTGGCTCTTTCCCCCAGGCCTGGAAAACAGATCTATTCAAAGTTAAAAAAAAAAAAAAAACTGGACAGACCCCTAAAGGATGATGCCAGAGAAAAGCCCTGCAGAGATCTCAGGTGACTGACCACTCAGGCAACCGCGAGCAGGCCTACCCCGTGCATCACCCCAGCTCCAGCGGCCTCTATATCAACTTCGGAGAATGTCAAGGAAGACAGCTCGTGAAGGAGACAGCCTCCTTTCTTCGACTGAAGTCTCAGATGGAAATGGAAGGCAGATAATAGAGTGTTCTTATATATCAATTAAACTTGAGACAAAGCCTTTCCACCTCTATTGAGCACTCACGTCTGGGGCCTGAGAGATTAGAATATTAGGAAAGAACTGTCAAAAAATGCATCAGGTTGGCTTGCTCTACAGACAGGTATTTATTTGCCAGTAAAAGGAAAAGAAAAAAAAAATCTCAGCAGGCAAGAAGTCAGAGGTAGTGGACGTTGCTTTGGTTTGAGAAAGCTCTGGATGAAGCTGCTTCCTGGATGTGGATAACATAACAGGCTTTGGGGAACGGAATTAGTGGCTGGCCCCCACTTTTGGTAGCAGCTCTAGATGTGAATTATGCAGTTCCGGATTGATATATTAAGGACTTGAGTGATCTCTGTCTGTGTCTTTGCAACCTCCGAACCATCTTCCTTATGCTTCGGGCTAGATGGGCCCATCGCATATGGAAACATCCTCCTCGTTTCGAATAAAAATAAAAACAGCCAAATTAAGAAGTCTGGTGAGGGTGCCTGGGTGGCTCAGATGGTTAAGCATCTGCCTTCGGCTCAGGGCATGATCCCAGGGTCCTGGGATCAAGTCCCGCCTCGGGTCCCCTGCTTCTTGGGAGCCTGCTTCTCCCTCTGCTTCTCTCTCTCTCCCTCATGAATAAATAAATAAAAAATCTTAAAAAAAAAAAAAAAAAAGAAGTCTGGTGAGCATTTGGCCAGAAAAACATGTTAGCTGGGCATCTCGAACTGCAGATCCTTCATCTATAAAATGACTGTGATGATAGGACTGTGTATTTTTCGTTTTCAGAATATTCATATTTGGTCTTTGAGGTAAGAAGGACAGGAATTTGTAAGTCCCCTTTTAATTGTGATACGTATTAGTACCATTTATAAGAAAGGAAACCAAAGTCTAAAAAGTGAACGGGGTTTCTCTGTGGGAATCTAAATGCAGGAATAGAATTCCGTGGTGGCGGGATGCCTGGGTGGCTCAGTTGGTTAAGCGACTGCCTTCGGCTCAGGTCATGATCCTGGAGTCCCGGGATCGAGTCCCGCATCGGGCTCCCTGCTCGGCAGGGAGTCTGCTTCTCCCTCTGACCCTCCCCCCTCTCATGTACTCTCTCTCTCTCTCTCTCATTCTCTCTCTCAAATAAATAAATAAAATCTTAAAAAAAAAAAAAAAGAATTCCGTGGTGGCAAAATACAAGTGTACTTAAAAGAGATTTCCACCTTTTTTTCATAAGGTGGTTGTGACTATAAAAATCACCTGAGAGACTTTGGCCCTCACCCCCCAGAAATTCAGATTCAGCAAGGCTGGGATGGTGTACAGAGTTCTGCACATTTCATGAGTTCCCTCAGTTGATCCTCAGGCAGGCTCCTTGGACCATATTTGGAGAGTTATATACTAGGCTTATTCTTTTCCAGAATGATCAGGTCAAATCAAGGATATTTCGTTTGGGCGCATGTGGGTGGTTCAGTGAGTTGAACATCCGACTCTCGATTTAGGCTCAGGTCAGGATCTCAGGGTCATGGGATTGATCCCAGCGTTGTCAGGCTCCTCGCTCAGTGGGGAGTCTGCTTGAGATTCTCTCTCTCCCTCTCTGTCTGCCCCTCCCCCCTGCACACACTCTCTCTTTAAAATAAATATATAAATCATAAGAAAAAAAGAATATTTAATCTCCTCTTGGGGTGCCTGGCCGGCTCAATCAGTAGAGCATGCCACTCTTAATCTTGTGAGTTCAAGCCCTACATTGGGCATAGAGCTTACTTTAAAAAGTAAATAAATAAATAAATATTAAAAGAAAAATAAAGAATATTTAGTCTCATTCTGTCTCCAGAGCAACGAGGCCTCTTCTGAAGATCAAAACTTGCTAATTCCTGAGGTTCTCCCAGCAAGTTGTAGGTAGTTGATTCTCCCTCCCCAAGCTCCAGGCAAATCCAAACTTCAGCAATATTGCATCTGTATTGTCTGCCAGGAAGGAAGTGAATCAGAGACAAAGAGCCAGGGCGCCCTCCATTCAGGGAACATTTACAAACATACTGTTAAGAAATCTACCCTGAACAACTGAAATTTCAGACTCGGAATTGAAATATTGAGACTTTTCACAAGCAAATGACTGTCTGAATTCTTTTTTACTAGTTATGCTAGAAATTCTACTGCCAGATGTCTATTTTCAGCAAGTAATGGTGAACTCTAGAAAGTTTAAGCTGCGGTATGATATGAGTTACTAATTTACTAGATCAATTACCAAAGGGTTATGGTGGTCAGTCAAGAGAAATATGACAGCTAAATTCCACTCTGACTCAAGCCATTTTTGCAGACATCATTTCTAAGAGCCTGAGAAATTCTGCATTCCACTTTCCCTGATTCTTAAGTCCCTTCTCAATTACCCAGGGAGGATGGTTGCTGATCATCAGCATGCTGTTGCAACTCTGTTTTAATGCTTACTTTAAATCATAGTTACCGTGTTCTCGGTTGTGGTTTTAATGTACTTAAAATGGCAGCTCTATAATGAAAATAGACAGCAATTCACAACCCCAGCTCAGTACCAGAATCACCTATGGAGCTTGTAGAAAAATCCAGATGCTAGTGACCCACCCCAGACCTAGTGACTCAGAATCTCATGGGATGGATTCTGGGTGTGTTTGTTTATTTGTCCTTACTTTTTTTTTTTTGTAAAGCTTCCCGGGAGTGCATACCGACCCCCACCTCCACCCTGAAGAACTATGATATGTTTTTGTGCTTCTCATGGTAATAAACTCTGCTATTTGTGACAGCCTCTCATGTGCTGGGGACTTTGCCTATAACACATGTAATTGTTCCAAAAACACTGTAGGCTAGGAATTATTATTTTGCTTTTATTACAAATGAGGCCCCAAAAAGTTTAAGCAAATTGTCCTAAGCCACTGAGGTCTTTTTGTCTCCAAATCCATTTTCCTTCTATGTGAAAATCTGTCATTACTTGAGAGACTCAGGGCTCAGCGAGGTGAATTCCTTAGCTCAGTAAACTAGTGGATACATTTGTGGAACTTTTTTTTTTTTCTGAAAAATACCCATTTCTGTCCCTCCTCCTTCTTCTTATCCTTTAGGTCTTGGCTTAGATAGCGTTTCCTTCTGAGATTTTCTGGCCTGCTTCCTTGTGCTCTCAGCGAGCTCTGCGCCGGACCTGACCCTGTAAGGCAGTTGTCTGTTTCTTTGTCTCTAACCCGCCCCAGCCTATCTCCTCCCAGAGGACAGATATCCAGACTTACCACCGTATCCCTAGCTAGCCACCTTGCTGAGTACCTAGCTTGTGCTCAATAAATATTTGTTGAATGAAGGGATGAATGGGCAGATGGATGTGTGCATGGATAGATAGATAGGTGGATGGATGGATGGATGGATGGACGGACAGCGGATTGTGGACTGAATTAATTGCCAATGACAACAAGGGAGCAAAAATGAGAACTTCATTAGCATGACTAAAAGAACTTAGAAATTCTTTTTTTTTTAAATTTTTTATTGTTATGTTAATCACCATACATTACATCATTAGTTCTTGATGTAGTGTTCCATGATTCATGGTTTGTGCATAACACCCAGTGCTCCACGCAGAACGTGCCCTCTTTAATACCCATCACCAGGCTAACCCATCCCCCCACCCCCCTCCCCTCTAGAACCCTCAGTGTGTTTTTCAGAGTCCATCATCTCTCATGGTTCGTCTCCCCCTCCGACTTACTCCCCTTCATTCTTCCCCTCCTGCTATCTTCTTTTTTTCTTTTTTCTTAACATATGTTGCATTGTTTGTTTCAGAGGTACAGAACTGTGATTCAACAGTCTTGCACAATTCACAGCACTCACCATAGCACATACCCTCCCCAATGTCTATCACCCAGCCACCCCAGCCCTCCCACCCCCCACCACTCCAGCAACACTCAGTTTGTTTCTTGAGATTAAGAATTCCTCATATCAGTGAGGTCATATGATACATGTCTTTCTCTGATTGACTTATTTCACTCAGCATAAAGCCCTCCAGTTCCATCCATGTCGTTGCAAATGGCAAGATCTCATTCCTTTTGATGACTGCATAATATTCCATTTGTGTATATATACCACCTCTTCTTTATCCATTCATCTGTCGATGGACATCTTGGCTCTTTCCACAGTTTGGCTATTGTGGACATTGCTGCTGTAAACATCGGGGTGCACATACCCCTTCGGATCCCTACATTTGTATCTTTGGGGTAAATACCCAGTAGTGCAATTGCTGGATCGTATGGTAGCTCTATTTTCAACTGTTTGAGGAACCTCCATACTGTTTTCCAGAGGGGTTGCACCAGCTTGCATTCCCACCAACAGTATAGGAGGGTTCCCCTTTCTCCGCATCCCTGCCAACATCTGTCGTTTCCTGACTTGTTAATTTTAGCCATTCTGACTGGTGTGAGGTGGTATCTCGTTGAGGTTTTGATTTGGATTTCCCTGATGCCGAGCGATGTTGAGCACTTTTTCATGTGTCTGTTGGCCATTTGGATGTCTTCTTTGGAAAAATGTCTGTTCATGTCTTCTGCCCATTTCTTGATTGGATTATTTGTTCTTTGGGTGTTGACTTTGATAAGTTCTTTATAGATTTTGGATACCAGCCCTTTATCTGATATGTCATTTGCAAATATTTTCTCCCATTCTGTCGGTTGTCTTTTGGTTTTGTGGACTGTTTCTTTTGCTGTGCAAAAGCTTTTTATCTTGATGAAATCCCAATAGTTCATTTTTGCCCTGGCTTCCCTTGCCTTTGGCGATGTTTCTAGGAAGAGGTTGCTGCGGCTGAGGTCGAAGTGGTTGCTACCGGTGTTCTCCTTTAGGATTTTGATGGACTCCTGTCTCACATTTAGGTCTTTCAACCATTTGGAGTCTAGTTTTGTGTGTGGTGTAAGGAAATGGTCCAGTGTCATTCTTCTGCATGTGGCTGTCCAATTTTCCCAACACCATTTGTTGAAGAGACTGTCTTTTTTCCATTGGACATTCTTTCCTGCTTTGTCAAAGATGAGTTGACCATAGAGTTGAGGGTCCATTTCTGGGCTCTCGATTCTGTTCCATTGATCTATGTGTCTGTTTTTGTGCCAGTACCATACTGTCTTGACGATGACAGCTTTGTAATAGAGCTGGAAGTCCGGAATTGTGATGCCGCCAGCTTTGCTTTTCTTTTTCAAGATTCCTCTGGCTATTCAGGGTCTCTTCTGGTTCCGTACAAATTTTAGGATTATTTGTTCCATTTCTTTGAAAAAAGTGGATGCTATTTTGATGGGGATTGCACTGAATGTGTAGATTGCTCTAGGTAGCACTGACATCTTCACAATGTTGGTTCTTCCAATCCATGAGCATGGAACGTTTTTCCATTTCTTTGTGTCTTCTTCAATTTCTTTCCTGAGTATTTTATAGTTTTCTGAGGACAGATCCTTTGCCTCTTTGGTTAAATTTATTCCTAGGTATCTTATGGTTTTGGGTGCAATTGTAAATGGGATCGACTCCTTGATTTGTCTCTCTTCTGTCTTGTTGTTGGTGTATAGGAATGCCACTGATTTCTGTGCATTGATTTTCTATTCTGCCACTTTACTGAATTCCTGTATGAGTTCTAGCAGTTTTGGGGTGGAGTCTTTTGGGTTTTCCACATACAGTATCATATCATCGGCAAAGAGTGAGAGTTTGACTTCCTCTTTGCCGATTTGGATGCCTTTGATTTCTTTTGGTTGTCTGATTGCTGTGGCTAGGACTTCTAATACTATGTTGAATAGCAGTGGTGAGAGTGGACATCCCTGCCGTGTTCCTGACCTTAGGGGAAAAGCTCTCAGCTTTTCCCCATTGAGAATGATATTCGCTGTAGGTTTTTCATAGATGGCTTTTATGATATTGAGGTATGTACCCTCTATCCTTATACTCTGAAGAGTTTTGATCAAGAAAGGATGCTGTACTTTGTCAAATGCTTTTTCTGCATCTATTGAGAGGATCATAGGATTCTTGTTCTTTCTTTTGTTAATGTATTGTATCACGTTGATTGATTTGCGGATGTCGAACCAGCCTTGCAGCCCAGGGATAAATCTCACTTGGTCATGGTGAATAATCCTTTTAATGTACTGTTGGATCCTATTGGCTAGTATTTTGGTGAGAATTTTTGCATCCATGTTCATCAAGGATATTGGCCTGTAATTCTCCTTTTTGATGGGGTCTTTGTCTGGTTTTGGGATCAAGGTAATGCTGGCCTCATAAAATGAGTTTGGAAGTTTTCTTCCATTTCTATGTTTTGGAACAGTTTCAGGAGAATAGGTATTAATTCTTCTTGAAATGTCTGCTAGAATTCCCCTGGGAAGCCATTCTGGCCCTGGGCTTTTGTTTCTTGGGAGATTTTTGATGACTGCTTCAATTTCCTTAGTGGTTATAGGTCTGTTCAGGTTTTCTATTTCTTCCTGGTTCAATTTTGGTAGTTGATACATCTCTAGGAATGCACACATTTCTTCCAGGTTATCTAATTTGCTGGCACAGAGTTGCTCATAATATGTTCTTATAATTGTTTGTATTTCTTTGGTGTTGGTTGTGATCTCTCCTCTTTCATTCATGATTTTGTTGATTTGGGTCATTTATCTTTTCTTTTGGATAAGTCTGGCCAGGGGTTTATCAATCTTGTTAATTCTTTCAAAAAACCAGCTCCTAGTTTCGTTGATCTGTTCTACTGTTCTTTTGGTTTCTATTTCATTGATTTCTGAGAAATTCTTCTAATAGGAGAATCACTTAAAAAAAAAAGACTCAGGAATCCTGTTAGTAAAATGAAGACAGAGAGCAAATATAATTTTTTTTTAGAGAGCGAGAGAAAGAGCATGCGTGTAAGCAGTGGGAGGGACAAAGGGAGAGGGAAAGAGAGATTTTTAAGCAGGCTCCATGCTCCATGTGGAGCCCGACCCCGGGCTCGATCTCACGACCCTGAGATCATGACCTGAGCTGAAATCAAGAGTCGGACGCTTAACCAACTGAGTCACCCAGGTGCCCCAGACAATTTTTGGCATTAAACATAATAAGACCTCTCATGCTCCCAGAGGAATATTTAAGTTACAAATGAATGAATGAATGAATGGTTTAACTCACATATTGTTCTTATTCAGTAGTAACAGTAATGCCACCTTGGTTTCTAGACAATCTTTCTTCCCTCAAAGAGGTTAAATCACTCCGGCAAAGTTTGTTACTTCCCATTTCAAAGAACTTTCTCAACTGTCTGGTTATTCCAAATGTTTGAAAAGAAAAAAGGAGGAAGGGAGAATAAAGACCATCTGTATGGCAAAGTAGGAAGCTCGCTCACCCTATTGCTTCATGATGGATCATATAAAGAGAAAAGATTTTGAAATAATGGCAGGTCTTCAAGAGTAACAAATGGCATCTTAGAAAACAAAGCAAAAACAGTAACAGCATAATACAGCAAGGAAGGCAGCATAAATGCAGAGGAAGGGAGTATGAAGAGCTCTGGTTATTGGAGAAGGAAGCTCTTTGGAGTCATTGCTCTAGGACTTGGGTAATCTGTATCAAAAGAAAAGCCTTATGATATTTTGGGCAGATCTTCAAGAGTAATAAAAGGCAGATTAAGAAATAAAATTCGAAACACACACACACACACACACACACCCCTACCTCAACACCATCTTCATTTCCCTCCCCCCCTCCTCTTTGTAAATACTGTATAGCAAGGAGTCCAATGTAAGATTAAACCTACTTTGAACATTATAGTGAATACCAGGCCCCCCCAAACCAGAACATTTTCTTCCTCATTATCACCTCATTAAGATGCCCCTAAGGCCCTCACTCTTTATACGATGATATCATGCAAGGAACAGGTCCTGTATGCCTGCGATGAAGCATGACTGATATTTAAGACCAACAACTCAAGAGCCTTTGATTGCTTTTGTGTTTATTCAGAATGGCACTTTTATGTAGGGCCATAAAGTGGTGAATTTCCTATACAGAGCTGAGAGTGTGTGAGTTGGGGCAGGTGGTGTGTGGAAGCCTGGGGTAGCGTAGGTGAGCCCCGAGACTTCTCTCCGAGTATGACCACCACACTCAAATAGGAGATTGTCTAACTTCCCTGTACATGGCTGTGTTCATGTTGCTAAATCCCATGGCCACCTCTGAGATATGAAAAGGTGGAGGAAGTGATGTCAATAAGGAAAAAGACAGATGAAAGCAAATTGTCCCTGACAAATTATGAGTCATATACCTTTTAACCAGCCAGTTCTGAGAAAGGCAAGCCATTGTTACTTGAATTTAACCTCTGAGATTCCAAACACACGGATACTTGGGAGATAGGACTTTATGTTGCAGTAGAAAGATAGTCCCCTAGCGGTGCCTGGGTGGCTCAGTCAGTTAAGCGTCTGTGTTCAGCTTAGATCCTGATCCCAGGGTCCTGGAATCGAGCCCTGCGTCCGGTACCCTGCTCAGCAAGGGGGGGTCTACTTCTCCCTCTGCCCCTGCTCATGTGCTGTCTCTCTTGCTCACTCTGTCTCTCAAATGAGTAAATAAAATCTTAAAAAAAAAAAGTCCCAAAACGATTGTCTCCTATATAAATATACTCTGTACACCGCTCCCCCTTCCCGCCCAATTTTGGCCATAAGCTCAAACTCATCTGCCATTTTGGCCCTTGGAAGTAAGGCAGAAGAACAGCTGCTACTCCAAGTTGAGTGAGTACACCACTGAATCTTCTTTTGGGGATGTGGATAGTGATTCCCCAGTCTTACCAACACTGCTATGTAAATACAGTTTCTATAACCCATTGGACCAGATTTAGTTCCTAACTTTTCTTTAAAAAAAACAAAACCAAAACAGCTTAATTGAAATATAACTTCCATTCCACACAATTCACCCACTTAAAGCATACAATTCAGTAGTTTTGGGTATATTACACTAGTTAATTTTTTAAATTGGTCCATATTCTCTTTTCTTCTTCTTTTTTTTAAGACTTTATTGCTAAGTAATCTCTACACCCACTGTGGGATTTGAACTCACAACCCTGAGACTGAGAGTTTCACACTCCACCGAAGGAGCCAGCCAGCTGCCCCTGGTTCCTATTTTCTTATTAGAAATTTCAGTACTATCACTGAAGAAGGGAAGAAAATCGAAGAAGAAATAACAGTAGAAGTATAGAAGGGAAAGGAGAAAATGAGTCAGGAACAGAAAGAAAGGAAACCAAATACTTCCAATACTTTCCAAACCAAAGAGGAACTGACCGCTTCTGGGTTTCTCAGTCTTTTAACCAGGATTCAAAAAACCAACATGGCGGCAGATCCCTGAAAGTCAGGGGCAGAATGTGGAGAATGTGGAGAATTATGGAGCAAAGGCCCGGATGGGCTGTTGTGGATTGGGACTGAGAGTGGAAAAGGCTGCTGGGAGGCCACAGGAAATCCCGAACCCTGCCTCATCGGTTCTTTGTCTCTCTGCTGAGCCCTCCCCGACACGGGAACCAGGCACAGAGTAACAGCTCAGTGACCTGAACCAGGTGCCTATTTTCACCTCTGTCCTTTTCTTGCTTCTCAAATTGCAGCATTTAATGAGGTAAAACATCAGATTACAGAGAACTTTTTAAAAAAATTTTTAATGAGAATTCAGGGAAGTTTCTGGGTTAGCTGAGAAGTATGAAAGTATTTAACCTCCATTCAGCAGACTGCCCTTTATTAACATTTTCCCTTCTACGGTTGCTCACAAAACTGCGCTTTCTCAAACAAGTTCACCATTTGGTGTTTGGATCTGGTTATAGCCAGACAGTGCATGTCACCGTTACAGCATACAAATCAGCCGGAAGCTTGATTTAAGGACCAGAGCACTCTTCAAGGTAAACGCGGTGGGAAGGGAGTTGCTCTGTATGTGGAAACGTGGCTGCTCACACTGCAGTGGATGCTGACGGCCTGCACCCCTCCCTGTTTGTCATCATCAGTACTGGCACTGTTCCCATGGAGACCCACTCTTCGGGAAGGATGAGCCGGAATGTCTTCCATGAATTCCACTCAACAGTGGCTTTCTGCCTTTGTGCAAGGTCAACTCCTTATTTTGCTCTCTTCCCGGGGGGACATAGGACAGTGATAAAACGGGTGGAAGGAGAAGCAGTAAGGACTAAACAGAGAGCACTCCCTTCTCCCGGTGTACTCCTCTTTGTAAGCTACCAAAGGACAGAATGCAGAAAACTGTCTTCCCTAAAGCCACAGACTGTTAGAACCGGAGGTCCTCTCGGAGCCATCTGTTCTGGCCTTCCTGGCCTCACTTCTTTTACTCGCTCCGGTTTTCTTTGGGAAACTTACTCTCTTGCATCCTCAGACCTTTGGATGGGGCTGACCTGGCCCCCGGTGCCAAGGGCTGGGCATGTAATCCAGTCCTGGCCAATGGGCAAATTCAGGTCCTCTAATTCCAGGGATTTATTTAGGATGGACACATAACTCTAACCAGTCCAATGAGGGTTTTTTTTTTTTTTTTTTTTTGATATATTGGGATAGAGAAGACCTATTTCTGATGGAATTGCTGGCTATAAGGATAATGTCAGGCTGCAATTCCTGGAGTCTCCAAATAGAGTGAGCATGCCTGAGTAGGAAAGTGTGAGGAAAAGACCAAATCATAGGAGCTTTTCTGAAACCCTGGATCCAGCTGCACCTGAAGCCATTTTATCTCTGAACTTTTCAGTATGTGAGCCCCAAAAAATCCAGGTTTTGGCTTAAGCCTGTTTGAGTTTGTTGCCTTTCATTTGTAACCAAAAGAGCCATGGCTAATATACCATCAGGTTCTTTCATTCTGCAAACCGGTATCAGGAAGAGGTTTGCCCAAGGTCTCATAGCCAGGGAGAGACCTGGATCAACATCTAAGCCCCCTGATGTCCACTCCAGGGCTCTTTCACAGTTGTTCTTCCTGTTCGAGGCAGCACAGCACAGTTATTCTAGATCTGTTGAAATGACAGTAACATGAAATTTTAGGAGACTGGCAGCAATGCTCTCCTGTGATTGGCAGAGACTGGCCTCTGCAGATCTGACTGTTTAGTTGAGATCGTTATGATTCCTGCACCATCTCAGAGGATTCAACAAGCATGGCTCAAACACACCATCCCTCAATCTTTCTTTTTTTGTTGGGGAAGACAGTCCATTAAATGAACATCCCAATACCTGGGTCTGAGGTTCACCAACACGCACGGATATGGCTGACTGTTAAAACATTGAAATATGTCCATCTTGGGGGCGCCTGGGTGGCTCAGTCGTAATCGTCTGCCTTCAGCTCAGGTCATGATCCTGGGGTTCTGGGATCAGGCCCCGCGTCGGGCTCCCTGCTCAGCGGGAAGCCTGCTTCTCCCTCTCCCACTCCCTCTGCTTGTGTTCCCTCTCTTGCTGTGTCTCTCTCTGTCAAATAAATAAATAAAATCTTAAAAAAAAAAAAGAAAGAAATATGTCCATCTTGGTTGGTGAAGAGCCCCTGCCTTGAGCTCCCTGAGGGCCTCATGTTGCCACTGCCCTTCACTCTGGACCCCCATTCCCCTAGACCTCCTAAGTATCTAGCCATTACAGGGTTAATGCCTGGCCAATGGGGATGGGTCTTCAAATCCTACTCCAGCACTGGTACCAAAGTCTGTTCTGAGTTTATTTTGAATTTTAGCTCTGTACACACACACATGCACAGCCCAACCCCAAGGGGGAAACATGAGACAGAAAAGCTATAATCCATTTCTCCTCACGGAGAGGGGACTCCTATGATGGTTTTAAAATTTTTTTGTGCCTTCTCATCTGTCCCCACAGAGATATTGGCTCATGGTGATGCTCTTACAAGGAAACGAGTATTGGACCAGGAAATAGCATGCTGGGGTTCTAATCCCAGCTGTAGCCCCAAACCCCTGTGGACCCCACACAACTTCTCTGTGCCTCACGCATTAGGAATCCGAGGGCAATGCCTGCCCACCCTCTTTTCCTGGGATGCTGCCATGATTCTGAAAAACCACCAATGGATGGCTCATCATTATCTTGTGTTAAAGAGGCAGTTTCAGTGAAGGTCTCTTGAGCATGTGCCATGCATGGGCCAGGCATGGATGAGGCCCAGGTGTGGGCCTTGACATGCATGAACTTATTCAATTCTCCCCTCTGTGAGGTGGCCACTCTGTGGTCCCCAGGCACAGATGAGGAACTAAGACAGACAGTGGTTCAGTTACTTCCGGCTTATGCAGGACCTGGAGGTCATCTAACACAATGGGTGTGACTTGGGCTTTGGAATCAGAACCTCCCCCACAACCCTGGGTTCAAGTCCTGGCTGGCTCTGTTGTTTCTAAGCTCTGTGCTAAGCTTCCTTTTCTTTTTTTAAAAGTATTTTATTTATTTATTTATTTTAGGGAGCGAGAGGGAGAGAGAGAGAAAGTGCAAAAAGGGGGAGGGAGAGGGAGAAGCAGACTGCGCACTGAGCACGGACCCCGACACTGGGTTCGATCTCAGGACCCTGAGATCATGAGCTGAGCCAAAATCTGATGCTGAACTGACTGAGCCCCCCAGGTGCTCTAAGTTTCCTTTTTCTGTAAAACAAGAATATTAATAGTAACTACTGGCTACAGTCATTGAGTGGATTAACTGGAAATAAGACCAAGGGCTGCCAGATTTAGCAAACAAAACAAATTGTTTTGTGGGGAGCCTGTCAGTGGGGAGGCTGCTTCTCCTTCTCCCTCTGCCTGCTGCCCCCCCCACCCCTGCTTGTGCTCTCTCTCTCTCTCTCTGTCAAATAAATAAATTAAAAAAATATTTAAAAAAATAAGTATGTCCCATGCCATATTTGGGGTATACTTATACTGAAAAACTATTCATTATTTATCTGCAACTCAGGTTTAAGTGGGTGGCCTAGATTTTAGTTGGCAACCTGCATAGGAAGTGCCTGGCCTGTAAGGAGTATCAAGAAATGATAGGTGTTCCTGTGGGCACCTGAGTTCTGAACAAAGCCTTGGTGGGACTGGGGAGCAAAGAGGTGCAGGCAGGACCAGACTGAGAGGCTCTGGTCACCAGCCCTGGTCTTGGACCTCAGTGGCTGTTTCTGGAGGCTGAGGAGAAGCTTAGAGCAGATGTGGGCCGGGGAGAAATGAGACTTTGGTGCAGAGCCCTGTGGCCTTCATCTCAGTTCCAGTCCCTGCTGGGTTTACAGCCCCCACATACATGACCCTGGTGTCCTGTCTGGGGCTGACCCAAGGGACTGGGCCATGCTCACGCGCGGGGGTCCCCACCAGCTTCCCTTCACCCTGTGGAGGCCAGTGCTGCCTCCATGCTAACCGTCCTCAGTGGCTACCTGGCCTGGGAGGACAGAGTGTCCCCCGGCTTCAGAGCACACTGTGCTCTCTGTCTGGAAGCTCTGGGAACATTCTGCCATAGTCACACAGTGAAGGCGAGAAAGCGAAAAAACAAAACCCCCCAAATACCCAGTGCTCTCCAGAGCAGGGAAGGAGGGAGGGGGAAGAAAGAAAAAAGACCTGAAACAAAGACTTGCACCACCAAGTCACACTGGGCTTAACGGCCAAGCGGACCCAGCCGAGCCTAAAGTCACCCTATGGTAATGATGTCAGTGCTTACCTGAGCACTGTTCGTCCGACGCTCCAGCACCTTCCAGGCCCTCACTTCCTGGACCAGGCAGCTCTTTACAGTTAATACCGACGCCCCAGACCTTGGTGGTGGGCACACACCATGGGCCGGTCGTCTTAAGAACCTCCCGTTCTCAGTTTGCGGAGCCAGGATGGTGGCATTGTACCACTCACTCACGGAACTCACAGCTTCGCTTCAGTTTTGCTTAAGAACATGGTCGTGAAGAGCATGGGCTGTTAAGATAGACTGGAGTGTGAATTCTGGGGCCAGTGTGTTCACCTCCCTGTGCCTCGGTTTCCTTAGCTGTAAAAAGGACCTGCTTCCACCTTCTGCCCCATTGGGTCATTGGAGGATATAGTTATACTGAAAAACCAGCAGATCCAGGCTGGCTACCTTCTGCGCACCTGGTGACGCTGCAACCCAAGTGTGAATTGTGGCCTCGTCTGTGGCAAGCACGTGGTTGCTGGTAGCTCTTCTGATGAATGCACCGAGCCCTCAAGGGGCGCTTGAGGAGCTCGGGAGATGCAGAAGTCCCTGCCCTGGGAGGTTTTACAGTCTGGTTGGGAGGCATACTAGGAAATCCTTAGAGAAAAAGACCTAGGTACTTTCCTATCATTAAACTGCAGGGTGCCTGGTTCTGAAGGTAAATGGCGAGGCCCGAGTTTCACGCAGGGAGAGTGTGGTGCTGGGCCCTGGCAGAGTTGAGTGGGGCTGTGGCTGGGTGACCTTAAGATGCTAGACCAGTGGCCCCCGAGGAAATCTACAGTCCGGAAAGCCAGTCACTCTTTTGGTCAGCATTTTTATGGTCAAGATTCCCAAACCAAGTCAGGGGCTTGAAGTAGCCATTCCTCCATCGAGGACATTCCAAGGAACTGTGCAAATGACTGCCCAAATCCCACAACCTTCTCACGGCGGGTCAGGGAGGCCAGAACCTTCTCTGCCCCCACCCATGAGCACAGCTTTTGCTGAGGTTCTCACCACAGGTTCTCCAGGCCCTGCCTTCCCCATCTGCTCGGTCATATTCTGTGGGGACTGCAGAACAGTAGACAGGGTCGTGTCTTGCCAGGCGAGGCAGAACTCAGCTTCCAGTTGTTTCTCAGGCAGGTGCTGTGTGCGGTTCAATCATTTCTTGGAGGCATTCAAGAGGATGATAGTCTCACAATTTCCAGACGTTTCTGTGATGACTGGAACAGCTCAGTATAGATCACACTGGATTTTTTTTTTTTTCATGTGTATCATTTCAGGTGAGTCACCTGATAATCTAGCAAGAAAGGGCTGGAGGTATTGCTGTTTGAATCCCCATTTAGCAGACAGGAAACTGAGTTTCAGAGAAGGAAAGTGACTTGCCCTGGGTCACTCAGCTGGAATGTGAAATACATCTCCTATCAACCAGTGACATGCTCTCCATAATTGTCAAGCCAACCCTGCGGCTCCTGGAAGGCAGGGCCCATTTCTATACAAATCAGTCCCCATCCTGCTGCCTACGTTTTATACAGTGGTGTCTGTTAAGTGTTTGATAAGTGGCTCTCTGGGAAAAAGAAAATCCCTGATTTGCAGTGTTTGCCAATTTCGGTCATGTAAATACTCACAAAGGCCAATTTCAAGCTAGCGGTGTGATATCAGCCACTTGCAAAACTGAGCATTGACTAATTGGCTCTTCTAAGCCAGGAGGATCTGGCCCCGGCACACCTCGGTCTACAGAGTGCCTAACGTAGAAGGGAGCTAAGAGATACCGATGAAGTCAGTGATGACAGTGTTCCTCCCTCCATCCGAACTCACATACCCTGCGAGTGGAAGAAGCCTGGCCCCCATGTACACTGACGGAGGGATGGGGTTTGGACGGCTTCGATCCCGCAGACAGCAGTTCCGCAGAGTCAAGAACTGTGACTGGTCAGAGGCCTCCGGTGCCGGCATGGAAGGGAAATGGATTAGGGAAGGAGAGAAAGAAAGAATATGAGTGAGAAGAAGAGAAAAGGAGGGGGAGAGAAGACAAAAGCAAGCAAGGAAGAATGACGGGAAAGGCAGGGGGAGATGGAGGAGGGCAGATGTGCAGACTCAGGTGATGGGAAACCCAGGAGGCAGCTCTCCTGGAGGACGCTGCCTGGTGGGGAACGTCCCTTCCAGTGCCCCCAGCAGGCTCGGGGGACACGCAGCAAGCACTGCTGTCCTGGGGTCCCGATCTTATCTCCCAGGGAGATCCATTCATTTCTGCATCCACGATAAAGCTGCCTCTGAGGGTCCACGGATATTACGTATCATTCTCACTACAATTTTGCAAGGCAGAAAACAGAGGCTCAGCAGACCCCGTACATTGTTCAAACGTACCCCGCCAATGAGTGATGGGGTCAGGATTCAAACTCTGCTCTTGCATGCTGCTTCTGGAAGGATCTGACACCTGGCAAAAGAATGGTGAATGGTCTTCGCACCCGGAGACCTCTCCACCCCGCTTCCTTTCTACAGCAGGCATTGTTCCTTTGGCCCAGGGGCCTAAATTAGAACATCAGTACATCGGTACAAGTATGTGACACGGATTCTCCAAACCCTAGAGCAGGGACACTGGATTTTAATCCACTGCAATTAGGAAATAATGAGACTTCATAAAACACCCACCTCGGGTCTGTAGAGCGGGCTGTGGACATGGGTGCAGGGAGGCCTCAGATACACGTCTGGATTTTGCCATCGTAAGGATCATGACACATTATTACTCCTTGACAACCCTGTGAGAGGGGATAGTGCCACCACCTTTACTGGGGAAACTGAGGCTCCTGGAGGTTGAGTCATCTGCTGTTGTAGTTTAGGCCCCAACCCCAAAGGCAGATCCCACGACAAGGACTTGGGAGCAGGCAGTTTACTTGGGAGGTGATCCCAAAAACCTTGTGTGAGAGATGTTGCAGGCACTGCTGTGGGCAATCGGGGCTCAATCCTGCTGGAGATCCTGTGAGCAAGCAGGTACCCAGAGTCATTCCAGACCCCCAAAGGACAAGGAAGCTGAGATGTTTCTCTAACCTGTCCCTCTTTGGGGATGCCTTCTTTGGAAGGGCTAAATCTAGAGCTCCCTGGTTGTCCTGCTCTAGGGCTGAGAAGCTCCCTTGGTTCTAGGGAAAGCCCTCTGGTCACCAAGCAGTGAGAGACCTTAGGCACTCGATGGGGGAGACTGTCGGTATGGAGCCTAGACAGTATGGTGCATGCTTGCTCAAGGTCATGCTGACAGCAAAGGGAGCCAAACTGAGGTTCAAAATCAGGCCTGTTGCATGCCAGAACTCTTTATCTTTCTGTGACCCCCAAACACTTAAGACCAATAAGGAGACAGAATCCACAGACCTCGGAGGTGGGATGGATGGGCTGCTGAGGAAGAGTAAGGGTCAAAGATGAGTCCCAGGGTTTCTGGCTGACTGAACTTGGTAGTTAGGGCTCATTGTGTGAGAGACAGGATGCAAGTCCCAAGGGCTGCCACGATGGATGTTCGCAGGTATAATCTAGCTGCTCGGGGCACCTTCATTCTGGCCACATTTGTTTCCTTTTAAAAATCCAATCTCTTTATTTTACAGCCCAAATCTCTGGGCAAGAACAGTAAGACCAAACAAGAAGCAAGTCCACAAAAGCCCCATGGGAGGGGAATGAGCTAAGAACACAGGCCTTCCCAGGGCCACCCAAGCCTCTTTTGAAGCACACAGAATAACAAAATATCCAAAACAAGACAAAATGAAAAACACACACACACAAAACCCAACAAAAGTCAGGGATTCTGTTTCTCAGGGCTCCTTAGCCAGTGATGGTGCTGGGACCCATTTTAAATGGTGCTGTTTGTTTAAGAGACAAGCAGGTGCTCTCTTCTCTTATTCACACCACAAACAAAACCAAGTCCTGGCCTAGGCTGCTGGGGACAGCCATTAGGAGTGAGGGAACGGAGGGAAGGGAAGGCTGGGCCAACTGTTCAATGTTGAAAAGGTTTTGTTTTGATTTTTTAAAAAGTAATTTCTTCTTGGCAAAGCCACTGGATTGAAATCTGACTGGACTCTGTATCCAAATAAAAATAGGGAAAGTTGGAATCTTAGGGAAGGCAACGCTCAGATATGATGGATCCCATGACCTCCTTGCCCCACCCTGGCCAGCCCCTCTGTCATCTGTCCTCACCTGTCCTCACAGGCTGCCATTATGAGCTCTGGGCCTGGGGAGCCTAGTTTGGGAAGGCCCAAAGATTTGGCATTTCCTGACTCCTCACGACAGAAGGATCTGGTCATATAAATCACTTCAGGCACCCCCAAGCCATGATGCGTGTACCCCCAAGAGTGGTGTCCTCTTATGAGAGCCAGAGCGTGATGAGTTTGTCCTTGGCTAGAGACAGAGCCAGCTTCCGATCCCAGCTGCTTCTTAACCTTGTGGCGCAGGGCAGGTCACTTTTCCTCTTTGAGTCCCAGTTTTCTCTCTTTTTTTGGGGGGGGGGTCTCAGTTTTCTCATCTACAACTGGAGATGTAGTACCTACCTCA